>NC_088629.1:2906781-3206781 GCF_036013475.1 Columba livia | reverse complement strand
CCAAAGGGATTCGTGATAAATCAGCGACGGGTGTTTTGGTTTCGGGTGTCAGGGGAACGGTTGGGTCTTTTCCTAGCCAAATTATTCGGGATTCTAAAACCAGAGGGGATTGGGGGTAAATTGTGGTGCAGGGGGGAAAAGCGCGGGCCATGTGCCCCCTGTGATCCTCACGTCCCCTCCAGGTCCCCTGTGTTCCCCCAGCCACTGCTTGCAGCCAGTGCAATGATGTTGTTGGGCTTTGTGGGTGGGTTGTGCATTAGAGAGGGACTTTTGTGCTTTGTTGTATCAAGTTGTTTTTCCTGTACATAGTTTTGTTTCTTTGTGTGTTTGTTTGTTTTGGTAAATAGATTGATTTATGTTTTTTCAGCCCTGTGCTCTCTGTCATTTTCTTATATCTGCAGAGCTGTGGTTTCCGCTCGCTCTGGGTTCCTGGGGCTGGAGGTGACTGGGGGTGCTGGCACGGCCACCCCGGGGACAGGGGGTCCCTGTGCACTGAGGGCTCCCACTTGCAGAGACATGGCACTGGGCACCAGTGGGGTTGGTTCATGGGCTGCTGGAGAGCGGTGTCCCCAACAGCAAAGCTGTCACCAGCAATGAGTGAGCCATGAGAGCCTTGGGAACGGCTTGTGCCGGGATCAGGGAGAAGGTTTTGCAGCTGTAGGTGCTGCTGTTTAAGGCTCTGAACCTACCCATGCGCAGGGCTTTGGAGCTGTTCCCCACCAGGCTGGGGTCAGGACCGGGGTTGCTCCCAGCTTGCAGAAGCATCCGGGCTGGAGCCAGTGGGAGCTGTTCCTCTCCTCTGGACGCATGCAAGGACATTCAAGTCCTTCTCAAATGGTGGGGCCCAGCCCGACACACAGTGCTCCAGGTGAGGCTGCACCAAGCCTGGACCCAGTGGGACAATCCCTTCTCTTGGCTGGCTGGTCGGGCTGTGTTTGACGACCCCAAGACGACGTTTGCCCTGTCCGAGCCCGGGCACACTGCTGGCTCCTGAGCCGCTGCCCCCCCAGCACCCCAGATCCCTTTCTGCAGGGCTGCTCTCCAGCTGCTCCTCTCCTCGTTTACACTTGTGCAGCTGTTGCCCCCTCACAGGGGCAGAACCCGCATTTGGCTTGTTACACATCAACCCATTCATCATCACCCAATGCTCCAGTCTGTCCAGATGCCTCTGCAGGGCCTCTCGTCTCTTGAGAAGCTCAACACGGAATCACAGACTGGTTGGGGTTGGGAAGGACCTCTGGAGAACATCTAGTCCAACCCACCTGCTAGACCGGGTTCACCAGAGCAGATGGCACAGAATGGCATCTACGTGTGTTCTGAGTGTCTCCAGAGGAGGAGACTCTCCATCCTCTCTAGACAGCCTGTTCCAGGGCTCTGGCACCCTCACAATAAAGAGGTTTCTCCTCATGTCAAGACAGAACCTCCTGTGTGTCATTCTGTGCCTGTTGCCCCTCACCCTGTCATTGGGCACCACTGAAAAGAGTTTGGCCCATCCTCTTCACACCCACCCTGGGGATATTTAGCAGCATGAACACGATCCCCTGTCAGCTTGTCTTCTCCAGGCCAAACAGACCCAGTTCTCTCAGTCTTGCCTCTTCAGAAAGAAGCTCCAGAGCCCTCATCATCTCTGTGTCTCTCCACTGGACTCTCTCCAGTAATTCCTTCTCCTTTGTAAGCTGGGGAGCCCAGAGCTGGACACACAACTCCAGATGCGGCCTCACCAGGGTAGATCAGAGATGGAAGATATCCCGCCTTGACCTGCTGGTCACGCTCTTCCTAATGCCCCCCAGGAGACTCTTGGCCACAAGGGCACATTGCTGCCTCATGGTCAACCTGTTGTCCGCCAACTTGGGAGAAGACTCATTGGCTTCTCTTTCTGCTCAGGGCCTGTAGGAAACACCCACAACACGTCACCCAATGTTAGTCTGGCCCTTTGTTTTTACCCATAAGCTCTGGACTCATTTTTCATCCCCTCAGGCAGAGTTTGATACATTCGAGTTGCTCTCTCACATAAAGCGCAACTCCCCCACTGCCCTTGCTGGCCTGTCTTTCCAAAAAAGTACAGACCCTTCCAGTTGTGTGAGCTGCGCCACCGTGTCTCTAGAATGGCAAAGAGATCGTGGCTGTGTGACCATACACGGATCTCTCTCTGTTCCTGTTTGTTCCCCATGCTGCGTGCGTTGGTGCACAGACATTTCAGAGAAGGAATCGAGTGTGCAGGTTTCCCGTGAGGTCTGCAGAAGGATCCACCACAGCCATACACACCCTGGAGCTGGTTGGCCTTCTGGTCCTCATCTTGGGAGGCAGCTCAGGAACATTTGTCGCTTCTCTGGTTGGTCTGGCTTATTTTCCCCAATTGGATGTGTTGGCACGGGTTTTGCCACTTTGGACACTGTCCCCGAGCCCTTCAGCTGAAAGCTCACCTCACCAAGTTGGCCAGCCTGCTGCCAAACATTCCCTCGCCTCTTCTAGACAGGTGGATCCCATCCCTCCCTAGCTGCTTATAGTCATCAATGTCCCATTGTCATAGCAGCCAAAACCCTTAGGACGCCACCAGCCACAGAGCATGGAGTTGATGTGCATTATACATCTCTTTCTGTCTGCGCCCTTTCCTTTAATTGGTAGAAGGGAGGGAAAGATGACCTGGGCATCAGATTTATTCACTTGTACCCCAAGGCTTTCTGGTCTTCCTTGACAGTACCCAGGCTGGGACTTGCGGTGCCATTGGTGCCCACGTGGAAGAGCGGCTGTGCTGTACAGGGGCAGAGCGAGACCAGAGCCTGCAAAGGCATGGCCATGGACAGGGAGGTGAACTTCAGCTACTGCAGGAACCAGCTGGAGAACAACATTTGTGAGGGGTGAGGATGGCTGCCGGGCATGACAGGACGGTTGGGAAGAACCGCTCAAGGCTGCATGGAACTAGAACTGGTTGGGATTAAAAATTCGGTGGAGCGGGCAGAGTAGTACCTCCATAACCAGCACTGAGGGGGTGTCACCCCCATCCCTGCTGCGCAGCCAACCCCAGAGTGCCCACGCAACCCAGGTGTGATGTCACAGCCCCTGTTCCATCCGCAGCGCTGGTGCCCGGCAACGACCACAACAAAGAGAATCCCACCAGCACTGAGCAAAGCCCATCCTGTCTTCCCTTTTTGCTTTCTTACCACTTGCCCTGTTCCCAGTCCAGCCCTTGTATCCCATTCCCCGTGCCTTGGCTGCAAAATCCAACCTTCTCACCTGCTCCCACCAACTCAGTCCCGTCTTTCCCTTCCCACTTTTTTTTGTTATGAAGGTCCTGAAGAAGAGGAAAACTGCGCTGCTGGAGGTATGGCCCCCACTGCCTGGGGGGCTGGCGTGGCATGGGATCCCACTCTGGGGAGCTCAGGGGCCAGGAGCTCAGCTTGTCTTCTCCAGCCAGCCCTGCAAGGCCACGGGCTGGGAGAAGCCCTTCTGGGCTGCTCGTCCCCTGCTGAAATCGAGCATCCCTGCCTGTGGGACACGTCCCCATGGGCACCCAGGGCACCCCGGGCTCGTGTCAGAGGGATGCTCAGCGGGAGCAGCTGGTGCTGCCCGCAGCCTGAGCCCGTGCCTCCTCTGCCCCTTTCCAGGCTGGAGCCAGGGCAGCCCAGCACTGCCCGTGGAGGTGCGCAGAGGCAAAAAACCCACCTGTGCAAGGTAAGGAGCTTCTGGGTCCCGAGGCAGGTGTGGGGCTGGGGTCTGTGCCTGGGGCACCACACAGGGCAGGGACGTGGCTGCTCACCCCTGCCCTTTCTTCTCCCGCACATCTGCAATACCGTGTCACTCCCAAATCTGCTGAAGGGCACAAAGTGCAGGATCCAGTGGCTGCAGGTGCTGGCCTGTGGGTGCTGGTGGCCCAGGAGCTGCCCAGACTCCAAGCAGCTACTGCTGGAGACATACCATTGGGTCCTGTCACACCATAGCTCTCCCTGGGCAGCGAGAGTGGTTGGGGTGCTGAGACCCCTGTCCCACAGGTGCGCTGGGCTGGTCAGGGCAGGACCAATGCACTTTTCTGCTTGTATTTGCCCTTAGGATACACCACCTCTGGCTGGGGAGCTGCATGTATGGCTGCTGGGGTCAAGGAAGGAGAGATGGAGGAGAAGATGGACGTAGATGTGATGGTGGAAGAACAGATGGAGGTTGATGTGACGGCGGCGGAAGAGATGATGGATGTGGACGAAGGGACAGAGGAAGAAATGGAGGTAGATGCAGAGATCGAGGAGGCAATGGATGTGGATGGATAGATGAAGATCACAGATGGATGTACCAGCAGCCGGATAGGAACGTGCTCCCCAGCCACTGCCTGCAGCAGCTGCAATAATGTTGGTGGGTGGGTTATACATTAGACAGGAGCTTTAGGGTTTTTTGTACTTAGTTGTAGTTGTTTTTTCTGTACATAGATTTGTTTCTTTGTGTGTTTGTTTGTTTTGGTAAATAGATTGATTTATGTTTTTTCAGCCTGTGCTCTCTGTCATTTTCTTGTATCTGCAGAGCTGTGGTTTCCGCTCGCTCTGGGTTCCTGGGGCTGGAGGTGACTGGGGGTGCTGGCACGGCCACCCCGGGGACAGGGGGTCCCTGTGCACTGAGGGCTCCCACTTGCAGAGACATGGCACTGGGCACCAGTGGGGTTGGTTCATGGGCTGCTGGAGAGCGGTGTCCCCAACAGCAAAGCTGTCACCAGCAATGAGTGAGCCATGAGAGCCTTGGGAACGGCTTGTGCCGGGATCAGGGAGAAGGTTTTGCAGCTGTAGGTGCTGCTGTTTAAGGCTCTGAACCTACCCATGCGCAGGGCTTGGGAGCTGTTCCCCATCAGGCTGGGGTCAGGACCGGGGTTGCTCCCAGCTTGCAGAAGCATCCGGGCTGGAGCCAGTGGGAGCTGTTCCTCTCCTCTGGACGCATGCAAGGTCATTCGAGTCCTTCTCAAATGGTGGGGCCCAGCCCGACACACAGTGCTCCAGGTGAGGCTGCACCAAGCCTGGACCCAGTGGGACAATCCCTTCTCTTGGCTGGCTGGTCGGGCTGTGTTTGACATCCCCAAGACGACGTTTGCCCTGTCCGAGCCCAGGCACACTGTTGGCTCCTGAGCCGCTGCCCCCCCAGCACCCCAGATCCCTTTCTGCAGGGCTGCTCTCCAGCTGCTCCTCTCCCCGTTTACACTTGTGCAGCTGTTGCCCCCTCACAGGGGCAGAACTCGCATTTGGGCTTGTTACACATCAACCCATTCATCATCGCCCAGTGCTCCAGTCTGTCCAGATGCCTCTGCAGGGCCTCTCGTTTCCTGAGAAGCTCAACACGGAATCACAGACTGGTTGGGGTTGGGAAGGACCTCTGGAGATCACCTAGTCCAACCCACCTGCTAGACCGGGTTCACCAGAGCAGATGGCACAGAATGACATCTACCTGTGTTCTGAGTGTCTCCAGAGGAGGAGACTCTCCATCCTCTCTAGGCAGCCTGTTCCAGGGCTCTGGCACCCTCACAATAAAGAGGTTTCTCCTCATGTCAAGACAGAACCTCCTGTGTGTCATTCTGTGCCTGTTGCCCCTCACCCTGTCATTGGGCACCACTGAAAAGAGTCGGGCCCATCCTCTTTACACCCACCCTGGGGATATTTAGCAGCATAAACACGATCCCCTGTCAGCTTGTCTTCTCCAGGCCAAACAGACCAAGTTCTCTCAGTCTTGCCTCTTCAGAAAGAAGCTCCAGAGCCCTCATCATCTCTGTGTCTCTCCACTGGACTCTCTCCAGTAATTCCTTCTCCTTTGTAAGCTGTTGTCGAGGGTTTAGATTGCGGGGTGAGAATAAAACGCTGGCAGATGTATTGTTAACCTGCTCTCCTCCCTCCACTTCCCCCTTTTGCCCCTCCCTCTCCCCCCTTCCCACTCAGGACAGGCGATCGGGAGGGAAAGAATGACAGAGAGAAGAGAGTTGGAAAAATTAGAAATGTTTTATTAATGCTACTGATAAGAATAGAGAAAATTATACAAAATATACAAAATCAATCTGAAAAGTCCCAGTAACTGCAGAGCCGGCACCCGAAGTCCTGGAGTGGACTCTACAGCCAACCGGAGCTGGATTCAGTCTTTCACTGGCCTCAGTTTGCAGGGACAACTCGCAACGTCCTCTCCTAATGTCGCCATAAGGAAAAGGATGAGATCCTCGTGATCTCCCACTTTTATATGAAGTATCACTTGAATGGGATGTTATACACAGTTGGTCAGTTTCTTGGTCACCGGTTTCTCGTCACCCCTCTCGTGAGATGTCCATCCATGCTTATCAATAACCTCGCATTCCATTGCTATTTTCACCAAAACATGGATCTGGTTTTCCACGAAAATGCAGCTGATATGAAGCTTGAGCTGACAGGCAAATTCACTAAAAGAGAAACTTGTTTTTTAACAAAACCAGGACATTCCACCCCTTATAATATGCCATTCACAGAATACTTAAACCTTATCAATACAATCTATCAATACAATCTAATTAATCACTACTAATATATATATACACATATGTACATATATACACAGGAGTAATTAATCTTAATCAGTGGACCATCCTTTGAAAAGTTCATTAAATTCATGTCGTCACGACAGTCTCTCAGGGCAGGAAAAATGGTGCATCTAGTGCATCTCATGACCACTGTTTGTGGGTTAAAAGACTCTTATCAGTTTCAGAGAAGTTGTCAGGCACCACTCGAAGAAGCGAGCGCTGGTTTCATCATCACCGTCTTCGTCTGAAAGACACTTATGAAACACTGTTTGTGCAGCAATTCACATCATGCAATTAAGTATTGAATATTTTCACCTAAAATCAAATCCCCTTGAGGTACACACCGAACTTCTCCATCCTTAAGCATCACCCACCAGGTGCTGCCAGGTCCTGGGCAAAAACAATCCCAGGAATGGGCTTGCCTTTGCCTGAGGCAGGAGTAACCCAGACTGCCTTTCCTGACATGTTTTTCATGTGTACTACAGGGACTGTATCTCCTTCTACAGTCCATAGAATTTCTGATTGGGCAGGCCCGGCTCGATTGGTTGATCCCCTGGTGTTGACCAACCAAGTGGCTTTTGCTAAATGTGAATCCCAGTTTTTAAAGGTTCCACACCCAATGCCTTTAGTGTAGTTTTTAGCAAACCATTGTACCTTTCAATTTTCCCAGAGGCTGGTGCATGATATGGAATATGATTTACCCACTCAGTACCGTGTTCTTTGGCCCAGTTGTCTATAAGACTGTTTTTGAAATGAGTACCATTGTCTGATTCAATTCTTTCTGGTGTACCGTGTCGCCAAAGGACTTGCTTTTCAAGGCCCAAGATAGTATTTCGGGCTGTAGCATGAGGTACGGCATATGTTTCCAACCATCCAGTGGTTGCTTCCACCATTGTAAGTACATAACGCTTACCTTGACGTGTTTGTGGAAGTGTAATATAATCAATCTGCCAAGCTTCTCCATACTTATACTTTAACCATGGCCCCCCATACCATACAGGCTTTAATCGTTTCGCTTGTTTGATTTCGGCGCAAGTCTCACATTCAGGAATAACCTGTGAAATAGTGTCCATAGTTAAGTCCACCCCTCGATCGTGAGCCCATTTCTATGTTGCATCTCTACCTTGATGCCCTGAAGCATCATGGGCCCACCGAGCTAGGAAAAGTTCACCTCTATGTTGCCAGTCCAAGTCCACCTCAGCTACTTTAATCTTAGCAGCTTGATCCGCTTGTTGGTTGTTTCTATGTTCCTCGGTGGCTCGACTTTTAGGCACATGAGCATCTACATGACGAACTTTCACAGGCAGGCTCTCTAGCCGAGCAGCAATGTCTTGCCACAGTGCGGCAGCCCAAATGGGTTTACCTCTGCGCTGCCAGTTGCTTTTCCTCCATTGCTATAGCCACCCCCACAAGGCATTTGCTACCATCCATGAGTCAGTATAGAGATAAAGTATTGGCCACTTCTCTCGTTCAGCAATGTCCAAAGCCAGCTGGATGGCTTTCACTTCTTCAAATTGACTAGATTCACCTTGTCCTTCAGTGGCTTCTGTAACTTGTCGTGTGGGACTCCACACAGCAGCTTTCCACCTTCGATGTTTTCCTACAAGACGACAGGATCCATCTGTGAACAGTGCATACTGCTTATCAGTCTCTGAAAGAGTATTATACGGTGGAGCTTCTTCAGCACGTTTTACTTCCTCCTCATCTGGGGACATCCCAAAGTCTTTGCTTTCTGGCCAGTCTGTAATCACTTCTAAGATCCCTGGGCGATTGGGATTTCCAATTCGAGCTCGTTGCGTGATCAATGCAATCCATTTACTCCACGTAACTTCGGTTGCATGATGTGTAGAGGGAACCGTCCCTTTGAACATCCAGCTCAGCACCGGCAGTCGAGGTGCCAGGAGGAGCTGTGCTTCAGTACCGGTCACTTCTGAAGCAGCTCGGACTCCTTCGTATGCTGCTAGTATCTCTTTTTCAGTTGGAGTGTAGTTGGCCTCAGATCCTTTGTATCCTCGACTCCAAAAACCTAAGGGTCGACCTCGGGTTTCTCCTGATGCTTTCTGCCAGAGGCTCCAGGTAAGTCCATTATCTCCAGCTGCAGTGGAGAGCACATTTTTAACATCTAGTCCAGTCCGAACTGGTCCAAGGGCCACCGCATGAGTTATCTCATCCTTAATTTGTTCAAAGGCTTGTCATTGTTCAGGGCCCCACTCAAACTGGTTCTTTTTACGAGTCACTCGATAGAGAGGGCTCACAATCTGGCTGTAGTCAGGAATATGCATTCTCCAAAAACCTACAACGCCCAAAAAAGTCTGTGTCTCCTTTTTATTAGTAGGTGGAGACATTGCTGCAATTTTGTTGATCACATCCATTGGGACCTGACAACGGCCATCTTGCCCATTTATTCCTAAAAAATGGATCTCTCACACAGGTCCCTTGACCTTGCTTCGTTTTATGGCAAAACCAGCATCCAAAAGAATCTGAATTATTCTCTCACCTTTCTCAAAGACTTCTTTCGCTGTGTCGCCCCATACGATGATGTCATCAATATATTGCAAGTGTTCTGGAGCTTTACCTTGCTCCAGTGTGGTCTGGATCAGTCCATGGCAGATGGTAGGACTGTGTTTCCACCCCTGGGGCAAGCGATTCCACGTGTACTGGATGCCTCTCCAGGTGAAAGCAAACTGCGGCCTGCACTCTGCTGCTACAGGAATAGAGAAAAATGCATTAGCAATGTCAATTGTAGCATCCCACTTGGCTGCCTTTGACTCCAGTTCAAATTGCAGTTCTAGCATGTCAGGCACAGCAGCACTCAGTGGTGGTGTAACTTCATTCAGGCCACGATAGTCTACAGTTAGTCTCCACTTGTCACTAGACTTACGCACTGGCCAGATGGGCTGTTAAAAGGTGAGCGAGTCTTACTGATCACACCCTGGCTTTCCAATTGACGGATCAACGTCTGGATCGGAATCAAAGAGTCTCGATTGGTGCGATATTGCCGGCGATGCACCGTCGTGATAGAAATTGGCACCTGCTGATCGTCAACCATCAGCAGTCCTACAACAGAAGGATCATCTGAAAGACCAGGCAAATCAGACAGCTGTTCAATTTTCTCAGTGTCCACAGCTGCTATACCAAATGCCCACCTATACCCTTTTGGGTCCTTAAAGTACCCTCTCCTGAGGTAGTCTACGCCAAGGATGCACGGAGCATCTGGACCAGTCACAATGGGATGCTTTTGCCAGTTTTTTCCAGTTAGGCTCATTTCAGCCTCTACAACAGTCAGTTCCTGGGATCCCCCAGTCACTTCAACAATACTGATGGATTGTGTTCCTTTATAATTAGAAGGAATTATCGTACACTGTGCACCAGTGTCCACTAAAGCTTTGTACTCCTGGGGGTGTGTTGTACCAGGCCATCGTATTTGTACAGTCCAATAAACTCTGTTATCCCTTTCCTCCAACTGGTTGGAGGCAGGGCACCTCTAATTTCTGTTTTGCACAGTCTCTGGGTGTGAATTAGAGGTTCCTTCAAGAGCACCAGAATCTCTTCTGCTCCTTTTGTAAACTGGAGCAGCCACCTTCCTAGGAGTTTTTCCTTTTATCTCACGTACTCGTTCTTGAAGTTCTGAGGTAGGTCTTCCATGCCACTTATTCATGTTTTCTCCCTGCTCATGTAGGAAGAACCACAGTGAACCTCTTTTTGTGGGCTGCCTCTGTCCTCTCTCTCGAGATTGGAAACGCCTTTTCCTAATAGCTGAAACATAGGTTCATGCAGGTTGTGAATGGTATGTGTCTTCTCTGAGTTCTTTGATTTCTTGCAATAGCTTTTCAAACCGCTCATCAGATTTTTCACACAGTTTCTCTACAGCAGAGACACAAGCCCGTAGAGAACCAGCAAGGCTGTCCTCAAAGTTCCGGAGCTGCTCAATCACTTCAGTAATATCTTATACACCTTCAGCTGACCAGACCATTCCTGCCAATGACTTAGCATATGCAGGGGGTGTGCTTTGTACAAATCTGCGCCACAGAGATCGTGTACCATTGATTCTATCTGGGTCTGTCTCCTCTTGGTTGTCTGATCCAAAATAGATGATCTCTCGCACAGCTAATTCTCTCAGGAACTGAATACCTCTCTCCACACTATTCCATTTCCCTAACTTGGATATACAGTCTTCCTTGTAGGGAAATCTTACTTTCATAGCTGCCAGGAGTCGGGTCCAGAGACTAGTGGCATTAGACCCTCTTGAAATTGCCCTATCAATGGTGGAATCTTTTGACAGAGATCCCAGCTGCCTGGCTCCACCCCCTTCCAATTCAATTGTTTCTGCCCCATTGTCCCAGCATCGGAGCAGCCAGGTTAAAATATTCTTGCCTTCACGACGACTAAAGTCTTTTTGCAGCTCTCTCAGCTCTCCTGGAGAAAAGGACCAAGTGGTGGTCACTTCATCTCCTCCCTGTCCTGATGGTGTCCCTTGGGTTGATGTTGGCCCTGTGCCATCACCTGCTGCATGGGTGGTCTTTCTAGTGACTTTCTTACAACCGGCAACTGATGCTGATATGGGTTCACCATCATTTGATTTATTTCCAGAGTCTGAATGACTGTCAGGGTGATTGCTGTGATTACAGCAGCAACAATGCCCAGTGTGTGAAGAAGTGGGGGCTGCCTTGTTAGCCTTTGAGGCTGGAGAAGTAATGTTATCTGCAGCGACCTTGGCAGAGGAACTCTGTGGAGGAGCTGTAGCTTCAACCTGCGAAGCCGCTGTTGGGGGGGCAGTGGCTGCAGCGGCAGCTTTTGCTGTTTTGCTCTTTCTCGAGCGGCTCGGAGTGTTTTTTGCTAAAGCTTCCGAAGACGCACCGCAAATCTCAGGACAAGAAAGAGACGCAAACCTCCTGTTGAACGCCATTTCTCTTAACAGAAGCACAAACTGACACACATTCAGCAAACCAGATAACACCATCACAGTTCTATCAAAACTCCAAGGATATTCAAAATTCTCTAAAACATTTGCGAACTGTCCTAGCGAAAAAACGAAAGTATTGTTAGTCAGTCTTTCTAAAGATTCGCTCGACCAATTAGCAAACACAGAGCCGTACTGCTCTTTAATCTCTCCTGGAGGCTTTTCAAGGTAAAGCAGAAGCGAGTAGAAATTCATTAGCGGCTGCAGTATAATGAAATAAACCAGTGACAAACCACAAAGTATCATCATGACCATTGTCCAGTTCCTTGTTGTTATATAATGAATACTTCAATTCAAAAAGAAGGCCCAACACAGATATGGAATCAGTGAGCACAATGTAGAAAATAACTGATACAACTTATGCCATAACATCTTTAAATCAGTGTAATTCACTTTGCCTTAATACCACTAAATAATGTCCGAAGCAAAGAGACGCGCAAGTATCACAACTTTATGAGTTGGCACCGTGCCAAGAAAGTTGAAAGGTACGTCAGAGCAGTAGAAAAGCCAAAAATCTTCAAATTTACCCCGTTCTCTTGCCCCACATTGGGCGCCAATTATCTGTCGAGGGTTTAGATTGCGGGGTGACAATAAAACCCTGGCAGATGTATTGTTAACCTCCTTTCCCCCCCACTTCCCCCTTTTGCCCCTCCCTCTCCCCCCTTCCCACTCAGGACAGGCGATTGGGAGGGAAAGAAGGACAGAGAGAAGAGAGTTGGAAAAATTAAAGATGTTTTACTAATGCTCCTAATAAGAATAGAGAAAACAATACAAAATATACAAAACCAATCTTGAAAGCCTCAGCAACTGCAGGGCCGGCACCCATAGTCCTGGATTGGACTCTGCAGCCAACCTGAGCTGGATTCAGTCTGTCACTGGCCTCAGTTCGCAGGGACGACTAGCAAGGTCCTCTGCTAATGTCAGCCATGAGGAAAAGGGAAAAGGAAAAGGGAAAAAAGGGCCAAGATCCTCATGATCTCCCACTTTTATATGAAGTATTCATGTGAATGGAATGTTATACACAGTTGGTCAGTTTCTTGCTCACCGGTTTCTCGTTGCCCCTCTCACGAGATGTCCATCCGTGCTTATCAATAAGTTTGCCTTCCATTGCTAGGTTTGCCAAAACATGTGTCTGGTTCTCCAGGAAAATGGAGTTAAGATGAAGGCTTTAGCTGAAAGGCAAATTCACCAAAAGAGAAACTTTTTTTTAACAAAACCAGGACGCCCTGTGAACGTGACTCTGTGACTCTCTGACATCTGTGACTCTGTGACTCTGACTCCATGACTGTGACTCTGTGACATATGTGACCCTGTGACCATAACTATGACTCTGTGAATCTGACCCCGTGTTGTGACTCTGTGACTCTGTGACATCTGTGACTCTGTGTCATCTGTGACTCTGTGACTGTGTGACACTGGCTCTGTAACTTTGTGACTCAGTGACTGTGACATCTGGGACTCTGGGACTATGTGACTGGGACTCTGGGACTTTGTGATTCTGGCTCTGTGTTTGTGACTCTGTGACTCAGTGACTATGTGACAATGTGAAATTCTTACTGTGATTGTGTGACTGGGACTCTGTGACTGGGACTTTGTGATTCTGACTCTGTGACTCTCTGATTGTGACACTGTGATTCTGTGACTATGTGACTCTGTGATGATGTGACAATGTGACTCTGTGACACCGTGACTCTCTGACTCTCTGATTATGTACAATGTGACTGTGACTCTGTGATTGTGACTCTTTACTGTGACTGTGACCCAGTGCTTTGACTCTGTGACCGTGACTCTATGACTATGTGTCTGACCCCGTGACTGTGACTCTGTAAATTATATGACCCTGTGACTGTGACTCTGTGACCACAACTATGACTCTGTGACTCTGCGACATCTGTGAAATCTGTGTTATCTGTGACTCTGACTCTGAACCTGTGACTGTGACTCTGTGACATATGTGGCTCTGTGACTGTAACTCTGTGACCACAACTATGACTCTGTGACTCTGACCCCGTGATTGTGACTCTGTGACATCTGTGACTTTATGTCATCTGTGACTCTGTGACTGTGATTGTGTGACTGTGACTCTTTGACTGTGTCCCTGTGACTCTGTGACCATAACTACGACTCTATGAATCTGACCCCGTGATTGTGACTCTGTGACTCTGTGATATCTGTGACTCTGTGTCATCTGTGACTCTGTGACATATGTGACACTGTGACTCTGACTCAGTGACCAGAACTATGACCCTCTGACTCTGACCCCATGACTGTGACTCTGTGACTTTAACTCTGTGACTCTGAACCTGTGACTGTGACTCTGTGACATATGTGACTCTGTGACTATGACTCTGTGACCATAACTACGACTCTGTGACTCTGACCCTGTGACCGTGACTGGGGGACTCTGTGACACCTATGACTCTGTGCCATCTGTGACTTTGTGACTGTGACTCTGTGACTCTGACCCTGTGACAGTGACTCTGTGACATATGTGACAATGTGACTGTGACTCTGTGACCACAACTATGACTCTGTGACTCTGACCCTGTGATTGTGACTCTGTGACATCTGTGACTTTATGTCATCTGTGACTCTGACTCTTTGACTGTGTCCCTGTGACTCTGTGACCATAACTATGACTCTGTGAGTCTGACCCCATGATTGTGACTCTGTGACATCTGTGACTCTATGTCATATCTGACTCTGTGACTGTGACTGTATGAATGTGACTCTTTGACTGTGTCCCTGTGACTCTCTGACTGTGATTCTGTGACTTTGTGACTCAATGACTCTGTGTCATTTGTGACATCTGTGACTGTGACTCTGTGACTCTGGACCTGTGACTGTGACTCTGTAACATCTGTGACTGTGTCATCTGTGACTCTGTGACTGTGACTCTGTGACTCTGAGACCGTGATTGTGACTGTGTGACTCTGTGACATCTGTAACTCTGTGTCATAAACTCTGTGACATATGTGACTCTGTGACATATGTGACTGTGACGTTGTGACTCTGTGACCCTGGGACATCTGGGACTCTGGAACTTTGTGATTCTGGCTCTGTGTTTGTGACTCTGTGTCTCAGTGACTATGTGACAATGTAAAATTCTTACTGTGATTGTATGACGGGGACTCTGTGACTGGGACTTTGACTCTATGATTGTGACTCTGTGACTCTGTGATTTCACACTGTGATTCTGGGACTATGACTCTGTGACTGTGTGACAATGTGACTCTGTGACACTGTGACACTGTGACTCTGTGACTGACTCTCTGCTTATGTACACTGTGACTGTGGCTCTGTGACTGTGACTCTTTACTGTGACTGTGACCCTGTGACTTAGACTCTCTGACCGTGACTCTGTGACATATGTGACTCTATGACTGTGACTCTGTGACCATAACTATGAATCTGTGACTCTGACCCCATGACCATGACTCTGTGACATCTGTGACTCTGTGTCATCTGTGACTCAGTGACCGTGACTGTGTGACACTGGCTCTGTGACTTTGTGACTCAGTGACTCTGTGACATCTGGGACTCTGGGACTATGCGATTGGGCCTCTGGGACTTTGTGATTCTGGCTCTGTGTTTGTGACTCTGTGACTCAGTGACTAGGTGAAAATGTGAAATTCTTACGGTGATTGTGTAACTGGGACTCTGTGACTGGGACTTTGACTCCATAATTCTGACTCTGTGACTCTGTGATTTCACACTGTGATTCTGGGACTATGACTCTGTGACTGTGTGACACGGTGACTCTGTGACTGACTCTCTGATTATGTACAATGTGACTGTGACTCTGTGATTGTGACTCTTTACTGTGACTGTGACCCTGTGACTTAGACTCTGGTCAAACCACGCCCAGACTTGGGGCCAAAGTGGCTCAAAGTCTCCAACAGACAAGTCGGGAAGAAAGATATGGGACAGAGGGAGAAAGCGAAGGGAGCAGGAGAAAGGGAAGGAAGAATAAAAAGTAGTGTTGGGTTGCAGGAGTGAGATGGAGGAATTGAAAGAAAAGAGGCAGGAAGCAGGAGAGTGAGAGAAAAGGAAAGAAGAGAGGAAAGAAGAGACATGCAGCCAGATGAGGGGTTAGTGAGAGAGGATGGGACAGAGAACAGGATGAGAAGGAAATAAGGCAAGGCAAGGACAGGCAAGGACAGGCAAGGCAAGGTTAGGCTGCAGGACTTTTTTTTGCTTTATAGTTTCTAGCACATTCGTCTTCAGACGAGTAGGAAAGCCATAGGACCTTATGGATTAGGCCCAAGCAAAAACCCCAGCTAGTTGAGACACTTAGACTTAGCCTAAAATACAAAGATCTCTCCGTAAGGATGGTTTTTATTCTGTACTTCCACAATCTGCTGGATACAGTATCCTAGATACAGTATCCTAGCTACAGTATCCTTATACAGCATCCCAGATACAACATCCTCTATACAGCATACCAAATAGAGCATCCTAAATACAGCAACCCATATACAACAGGCTAGATACAGCATCCTAGATACAGCATCCCAGATACAGAACCCCAGATACACATTACCAAATACAGCATTCTAGATACGTCATCCTATATGTAGCATCCAAGATACAGCATCCCACATACAGTATCCCACATACACCATCCTAGATACAGTACCCTAGATATAGCATCCCAAATACAGCATTCTAGATACATCAACCTAGACATAGCATCGAAGATAAACATCCCAGATACAGCATCCTAGATGCAACATCCCGGATACAGTATGCCGGATACATCATCCCAGATACAGAACCCAGAAAGAGCATCCTGAATACAGCATCCCAGATATGGCATCCCAAATACAGCATCCCAAATACAGCACTCTAGATACATCAGCCTAGACATAGCATCGAAGATAAACATCCCAGATACAGCATCCTAGATGCAACATCCCAGATACAGTATGCCGGATACATCATCCCAGATACAGAACCCAGAAAGAGCATCCTGAATACAGCATCCTAGATACGGCATCCCAAATACAGCATCCTATATACAGCAACACAGATACACCATCGTAGATACAGCATCCCCAATACAGCCTCCTAAATACGGCACCCTTGATACAGGATCCCACATAGAGCATCCCAGATAAAGCACCCTAGATACAGCATTCCGGATACAGCATACTAGATACATCATCCCAGATACAGCATCCTACACACACCATATGACATATAGCACTCCAGATACACCATCCCAGATACAGCATCCCAGATACAGCATCCCAGACACAGCATCCTAGGTACAATATTCTCGATACAGCATCCCAGATACAGCATCCTCAATACAATATCCCAGATACAGCCTCTCAGATACAGCATCCTAGATACAGCATCCCTGATACAGCATCGTAGATACAGTATGCTAGATACAGCGTTCCAGATACAGCATCCTAGATACCGTATGCTAGATACAGCGTCCCAGATATAGCATTCCAGATACATCATCCCAGATACAGCATCCTAGATACAGCATCCCAGGTACAGTATCCCAGATACAGCATCCTAGATACACCATACCATATACAGCATCCAAGATACAGCATCCTAGATACACCATTCTAGATACAGTATGCTACATACATATCCCCAATACAGCGTCACAATATAGCGTCCTAGATACAGCATCCTAGATCCAGCATCCCAGATACAGAATCCACGATACAGCATCCGAGATACAGTATCCAGATAGAGCATCCCAGATACAGCATCCTAGATACAGCATCCTCGATATAGCACCCGAGATACAGCATACTAGATACAGCATCCTAGATACAGAACCCCAGATACAGTATCCTAAGTACAGTATCCCAGATATAGCATCCCAGACTACAACATCCTAGATACAGCATCCCAGGAACAATATTCTCGATACAGCATCCTCGATACAGTATCCCAGATACAGCATCCCAGATACAGCATGCTAGATACAGCATCCCCAATAGAGCATCTTCGATACAGCATCCCAGATAAAGTATCCTAGATATAGCATACTAGATACAGCATCCCAAATACAGCATCCTAGATAGAGCATCCCATAAACAACATTCCGGATACAGTATCCCTGATACAGCATACTAGATACAGCATGATAGATACAGCACATCAGAGACAACATCCTAGACAAACCATCCCAAATAGAGCACCCTAGATACAGCATCCTAGACAGACCATCCTAGATACAGTATACTACATAAGGCGTCCCAGATACAGCATCCCAGATGCTTAGTCCAAGATATAGCATCTCTGATACAGCATCCTAGATACAGCATCCCACATATAGCATCCTAGATACAGTATGCGAGATACAGCATCCCAGATACACCATCGTATATACAGCATCCCATATACAGCATTCTAGGTACAGCATCCAAGATGCAGCATTCTGGATACAGCATCCCAGATAAAGCATCCTAGGTACAGTATCCTCGATACAGCTTCCCAGATACAGCATGGTAGATGGAATATGCTAGATACAGCGGCCCAGATACAGCATCCTAGATACAGTATGCTAGATGCAGCGTCACAGATACAACATACCAGATACATCCTCCCAGATATAGCATCATAGATACAGTAGGCTAGATAAAGTGTCCCAGATATAACATCCCATCTACATCATCGCAGATACAGCATCCCAGATACACCATCCTAGATGCAGCATCCCTGATACAGCATTCCCAAGAGTATCCCAAATACAGCATCCCAGCAACAGCATCCTAGATACAGCATCCCACATACAGCATCCGAGATACAGCATCCCAGGTTCAGCATCCCAGGTTCAGCATCCTAAATACAGCATCCCAGATACAGCATCCCAGATACAGCATCCCAGATACAGCATCCCAGATACAGCATCCCAGATACAGCATCCCAGATACAGTATGCTAGATACAGCGTCTGAGATAGACCATCCCAGATACATCATCCTAGATATAGCATCCCACATACAGCATCCCAGATACAGCATCCCAGATACAGCATCCCAGATACAGCATGCTACAATCAGCATCCCACATACAGCATCCAAAATACTGCATCCTTGATACAGCATCCCAGAATCAGCATCCTAGGTATAGCATCCTAGATAGAGCATACCAGAGACGGAATCCCAAATACAGCATCCTAGATACAGCACCCTAGATACAGCATCCCAGATACAGCATCCCAGATACAGCATCCCAGATACAGCATCCCAGATACAGCATCCCAGATACAGCATCCCAGATACAGCATCCCAGATACAGCATCCCAGATACAGCATCCCAGATACAGCATCCTAGATACAGCACCCTAGATACAACATCGTAGATACAGCAGCCCAGATTTCGCATTCTACATACAGCATGCCAAATAGAGGATCCTAGATACAGCATCCAGATACAGCAAGCCAGAGACGGAATCTCAAATACAGCATCCTAGATACAGCATCCAAAATACAGCATCCTAGATAGAGCATCCCATATCCAGCATCCTAGATACAGCATCCTATAAACAGCACCCTATATACATCATCCTAGACACATCATCTTAGATGCAGCATCCCAGATACAGTATCCCGGATAGAGCATCCCAGATACAGCATCCCAAATGCAGCATCCTAGATACAGTATCCTAGATACAGCACCCGAGATACAGCGTCCTAGGTAGAGGACACCAGATACAGCACGCCAGATACAGCATATTAGATAGAGCATCCTAGATACAGCATCCCAGATACAGCATCCTAGATACATCATCCAAGATACAGCATCCAGGACACAGCATCCTGGATACAGCATGCTAGATACAGCATCCTAGATACAGCATCCCGGATACATCATGCTAGATACAGCATCCCAGATATGGAATACCAAATCCCAAATCTCAGATTCAGCATCCTAGATATAGCATCCTACATACAGCATCCCAAATATAGCATCCTAGATACATCATCCTACATACAGCATCCAGGATACAGCACCCTGGATTCAGCATCATAGATACAGCATCCCGGATACGGAATCCCAAATACCACATCCCAGATTCAACATCCTAGATACAGCATCCCAGATACAGCATCCTCAAAACAGCATCCCGGATTCACCACCTTAGATACAGCATCCCAGATACAGCATCCAAGATACAGCATCCCGGATTTAGCATCTGGGATTCAGCATCCTAGATACAGCATCCTAGATACAGCATCCTAGATACAGTACCCTATATACATCATCTTAGATACATCATCTTACATACAGCATCCCAGATACAGCATCCTAGATACAGCATCCCAGATACAGCATCCCAGATACAGCATCCCAGATACAGCATCCCAGATACAGCATCCCAGATACAGCATCCCAGATACAGCACCCGAGATACAGCATCCTAAATACAGCACGCCAGATACAGCACCCCAGATACAGCATCCTAGATAGAGCAACCTAAATATAATATGCCAGATACAGCATCCCAGATACAGCATCCAGGATACAGCATCCAGGATACAGCATCCAGGATACAGCATGCTAGATATCGCATCCCAGATACGGAATCCCAAATACCATATCTCAGATTCAGCATCCTAGATACAGCATCCTAGATACAGCATCCTAGATACAGCATCCGAAATACAGCATCCTAGATACAATATCCCAGATACAATATCCCAGATACAGCACCCTAGATACAGCACCCTAGATATGCCATCCCAGATACAGCTTCCTTGATACAATATCCCCATACAGCATCACAGATACAGCATCCAGAATACAGCATCCAGAATACAGCATCCAGCATACAGCATCCAGCATACAGCATCCAGCATACAGCATCCAGCATACAGCATCCAGCATACAGCATCCCAGATGCAGCATCCCAGATAGAACATCACAGATACGGCATCCCAGATACGGCATCCCAGATACGGCACCATAGATATAATATCCCAGATACTGTATCCCAGATACAGCACCATAAATATAATATCCCAGATAGAGTATCCCAGATACATCATGCCCGATACAGCATCCCAGATACAGCATCCTAGATATAGCATCCCAGATACAGCACCCTAGATACAGCATCCCAGATACAGCGTCCAGAATACAGCATCCCAGATACAGCATCCCAGATACAGCATCCCAGATACAGCATCCCAGATACAGCATCCCAGATACAGCATCCCAGATACGGAATCCCAAATACCGAATCTCAGATACTGAATCCAGGATACATCATCCACTATACAGTATCCTAGATACAGCATCCAGGATACAGCAACCCAGATACAGAATCCCAGATACAGCATCCGAGATACAGCATGCTAGATACACAATCCTAGATACAGCATCCCGGATACAGCATCTCGGATACTGCATCCTAGTTACAGTGTCCCGGATACAGCATCCTAGATACAGCATCCCAGAATCAGCATCCAGGATACAGCATCCCGGATAAGGAAACCCAGATACAGCATCCGAGATAGAGAATCCTAGATGCAGCATCCTGGATACATCATGCTAGGTACAGCATCCCAGATACGGAATCCCAAATACAGCATCCCACACACAGCATCCTAGTTACAGCACCCTAGATATAGCATCCCAGATACAGCACCCTAGATACAGCATCCAGGATACAGCGTCCTGGATACAGCATCCTAGATACAGTATTCTGGATACAGAATCCTAGATGCAGCATCCTGGATACATCATGCTAGGTACAGCATCCCAGGTACGGAATCCCAAAAACAGCATCCCAGACACAGCATCCTTGATACAGCACCCTAGATGTAGCATCCCAGATACAGCATCCCGGATACAGCATCCCGGATACAGCATCCCAAATACCAAATCTCAGATACGGCATCCTAGATACAGCATCCTACATACAGCATCCCAGATACAGCATCCTAGATACAGCATCCTAGATACAGCATCCTAGATACAGCATCCTAGATACAGCATCCTAGATACAGCATCCTAGATACAGAATCCCGGATACGGAATCCCAAATACCCCATCTCAGATTCAACATCCTAGATACAGCATGCCAGATACTGCATCCTCGAAACAGCATCCCGGATTCACCATCTTAGATACAGCCTCCCAGATACACCATCCAAATACAGCCTCCCGGATTTAGCATCCAGGATTCAGCATCCTAGATAAAGCATCCTAGATAAAGCATCCTAGATAAAGCATCCTATAAACAGCACCCTATGTACATCATCCTAGATACAGCATCCCAGATACAGCATCCAGGATACAGCATCCTGGATAAAGCATCCTGGATAAAGCAACCTAAATATAATATGCCAGATACAGCATCCCGCATACAGAATCCCGGATACAGCATCCTAGATACAGTATCCTAGCTACAGCACCCTAGATACAGCATCCTAAATACAGCACGCCAGATACAGCATCCCAGAAACAGTATCCTAGATATAACACCCTAAAAGCATCATCCTAGATACAGCATCCTATATACAATATCACAGATTCAGCATCCAAGATACAGCATCCTAGATACAGTACGCCCGATACAGCATCCTGGATACAGCATACTACGTACATCATCCAAGATACAGTATCCTGGATACAGAATCCTAGATACAGCATCCCAGATACAACATGCTAGATATCACATTCCAGATACGGAATCCCAAATACCACATCTCAGATTCAGCATCCTAGATACAGCATACTAGATAGAGCACCATACATACAGCCTCCCCTACACAGCATCCTAGATACATATCACAAATACAATATCCCAGATATAGCACGTCAGTTACAGCACCCTAGATATACCATCCCAGATACAGCATCCTTGATACAGTATCCCCGATACAGCATCCCTGATACAGCATCCCTGATACAGCATCCCTGATACAGCACCCCTGATACAGCACCCCTGATACAGCACCCCAGATACAGCACCCCAGATACAGCATTCCAGGATACAGCATTCCAGGATACAGCATTCCAGGATACAGCATTCCAGGATACACCACCATAAATATATCCCAGATATAGTATCCCAGATACGGCATCCCAGATACGGCATCCCAGATACGGCACCATAAATATAATATCCCAGAAACAGTATCCCAGATATAGCATGCCAGATACAGCATCCCAGATACAGCACCCTAGATACAGCACCCTAGATACAGCATCCCAGATACAGCATCCCAGATACAGCATCCCAGATACAGCATCCCAGATTCCGCATCCCAGATTCCGCATCCCAGATTCCGCATCCCAGATTCCGCATCCCAGATTCCGCATCCCAGATTCCGCATCCCAGATAAGGAAACCCAGATACAGCATTCGAGATACAGTATCCCAGATATAGTATCCTAGCTACAGGATCCCGGATAGAATAGTACAGATATAGCATCCTAGATACGGCATCCTAGATACGACATCGCAGATACAGCATCCCAGATACAGCATCCCAGATACTCCACCCTAGATATAGCATCCCAGATACAGCATCCAGGATACAGCATCCCAGATAGAGCACCCAGGAGACAGCGTCCAGGAGACAGCGTCCAGGAGAAAGCATCCAGAATACAGCATCCCAGATACAGCATCCCAGATACAGCATCCCAGATACAGCATCCCAGACACAGCATCCCAGACACAGCATCTCAGAAAAACCATCTCGGATACAGCATCCCGGATACATCATGCTAGATACAGCATTCCAGATACAGAATCCCAAATACCGCATCTCAGATACTGAATCCAGGATACAGCATCCACTATACAGTATCCTAGATACAGCATCCAGGATACGGCATCCCAGATACAGCATCCCGGATACAGCATCCCGGATACAGCATCCCGGATACAGCATCCCGGATACAGCATCCCGGATACAGCATCCCGGATACAGCATCCCGGATAAGGAAACCCAGATACAGCATCCGAGATACAGTATCCCAGATATAGTATCCTAGCTACAGGATCCCGGATAGAATATCACAGATATAGCATCCTAGATACGGCATCCTAGATACGACATCGCAGATAGAGCATCCCAGATACAGCATCCTAGACACAGCACCCTAGATATAGCATCCCAGATACAGCATCCTAGATACGACATCGCAGATAGAGCATCCCAGATACAGCATCCTAGACACAGCACCCTAGAAATAGCATCCCAGATACAGCACCCTAGATAGAACATCCCCGATACAGCATGCTAGATACAGCATCCCTGAAACAGTATCCTCGAAACAGCATCCCGGATACACCATCCTTGATAAAGTATCCCGGATAGAGTGTCGTTGATACAGCATCCTAGTAACAGCATCACAAATACAGCATCCTAGATACATCATCCTAGATACAGCATCCAGGATACACCATCCCAGATAAAGCATCCCAGATAAAGCATTGCAGATACAGCATCCCAAATACCGCATCTCAGATACAGCATCCAGGATACAGCATCCTAGATACAGCATCCAGGATACAGCATCCCAGAATCAGCATCCCAGGTACAGCATCCCAGATAGGGAAACCCAGATACAGCATCCGAGATACAGATCCCAGATAGAACACCACAGATCCAGCATCCCGGATCCAGCATCCCAGACACAGCATCCCCGATACAGCATCCCGATAGGGAACCCTAGATACAGCATCCGAGACACAGTATGCCAGATACAGCATCCTAGCTACAGGGTCCCGGATAGAACATCACAGATACAGCATCCCGGATACAGCATCCCGGATACAGCATCCCAGATACAGCATCCCAGATACAGCATCCCAGATACAGCATCCCAGATACAGCATCCCAGATACAGCATCCCAGATACAGCATCCCAGATACAGCATCCCAGATACAGCATCCCAGATACAGCATCCCAGATACAGCATCCCAGATACAGCATCCCAGATACAGCATCCCAGATACAGCATCCCAGATACAGCATCCCAGATACAGCATCCCAGATACAGCATCCCAGATACAGCATCCCAGATACAGCATCCCAGATACAGGAATTGACACAGCCTCGATCAGCAGCTTCCTTCCTACTGCCCCGCGGGGGCTTTTGAGCTGTCATGTTCCAGACGTTCTTATCCTGCTCTACCCCATTGGGCCACGAGAACAGCAAAGGAAGAAGCAGCTACCAGATGCCTCAGCAAATACACTGGAAAGTTCTCACCTGCTTTGGGGCACAGGCTTCCACATTCAGAAGACCCAGTGCTGGGGTCAGTATAACATTTCATTGCCTTCTCTAGAAAGCCATGGAAACAGAATGGCCTCCCTGTCACTACTCACTGCCAGCACCAACAGAACCCTCAGGAAGTCCAGTATTTCTGGTCTCTTAACTGGCAGACCAGCAGTCCTGCATCCTACAGGATGCGGCCGCTTGTGTGCACTTGGGGTCCAGACAGTCAAGCTGATTCCAGCTTCAACTGTGGCGCTTCTAAGCACTGAAGTTTAAACACAAAATGAATGAGAAGACGGCAGTCCAGCCATCCACCACCAGGAAGTTGAAGCAGAAGAAAGGCAGCGTGGCACTCGCTCAAGGACAGGACTGCCTGTACCCTGTGTCAGGGAAGCCTCTCCCCATCCAACCGTGTTTCTCCTCCTCTCCTGCAGTTCTCCTCCCTCTGTGTCTCCATACCTTCAGATGGAAGGTCTGACTTGGATTCCGCGTCGCCAGGAAAGTGAACTGTCCCAGGAACGTTCCCTGCTCCTCGTGTTCTTCCTTGAAGCCCTACAGAAAGACGGGTGGAGAAAACAGAGTGTCTGGTGCACTATGGAAGACCTAAGTTCAGCCAGTGAAGTATGGGGTTATTTCAGCTATGTAGTCCAAGGACCATGAGCACAAGGACAAGACGAGAAGCTGCAGGTGGGCAGCATGTCACACTTGCCCACTCAACGAGTCCAGGCTACCTGTCAGGAAAGGAGCAGATGCTCTCAGTGAGAGGGAGGTGACCTGAGGATCACAAATGCCACTGGGATTGGAAGACAAGTTTAGGACCACGCACTGCTCAGCTCCTTTTCCCTGTGGCTTCTGGAGTAGCATCTTGGCCCAGGAGATTTTTTTTTTTTGAGTGGTACATTGAATAAAAGAGGAATACAATGGGAAGGAAGCAAATCCAAGGAGCCTGTTTGTTCTGAGAGACAGGAGGAAGCTTCAGGCCACTGGACTCTTTGACCCATATTCACCCCCTGCTTAGCAATGCTGTGCAACCGCCTGCCCCCAACTCCAGAGAAATCACTTACATAGACAGCAAAGTCCTTGGGTGCTCCGGAGATGCTTTCTCCATGGAACGCTGTCCCTGAGACATGGGCCATGGTGACAGCTCTCGGAATGACCGGCATGGACAGCTTGATGAAGACGTGTCCCTGACTCCCTGGGAAGGGCCAGCAGTTGCCACGATGATTGTCCGGCTGAAAGGACAAGAAACACTCAGCAGGGAGACACAGGAGGAGAACAGGTCCATGCGGGAAGGGGGCGGAAGAAGTTTCAAGGAGCGAAGACAGGTGGGTAGGACACTCGGAGCAGCGTGTGTAGTTCATTCTCCCAGCCTTTGTGTTACTGCTTCTTGGTGCTCCTACCTCCAGAATCAGCTCAGGAGACCTCATGTAATCCATCACCGGCAGGGAGTACCAGAACACCTTTGCTTTGGCAGTCCGGAGGGATGGAAAAGTCCTGGACTGAATGACGGCTGCCCCTGGAAATTCAAACATGAGCGTGATCACCAGGCAGTGTCACGAGGAATATTGCACTGTTGACTTGAAAAAGGCTTCTCAGTTGTCATCCATGTCCTACAGTGGGTTCCCCTTTGTCTTGCTGGCACGACCCCTCTGGAACACACAGCAGGGAGTCATCAAACTGCTGTATTTGGCCGTGGAAATAGGCAAGAATGTGAACCAGGCTCTCTGTTCTTCCCATGGGGTCTGGCCCATTACAGGCTCTGTCAGTGGGGGCACTTTTAGGGCACGAGGTGACCCGTGACTTCTCGCCCCTTCTCTCCTACCCCTGGGCATGTTCCAATGCCCATCTTGTCAATTTGGAGAGGAAGCGCCTTGGAACTGGTTTGTTTGTACAATGTCACAGCACCTGCTGATTTCAGGGCGTAATCCGGCATCGGGACCTGCATTTCTTCCAGCTTCTCCAAAGCTTGATTGATGATCTCGTGAACAGCCTGGGAAGGAACACAAAGGAGAGCGCCTGTTAGAAGGAGAAGGACCGGGGCAAGCAGCTCCCCATGCAAGGCCAGCCAAGGTGAATGAGGACACGGCCCGTTTCAGATGGAAGGAACGCTCACATTGCCTGGAAGCCTCCCAGGTTTGCTCTGCTCTGATTGTCGGGATCAGAAAGGGGGGGCTGCTCACTCCAGTGCTCTGAATGCTGGAGCTGCGGGAAGGGGCTTTTCCTGTGGAGAGGCCCCAGGCCAGGCAGCACGGACAGACAAGCCTTCTGGGCATGAGATAGGCCTGGCTTAACTCTGGACCTCTGCCGCGATTGAGAGACGGGACACAGTTTGATGCAAACAAAATGTCCGCTTTATTAGTGTACTTCACATACATTTATACTTTGCCTCAGCAACGTGCTTCAAGCTGATTGGTGTTTCTGTTACCTTGTTACAGGTGATTGGTCTACACTGTACACTAGACATTTACAGATTGGCTAATGCCAAGACACCTTCTCAAACAGTTACCACCCCAACTCAAGCAATCTTCCCCATGCAAGAACAAGAGTCCCCCTCCTACAGGACAACTGCTTTACAACCCTACCAACATAGAGTCAGCACTCTCCATTCCCTCCAAGTAAGGTTCCTGCCTTCATCCTTCCCATGGCCTGCGACCAACAAGCTCCAGCACATCTTCCCTCACCAACCGACAAGTGCTGGGAGTTTTGCCGAGGCCAGCCAAATCCTGTCCCACCTGAGACCATTCTTTCTTTCCAGTCCTCCCTTGAGGAGGAGCCGAGATCCGGGCGCAGAGGAAGGTATGACTCAGACAGCTGTCATTCCCGTCACGCTCTCTCTCCCCCATAAGGAAGTGTGGAGCAACAGGAAAAGGAAGCGTGGCCATGACAGCACTTGTTCCAGCAGCACCAGCCTGTTGGCTGTGACAGGGAATGGAGTAGCATACATGTGGATGGAGGATAAAACCCCTGAGCAGATCCTTCTGCCTTGTGCCCTTACCCGTCCGGTAACGCCTGGGAGCTTTGCCTGCTTCACGCCTTCCTGCAGAGCCCGCTCAGCCACATCCTTAGTGCTCCAGCGCAGATGATAAAGCTGTTCCTGGAGCTTACAGAGCTGGTCTGGCAGGGGCAGGGTTTCGCTCAGGTCTGCAGTGCTCCAGGGGGTTAAGGCACCAAGTCGTCCCATGTGGTAAACACCTGTCAGATACAAACCAGAGCTTAGAACTTGGTCTAAGGCTGGGCTATGCCTCGGGCTGCCCGCTCCCCTTTCAGTGTTTCTCCCAAGTGCCACAGTTGTCTCTCCTCTTGTTGCCTTTGACAGTGGCCATCATGGCGTACGGGCTCCACAACAGATGGACGTTCCCTGCCCTGGACTGTGCTCCTTGTCCTGCAGAAGATTCTCAGCCCCTGGGGCAGGAGAGATCAGCCACGGCCTCTCCCTGGCTGAAGAGAACTGGCTCAGCCCTCCTGGGGAAGGCAACTCAGCCCTTCCTCACCCACACCCGTCCCGCTGGAGCAGGGACTGGCACAGCTCTGTGGGGACTTTCTGCTCTTGGCTGAGCTCCTCTGCTCACAGCGGGGGAAGCAGAACAGGGCAGGATGGAGCCCTGAGTACCTTCTAAAGCACCGTCCTCAGGTCGGAGATCTGCAGAGACTCACCGAAAGAGAAGAGATCGAGAAGCAGCAGCAGGGTCGATGCCTTCAGTGCCTTCATCTCCCTGCAGAGCAGATAAAGAAAAGGCCGGTGAAGCTGGCGGTTCCCGTGCAGATCAGCAGCAGACTGGAGAGCAGCAGCATGGACTCAGACCTTGAGCCTGGCGTTCCTGCCGTGTGCATTGGCTTGGTCCTGCACCAGCTCCAGTCACTGCTGGAGGTGTCACCAGCTGCACCAGTGGGGGATTTGTCACGGCAAAGATTGTTTCCTTAGGGACAAAGGGCTCAAGATTGACTCCAGACTAAGAGCAGGAGTTGCAACAGGACTTCTGTCCACACTTTGTGTCTGTGGGGCTGGAGAGGGGTTCTCTAGAAATGGAAGGACATAACAGACGCCTGTTTCTCCTGCCCAGCATTCAATGGACACTTGTGCTGATCCTGTTCTCCACCCTCTCAAGAGAAGGTTCAGCCTGTGCCCCTATACAGCAACAGCTGCCAGGCGGGGGGTGTGTGTCTCCCCTCTCGCAGCATTTCTTTAGCAGCTGGGTTATCTCTGGCCCTTCTCTTGGCAGAACGGCAGACAAATGCAGACTGGAAAGAGGGAGGGAGGGCTGAATGTCAATGCGTGCTGGCAAGCAACGGGCAACCAAGGAAGCGCCAAAGAAACTCCGGTGTCTGGGCCCTGCTGCCCTGAGCCTGATCTGCCAAGACACAGCACACACCGCTCTGCAAGGGGGAAATTCCTCCTGCCTGTTCCAGGAGGCTCTCAACAGGCTCACAGCGACACTCATCAGAAATAAACAATCCCTTTTGTTCTCCTAGAGAACTCCTTGCACCCCTCTGAGGACTCTGAGCCCCTTTTCTGAGGCAGAGCCCTGGTGAGGAGCTGACCAGGTTTCCCAAGGAAACCTCCTCTGTCAGGAACACAAGTCAGACCCACGGCCAACAGAGGACACGCTGGTGTCCTTCTGGTCCCTGTGGAGAGGAAAACCAAGCAGGCTGAGGGACAGAACCCACCCTGCAGAGCACAACACAGGACGGAGCTGAGCTCTCACAATTACTGCGGCAGGCTGTGTCCGGGCCACCCCTGGGACTCTCTCTGTCCCATCCAAAATGGACCTGTTCCTCATTCTGCAGAGATCAAAGGCTTTCTGGGCCCAGCCCTTGCATTCATGAAGAGACTGAAAGGCGGCTGCTGCTCCAGCAGCTCCAGACCCAGCTCTCAGGCTGCCCTCGTGTTCCTCTCCTTTCCACCATCCACCCACCCCAGCTGACGAGGTGGAAAACACACCTGGGGAAGGGAGCAGAAAATATTCCCAACATACCCGCTCAGATGTTCAGCCATCTCTGGGTGTCCCTGGGTACCTGCTGAGGTGCAGGTAACAAGCATCTCACTCGCTCAGGAGTGAGCCAAAAACTCTGCGATCTCAGTTCCCTCAAGATCAAGAGTGACCAAGGCGCAGGGAGACCCCTGGTCTTATACCCTGCTGTGCCGACCTCAGCACTGATGCTGCTTTGTGACGTCAATGGCAGTGGCTGATGTCACCATGGAAGAGGCTGCGCCACGTTTGGAGGCAAAGTCCAACCTCGCAGGAGCGGGTCTCGCAGTCCTCTCTGCAAGGGAAGGAATCCTTCACCACAGAACGACGGGAAAGGTAAAGGAACACGTTACTCTCAGATAACAGACTCTGTCACCACTCTTCCTCTTGCTGACCAAAGTTCAGACGGTGTAGGAAAACAACAATAAAAAAGCAAGATATGCTCCTAAGGGAGCACATTATATCAGCCGTTCAACACTAAGCCCAACTCCCGTCTGAACCTCAGGATAAGAAACGCCGTCTTAAATTTCCAGGAGAAGGAAGGGCTGTGAAATGGCAAGACCAGAAAACGTTCATGAAAGCACGGCCATTCAAGTCCACAGCCCTGATCACAGATCACCTGCCCGTTACCTAAGGCAGGATGTTCTCAGCTGATTTGCGGGCACTGACATCTGGAAAAGAGCACAAGGTCTCTTGTTCTTTAGCACTGAGCACGGAGGTTGGAACGTGATCTGGGAAGAAAACCATCTACAGCCAGTCTGGTTTCATTTGAGGCCATCAGGACAAGTTGAGTTCACATTCACCAGGAGTCACAGCAGGTCCCACCCGTCCCTGCAGACCCCAACAGCGCTCCTGTGCAGGGTCCCGAGGAGCAGTAAGCACAGAACAAGAAACCTCCCTTCCAAAGAAGCCCCCAGCTGGCTCTTGAACCAAGCTGCACAGAGCAGCAGCTGAGAACAACCTCTGCCACAACTGCACCCGGCTCTGCCGTCTGCACAAGGAGACCAGCTCCTGAATGATCCCCAGCCCTACAGACACAGATCTTCCCCAGGGCAGGGATGAGGAAACACCAGAGTGCACGGACACCTGGTCATTCAGTTGAAGCTGCTGGGGAGAAGGACAGAGGACTAGAAAGAGACAAATGAGACAAGAGAGAAGACAGAGGAGCCCAGAGAGAAAGAAACACACAGGGAAAAGGATGGAGAGATGGAGAGATCAAGGCAAAAAGGGACAAGGAGTCGTGATGAGACAGAGAGGAAGAAACAGCAGGGCTGAGGAGCAGGACAGAGGGATGGGGAGTGGGGAGGAGGAGAAGCAGCAAGGGGGTAGAGAAAGACAGGGAGGGGGATGTACAGATGGAGAGACAAAAAGAAAGGCAGGGAACAGAACAAAGGGACTGAGAAACAAAGCAAAGTTCAGATCAAAATGAAGAGACTGGAAAGGGAAAACATGCAGCAATGAGCTGGAGGAAGAGGAAAAGAGGGCTGAGGAGCAGGAAAGAGGAAGAGAAGACAAAGAAAAGGCAGAGCCAGCTGAACAGGGGAGATATAGCGAAAGGGGATGGGGCCAGGAACAGGCAAGGAAGACAGAAAGACAAATGGGACAGAAAGACATCAAGAAGGAAAAGGGTCGGTAATCTGGACAGAGATGGAGAAAGAAGCAGCAGGGAAAGGGAAGACAGGCAGAAAGACAGAGAGGGAGTAGGAGAAAGAACAATCAAGATTGGGGTAGGATAGAGGTTGGGAAAAAATCCTGTGGTGGGCAGCAAGGTGGAGAGGGAGTAAAAAAGAAGAGGGGCAGGAATGGGCGCAGGGAGCAGGACAGAGGGATACCGTGAGAAATGATGGGGCATGGAGCAGGACAGAGCAACAGACAAGAATGACGACAAAGAGAAACCAGGGATGGTGAGAACACAGAGGGGTGGAGACAGAGAGTGAGATACGAGAAACCCTGCACAGAGATTCAGAAGGGTGGAGGAACAGGTGAGGAAGCAGCAGAGGGACAGAGGGAGAAGAGATGAAGAGGAAGAAGGGCACAGTAGGAAAGAGGAGGGAGCAGGGAGGGACTGGGACACAAAACAGGGGGAAATGTCCCCAAGGGCCCAGGACTCACCACACTTCCTGCTCTCTGCACTGCCAGGCAAGCTGTGGAGTTCAGGCACTTCTGTCGTGAGAAACGCAGTTGTGATTCGTGCTGAGATGTTTAATGTTTACAGATACAACCAAATGAGGCTTGGGCTCTGAACCTGGAAAAAGGAAAAGGTGGTTAAGTTCTACGTAAAAAGTTCTGAAACTTGTTTATGAGGTTATATTGATAGAGGGAGCTAACATTTTCAGGGTTAACCAACCACATAATAAGGGCTTACTAACGAACTAACACTTGAAGCCACATAATGAGTATCTAGTTTAGAGCTGTATGTAACCAGTTGTGTTAAGAAAAACCAGAACCTCATCGAATGCCAAGATCAGAAGTTTTACAGCACCAGCTGTAACCTTGAGGAGACAAGACAGCCAAGATTTACAGCAAAAGGGGCGCCAGTCTGGTATCAGTCGACTTGGCAGCTTGGGAGACCCATAGAGATCTGTAGAGTCCCATAAAGACCCCTAGAGACCACAGAAACTAAATAGAGTCCCATAGAAACCCACAGAGACCATAGAGTCCCATAGAGACCCATAGAGACTCCTCCTCAAAGCCACCAAGTGACACTGCACAGGCGCAACAGGGGAGGGTCAAGGAGGAGACTATGGAAATGGTTCTCTGAGACTCATTTTAATGAGAATCGGGAAAGGTTATGGATATATACAGGCGTTCCTGGGGTCATTATGAATATATAACACCTTACTGTATTTAAGCACACCTCTTATTGTTTCAAGGTGTGCGTGTTGGGCAGAGCACATCCCCCGCGCACCCAGCACTGTTTTGCTTATGCTCTAATGAACCCGTTTAAGGAATACAATTAAGGAACTGGATTAAATGTTGTATATCCATAGAAAAAGCCTAAGTTATTTATTTCATTGCTTTACAACAAGTGATCAAATGTGCTATAGAAAAGTTCAACCACCTCCTGTATAGCAAAGGATAAAAGAAAGTATGGATTTTTGTTGCATCTAATCCATAACGCAAGTACCAATTAAAAATACATTAGCAGTGGGTTCCTTCAAATATTCCCTGTGAAGGCAGTTCCTGGCACAATTATATTAGCGTTCTTACTATTTTACAGGAGAAACACAGGGCACGGCTGATTTTGCCCACGTGCAGCGCAATGATCACACGAGTGCGGTGAACCTGGTGAAAGGCCCTAAAGAAGGAAAATCACGCTCCGTGTGCAGAGCCAAAACAGAAACCCTTTTCAAACTGTTTAATTTCAAAAACCTACAACAGGTATAAAGCAGAAAAAAGAGCAGTGAATGTGCATAATGACACAATTAGATGGTTTTTCAGTTCCATGATGTGGTCTTCTAGTAACAGTGTCTGCTGGAGTGGATATCCTGGACACGAACAGGCAGGTTCCTGGTGTTGTGCCCATGGTGATTCATCCACTGTGGCCGTGGGTGTCAGGCCTTGATATAACAGACACAAAACCTTGGGAGGGAGGCGATCACAGTAAAACACTTAAAGATAATGAGCTAGCAGACTTGATTTAGTCTTTATTTAAAGATACACATGGCTGCTGTCTTTTTTCCAGTTTAGTTAGGACGGGCTCCAATATCCAATATTAATTCTAATTACGTGACAAAAAATAGGGGGGAAAGCTTTATTTTTACAATGGTAAATACAGTCTAAGTCGTAATTAGGGAAACAGATAAAGGGGTGTAGCAGATGAGGCACAGACTCTCTTTAAGATGTAGAGAGACATTTAATACAAACTCAGGTTTGTATTTGACACACCAGGTACCTCTGTCCCTGATGTACCGATCCCGTATCAATCCCTCTGTCCCTGATGTACCAATCCCGTATCAATCCCTCTGTCCCTGATGGTTCATGTCCCACACAGTCCTTGCTGCTTGTGTCATTCAAACAGCACTTGTTCTCACGCTGTGACTCTTGCAGTTTCTCACAGGCCTGATGTCACAACCCTGCCACATCTCCCCTTCTTTGTTTAACAATTGCAGCCATAGCAGCGTGTAACTGCACAGCCACTGCACCATTAAAGCTTTTGTCAACCCTTTGTTGTGCACAAGAGAAGACACATGGTACACAATCAATAAGTACCAGACTCCACATACAAACATTCTAAGCAGCGGGTTAAAGGTCCATGTTTTGCAATTTTTGTGGCACCCGTAACTGTTACAGAATCGCTACTTAATATTCCCTGCATAGTGTTTAACACAGAATAATGAGCTCCCAGTCAACTACGAATTCTCCTTCTCTGTTCTCCAAGTCAGGACCTATATTAACATATTTCTGAGCTGTCGGTTTAAGACGGTGTAAAAACTCAGTGGGAGACACCTCACGATCCTGTTTCATCTCAGAAGGTTTTGGCGTATTTACAGCTTTAGGCACAGTGTGTCTAATCCCGTATAAAATGCACTGTCCATACCAATGCAGCCTGTCCCCCAATATAAGGATAACAGGATCCCACCCTGGACTGATCGAAAGACAACTTTGATCTCATATTCTCTGTGTATTCTACACCAATAGCTGTTCTTCAACAAACCTTTTATTGGTTTCCATTTCTTTCCCTGATTATCCTTTTTCAAAACAAATGGATCTGAAGGGGATAAAGACAATGCTTATGTAACATTATGTATTGTGTAATATGCCTTATGTAATAGGCAATATAGGATTTAAAATATATATCTTACTATATATTACATGTAGCACATTACTATACTACACATCTCAAAGTATACCCACCTAGACCTGTGCAGCATATTAATGTTATTTACAGTGGCCGCCATTAATTACAATATTCAATCAGATTCTCCCTGGTTGACTCCCTGTTGAACAGCAAACGATCCTTTTCCAGTGTCAGAAAATACAGCCCGGGGGGGATTTCTCCCAAATCCTCCTGTCGATTGTCCACTGCCTACTTCACAATCACAATAACAGACAATTGGTGAACTGTAAGTACTGGACTATAAAATCACTCAAGACACAAGTAACAACAACAACAAACCACTAAAGACACAAACAATTATACAATTGCTAAGGCACAAACACCAAAATCACTAAAGGTACCTCTCGCAAATTGCTGTGCCCTCGTTTTTCTCTTTTCTTTATTGTTTTCTCATTTTTCTCTTTAATTTTTTCTTTCTTTCTTAAGTTCCCCAGTTTACCAAAATGCGCAGACGCGAATGCGCAGACCCAACGCGCTGGTGTCACCCACGTCTCGCGCAGGCAGCGTGCCAACCCAACCAGACAATGAAAGTGCCTTATCTCACTGATGGGGTTTTACCCGCGTCCCGAGCTGGTCCGAAGATCTGTGGTCCCTTCCAGGAATTCCACGGTGCCGGCACAAGGTCCCAGAGATCCTGGGGTCCACGGGAGGTCAGGCAGATCATCCCATCCACTTGCTCCTCCATTCAGTCAGGTGCTGCAAGAGAGGGACAAAGAAAGAAACAGTTAGGACAGGATTAACAACCTCGTCACCCTTGTCCCCAAACCTGCAGGCGTCCTAGGAGGCCTGATCTAAGTTTGGCTCTTCTCCCTCTCTTTGCTGGAATACTTCACTGCACAAATTTCTGTCATGAACACTCTCTGAACCAATCTGATGTGTTCATAGTTCCCAGCCCAGCGTCCATTCCTCAAGGTACCTCAGCATTTACCTTTGAAACCACACCTGAGTGCCATCCCGTCCTGAGCTACCTCAGCATTGCCCACTGCAGCCTCCCCGACGCCATCTCCTCCCTGAGCTCCCTCAGCCTTTCCCGCCAAAGCCTCCCCGATGTCACCCCTCCCTGAGGTCCCTCAGCCTTTCCCGCCCAAGCTCCTTCCGCGCCGTCCCGCCCTCAGGCTCCTCCGCCGCTCCCGCCGCTCCCCCCGTTCCCGGCCCCTCCCCGCGGCAGCGCCGCCCCCGCCCCTCGCGCCCCCTGGCGCCCCCACGGCGGCCCCGGCCCCGCCTGCGCCGCTCCCGACCCGGCGCTGCCCCCTCCTGCTCGCTTTCCTCCCTCTGCCCTGCGGCACCACGGGCTCCCCCCTCCGCCCCACGGCCCCGCCCGAGCCCCGCGCAGCGCTCAGCCCGGGGCTCCCTTCCCTCACAGCCGCCCGCGTGCTTCCCCCTCGCCCCTTTTTCGGCCCGGCCCGGGGCCGCGCTCTTGCGGCTGGCTGCCCCTCGCCTTCCTCCTGCCGAAACCAGCCCGTCCCTCCCCCTCCAGCCTCCCCCCTCAGCCGGGACCGGGGCGGCCCCGTCCAGTCTCCCCGCTGTCCGCCCGCCCCTCGCTCACCGCCGGCCCCGCCGCTCCTCGCGCGCTGCTCCCGCCGCCGCACCGGCAGCACGCGCTCCTCGGCCCCCGCGCTTCTACAGCGTGGCCCCGCCCATCCCGCGCAGGAGCCAATCCCGTCCGCGCCCGCCACCGGGCCCCGCCCCCCCTCCCGGCCCGGAGCCGCCGGCGGCCGCAGAGCGGCGCTGTCCTCCCGCAGCGCGGCCCCGGCCCCGGCGGGTCAGCGGCAGCGGGGCCGGGAGCGCTCGGGCTGCGCCCGCCCGGGACGGCCCGGGACCGAGGGCTCCGCCGCCCTCCCGGGACGGCCCGGGACCGAGGGCTCCGCCGCTGCAGCCCGTTTCGTGCCGTTTGCACCCCGGCTTACACGGGTGCAGCCTTCCTGCTGCTGCAGCTCACACATATTTCTTCCTTCTAACTGCACAGCAGGGCACACTCACAAACGTTCCGTGTTCGTTGGCGTAAGAATAACTGCAGAAGGATCTACAAACATTACACAGATATACAACCGACCACAGCTTTCTGAGCTTTCAGGTTAAAGTTCCTGTAGTTAATCCATGTTTCAATAAAACAGACACCACCAGCAGAGCTGCTGCCTCTGCCGTCTTTGTTCAGAAAGAAGTGACAACACCAGAAAACACATTGGCAGCCGGTGCTTTGAACAGTGAAGGTGGGATCTGCAAAAGTCTGATTAAACCAAACAGCCTGAGGTCTTTCTCAAGCTGCAGATCTGCCAAGAATGCTAAAATGCAAGAGTTTACTCCTGCAATATTCCACAATGGAACAGCCACTTCATATCAGATATCATCTCAAAGTTCCAAACCAGTACATTAAAAATCTATCTCTAGGTATTAGAAGACCACTGCAAGATCTTATTGCTTTTTGAGTTCAATAATAATTTTTCAATAAACCAAAACCCAAAAAGTTTCTGCGGTCTGTTGCTCATCCTCCTGTTCATTCCTTAGCACTGCAGCAATCAATTTTTATACGACGTGTCAAAAGAGGCGATTGAAAAACCCCAAACAAAACTTATTGAAGCCCACGGACCCCCCGCCCTCCCTGCCCCCCCCCCCCCCCCCCGAGCCCCACGATCACCACTTGGTGCGGGAGAGGAGCACAACTCGACATGTTGTATCTGTGATGCTGTATCTATTATGCTGTACCTAGGATGGTGGGTACATCACAGCATCACAGTGTGTTTGGGGTTGGAGGGCCCTGGAAAGCTCATCCAGTGCAATCCCCCATGGAGCAGGAACACCCAGATGAGGTTACACAGGAAGGTGTCCAAGCGGGTTGGAATGTCTGCAGAGAAGGAGACTCCACAACCTCCCTGGGCAGCCTGGGCCAGGCTCTGGCACCCTCACCGGCAAGAAGCTTCTTCTCAAATTTAAGTGGAACCTTTTGTGTTCCAGTTTGCACCCATTGCCCCTTGTCCTGTCCCTGGTTGTCACCCAGAAGAGCCTGGCTCCATCCTCCTGACGCTCCCCCTTTCCATCTTGATCCCCAGGAATGCGTTCCCCCTCAGGCTCCTCTTGTCCAGCTCCAGAGCCCCAGCTGCCTCAGCCTTTCCTCACACGGGAGATGCTCCACTCCCTCCAGCATCTTGGTGGCTGCGCTGGACTCTCTCCAGCAGTTCCCTGTCCTGCTGGAACTGAGGGGCCACAGCTGGACACAAGATTCCAGGTGTGGTCTCCCCAGGGCAGAGCAGAGGGGCAGGAGAACCTCTCTGACCTACTGACCACCCCCTTCTAACCCACCCGAGGTACCACTGGCTTCCTGGACACAAGGGCCCAGTGCTGGCTCACGGTCATCCTGCTGTCCCCAGGACCCCCAGGTCCCTTTCCCCTACACTGCTCTCTAATATGTAGTTTCCCAACCTATACTGGTACCTGGGGTTGTTCCTGCCCAGATGCAGGACTCTACACTTGCCCTTGCTAAATTTCCTCAGGTTATTCCCCGCCCAACTCTCCAGCCTGTCCAGGTCCCGCTGGATGGCAGCACAGCTCCCAGTGTCACCACTCCTCCCAGCTTGGTGTCACAAAACTAAGGCATCTGAAATGCCAAGGGCTTAGAATGCAATCAAACTGTGTTACTTTATTATTTTGCCTGTAAAGCGGCACTCGACAGCGAGAGAGTAAGAAAACGGGAAAGGAAAATGAAACGGGGAAAGAAGAAGGAAAAGATGGGAACGAGGACTGGTTTACCAGCAGGTGAGTTCCAAAGGCGTCCCTCTGGTGTCCAGTCCCGTGGAGTCCTGCCGGTCCTCCATGGTGGTTTGGGATCCTCTGGTGGGGAGATCTCAATGACGTCCAGTCAGGAACCATCTTTATACTTCTTCACCCCCCTCGCTCCCATTGTTTCAGGCCAATCTCCGCCTTTGTTTCTCAATCCGGGTTTAACTGCACAGGCTCGAAAAGTCTTCGCCTCTCTTGCCAGCGCTTGTCTGCGCCTGCGTGGCCTGCATTCAGGGGTATCTCTCTGGTCCATCGGGTGGCCTCAGGACCCTAGGCGAGCTTCTGGGCATGCTCTTTTTTGTTGTCCTTTGTTCAAGGGAGCGGGTGGGGGACAAGGTGTGACTGAGGCTGCAGGTAAGAATCCATCTTCTGGACGGCAGCGATTGTCCCTGGGTCAGAGAGACCCGTCTAACAATCCCTTTTAGGGGGTGGGGGCTGGCTTGGCTGAAGCAGCAGGCAAACTCCACACAGCAACCAGTGTTAGCAGTAGCCTTCCAGGCTGGAGACACCTGTGCACCACAATGCTTCTCCTCAGGCCTCTCTCTAAGTCACTGTCAGTCTGTTCTTGGTGGCGATGTTCAGGCAGATTCTGGTTTTGGACCGACTCTTACAGAGCTGGAGCAGATTCTGAGAGTTTGCTGTTCCAGAAAGGTTTGGCTGGTGCAGCAGCTGAGAGGTAATGGCCAGCGAGGATGGGTGCCCAGAGGGATGCTTTGGGACCGGTGGCACGTGCATCTCCCTAACCAGGCAGTAGAATGCGCTTTGGGCCCGGTAGAAGGAAGGTGGCAGAGGCAATGCATTGGAGAGCTGGCAGGCTAAAACTGGGAGTTGGATGAGGCCACCTCCTTTAGCAAGTGAGTCACTGAACAGCTCACAAGCACTGTAATAGCGCACCTTGAGAGAAACTTGGTTGTCACTAAAGGGGAAAACGGTAGATTCTATTGCTGAAAACGGACTGTGTGGTTTTGTGAATGTGGCTTCAGCCTATTTCTTCAAAGGAGACTCATACCTACTTAAGAAAACTCATGACGATCATGTTGAAAACAAAGAATCAGCGTGGTGAGGCTGTCGAGTGGCCCTTGGTTTGTCCAGCAAACAACCTCTGAATGCGGATTCTTGCAGGTGCAGCGGAGCAGGCAGCAGCATCTGAGTAAAGCTCTGGGGGACCGGGTCCTGTGTGCTGGGGACAGCTTCCCTCGCCATCCTCTGCTCCCTCCTCCTTCAAGCAGGGGCTGCCCCAGCCGCGCACAGCCAGTCCCAGCCGGGCCCGGAGGTGGGTGTCTCCATGACAACCGCCCGGGCTCTGTGACGTCATAACCAGAGGCCATTGTGACGTGGGGGTCCCCGCCCTGACCGTGGGGGTATTTAAGGAGCGAGAGCCCTGGGGTGCTCACTCCCAGGAGAGCAGCTTCTCAGGAGCAGCAGCTTCTCAGGAGGCAGCAGCTTCTCACGAGGCAGCATCTCCCCTGGGTGCCCATTGCAGCTCTTTGATAGAGGAGACCCAAGATGCCAACTGACAAGGAGGTGTCCTGCTCCTCCTCCTGCCCGCAGATCAGCCACAGCCTGGGCCAGCACACCCTCCAGAGCACCTGGGTCACCCCCTCGGTCCAGGAGCGCTTGCAGGACCACCATAAAGGTCCCCAGGAGGGGTCTGGCTGGCCTCGCAGCACCAACAGCGAGGCAGCAGCAGAGGCAGAGTGCCCGGCACCTGCCCCACAGGGCCCCACAGCCGACGACGCGGCTCTGTGGGACACAGCCCAGCGCATCGTCAGTGAGGCCGTGCGCAGGGCTGTGGCTCAGATCATGGCAGCTGGCCAGGAACCAGAGGAACAGCAGGACCTGGCCCAGCCCATGGACCTGCAAGATGAGAACAGCAAAGAGGCGTGCCAGGGCGGAGACACCATCCAGAGCATCTGGATCAACCCCTCGGTCCAGGAGCACCTCCGGGACGTCCCTGCAGGTCCCCAGGAGGGGTCTGGCTTGCCCAGCTGCACAGACACGGAGGCGGCAGCAGAGGCAGAGCGCCCAGCACCTGCCCAGCACAGCCCCACAGAGGACGATGTGGACCTGTCAGACATTGTGGAGTACATCATCAGTGAGGCCGTGCGCAGGGCTGAGGCTGAGATCCAGGGACCTGGCCAGCAACCGGTAGAACAGCAGGACCTGGCCCAATGCACGGATGTTCCAATGGCAGCACCAGCACCTGCAGGACTTGAAGCCATTGAGGCTCATTTGGCAGGAGAGGATGAGAGACAGGCCAGCACAGCCCCTCTTGTCCCAGCTGCAAAGGAGGAAGAGGAGAACACGGTTTCTCCAATGTCTGCAGAGCATGGGGGAGAGACCAGTGCAGACATTGCCTGCCCAGCGCAGGGCCCGGCTCCACGGCGACGACCTTCCCGGTTCAGGAGGGCGCTCCGGGCTCTGTGCAGGGCTTTCTGCTGCAGCTGCACCGCGGGACAGCAAGAGGAGTAGAGCCGCGACCGCGGCATTCACCTGCCCTGAGGACATGGTGCTGCCAGCCTCTGCTCGGCCTTGGATTGTTTTCAAAATCAATAAAGCCAAAAAAAAAAAAAAAAGACAAGTTTTCCCCCTGTGCTCCTCTGTTCCTGCTCCATCTCGGGACAAAGAAGGCTGCAGGAAATCTCTGTCCTCGGGGTGTCCCGGCCTTGGTTGCCGGAAGCCCTGGGCTGGTGCTGCCGCAAGCCGGCAGTCTGGCTGGATCCCCCTCAAGCTCCCTTCCCACCCGCCTGTCTCCAGTTCCAGTCCAGGACTTGGAACATTTGAGATCTATTGCCGACTTGGCCTGGTTGACCTGCACCGTACGGCATCCCCTTCGTCTCACAAGGAACCTGCCCATTGCAAGGGTGTTTCAGAGCACCTGCATGAGCTGATACAGGCAAGAGCCTCCAAACCCTCATGTGGTCCCTCTCCTCCACCGAGGGTCTTCCAAGTCAGGAAGAGCCGGCTGCTCGCTCCCTTGCTGGAAATCTGAGCCATGACCCATCTCTGCACAAGGCTCTGATGCACAAGGCTGCCAGCATCACAAGAGCACGTTCAGGCCTGAGACACCGGGGAGAAGCGCTGCAAACAGTGCTGGTCTTGACAAGAAATCCACCTGCTCAGAGCTTTGTCTCAGATGTGAGTTACTCTGCCCTGGGTTTCTGGGGCCCAGAAATGGAGGGAGGCTCAGGTATAAACCCAGTTAGCCAAGAGCCGCAGCAGCTGCTGATCCCTGTGTGGCGCATTGCAAACCAGCCATGGCTGTCTGTGGCTGCTGCATGCCCCGGGCTGCAGCCTTCGCAGCATCCTCCTCTTCCCCAGCACCCCCGTGCACTGCACAGACCCAGAGCTGATTGCAATGGCTGGGGCAGCACCGGGCAGCAGCAGCATCTCTCTCCCCAGCCTCCAGCTGCCCAGTTGCCCTGCAGGCAATTTCTGCCTGGGAAGGGCAGAGTTGTATTGCGATCGGCCGGGGGCTCAGGACAAAGCACAGCACCGCCACGTCCCCGGAGCAGAGCCCTTCTTTTCCTGGCTTGGACTGGTGTATTCCTCCTGCTCACAGCGCGGTCCTTCTCTGAGATAAGGTGACGCCAGCACTTTCAGGGAAATTGGAACGTCATGATGGAGTGGACGTGAAACAGCCACACTTCCCGAAAAGCCAAAGGAGTAAAACTGACATGGAACAAAGCAAGTAACTTGCCACAGCTGTCCAACCTGCGCTCCTCAGGCGGGAGGTGACCGGCGACATGTTCTGGTGCTGCGGGGCTGTGCCGCAACAAGTCAGTTGGGGCCGTGGCCAGAAAGGTAGTGATGTACATCTAGAGATACCCACATCGTTCTGTGGGAAGCATCTGTTTCCTCGGCACGATTTGGAACACTTTTGACACACGGGACTTGCTGGGCCCTAAATCACAGCTGCGTTGACTCCTCTAAGCCTCCCAGTTCCAATTCAGCAGGGGCCCAGTTCAAGGTGTTGACTCAGCAATGTGTACTTCACTTTAATCTGTATTATGTGTTCTCTCTGAAATCAACACTTCCTTCCTAGGAGCAATCTGGGTCCCAGTGTAGGCTACGAAGCCATTGGACTTGTTGACAGTAGTTTACCAACAGTAATTTGCCAACAGGAGGAGTTCTTGCTACATTAACAGCAAAAGCCATGCTGAAAAATGCAAGGGAGCAATGAGGGAGGGCTGGAGTTGTGCTCGGGAGCTGTGTCCATGCGGGAAGGTTTATGTGTCTCGCTGGGTAGTGCCCAGAGAGTTGGTCTGATCGCACCGCAGAGCTCCCGGAGACATCAATCTGTTTGCTTCTTTCCTACACCAAGCTTTAAAGGCTGGTTTGGATAGTCAAATGGGATTCAAACGTAACGTTCCTCCAAGGAGGCCTTGGGTAAGTCATTTCCCAAAATTCCAGCTTCTTTTCCCAGGGAGGCTGAATTTCCTCCGTAGCAATCAAATGATCAGGTTTTGCACAGAAGAGTTGCTGTGGTTCTAAGCGTCTTTATTTTGTCTATGCTGCCTTAAAGAAGCAGCTGATCTGCCTTTTGCTTTTGGTGATGGAAGTCGGGAATGGCCAGCGCTGTGCTTCATGTCAGGATGGTTTCATTCTCGAATTATTGAATCGTTTGCCGGATGCAACTAAAAGAACAACACCTCCATCTCTTCCAGGGCCCTGCTTTTTAGTCCGCTCTCAACATTACCAGCAAAGAGCTGCTGCTTCTCTTCTGCACTGGATGTTTGGACATCTCTTTGCTAGAGGAACAAGGTCCCTTCGATCAAGAGACTGAAGCAGAAACATCAGAAATTGACATTCCTCCAAGTTTTCCCCCAGTGCCTCAAGTTCCAAAGCAAAGAGAAGGGCATGGCGGTGGTGCCATTTTCTACCCCAGGGATAAAATTGTGGCAGGAATCATAGTATGGAACATCTTCTACAGGATGCCTATTGCCGGCAAGGTCAGTGCAGGACTGGTGTGCTGAACAGTGAGTCTTGCTTAGATTGGGGATTTTCTTGTGGAAAAATCCATCTGCCCATTTAAAATGATGAAAAAGAAATGGAGATGCTCTGTTTGGTATGATACTTGCAAGAAACTTGTAGGTTGGTTGTGCTTTAGTTGTTAGCAGTGCAGGTCAGAGCGGCTTCACAGTATCACAGTATCACAGTATGTTTGGGATGGGAAGGGACCTCAAAAGATCATCCAGTCCAATCCCCCTGCTGGAGCAGGAACGCCCAGGTGAGGTCGCACAGGAACATGTCCAGGAGGGTTTTGAATGTCTCCAGAGAAGGAGACTCCACAACCTCCCTGGGCAGCCTGTTCCAGTGCTCTGTCACCCTTACTGAGAGAAGGTTTTTCTCAAATTTAAGTGGAACCTCTTGTGTTCCTGCTTGATCCCTTTGCCCTTGTCCTATCATTGTTTGCCACCGAGAACAGCCTGGCTCTGTCCTCGTGGCACTCTACCTTTATATATTTATAAGCGTTAATAAGTTCACCCCTCAGTCTCCTTCAAACTAAAGAGACCCACCTCCCTCAGCCTTTCTTCATAAGGGAGATGCTCCACTCCCTTCATCATCTTTGTTGCCCTACGCTGGACCCTCTCCAGCAGTTCCCTGTCCTTCTGGAACTGAGGGGCCCAGAACTGGACACAGTATTCCAGATGGGGTCTCACCAGAGTGGAGTAGAGGGGAAGGAGGACCTCTCTCGATCTACTAACCACCCGCCTTGTAATACACCCCAGGATGCCATTGGCCTTCCTGGCCACAAGGGCCCAGTGCTGGCTCATGGTCATCCTGTTGTCCACCAGGACCCCCAGGTCCCTGTCCCCTACACTGATCTCTAATATGTAATTTCCCAACCTATACTGGAACCTGGGGTTGTTCCTGCCCAGATGCAGGACTCTACACTTGTCCTTGTTAAATTTTATCAAGTTATTCCCCACCCAACTCTCCAGCCTGTCCAGGTCTCTGATGGCAGCACAGCTTCCAGTGTCACCACTCCTCCCAGCTTGGTGTCATCAGCAAACTTGCTGATAGTCACTCAATTCCCTCGTCCAAATCGTTAATGAATGTATTGAATAATATTGGCCCCAGTACTGACCCCTGAGGCACTCCACTAGATACTGGCCTCCAACTAGACTCCGCACCATTGACTACCACTCTCTGGCTTCTCTCCTTAAGCCAGTTTGCAACCCACCTCACTACTCTATTGTCTAGACCACACCTCCTCAACTTAGCTGTGAGGATGCTGTGGGAGACCAAATACTTTCACAATATGCCTGGATACATTTAGTTTTCAAGGACAGCGTCTGCAAGTACGCAGCTGAGGAAAACATGCAGGCCGACTCAGTGTGAGTGATAAAGCATGATTCAACTTTATTGCCCGAAATAGCGCGTATTTATACCAAACACAGTAATTATGCATACTTGTCTCTACCTAATAGGCTTTGCACTAAAAAGGTTACGTTTACTTCCTCCACCTACTTGGGTTTATTATTATAATTACTATGCACATTCCGCATTCCTCTGACCCTTATCTCTTCAAGAACAATCCGCATTCCTCTGACCCTTATCTCTTCAAGGATATGCAGACCCTGCCTTAGTCAGTACTTTTCCATTTCCCCCTTCCCCACGCCCTAATATTCAAGCTAGCTAAGGCCTAGTTATGTCAACTAAAATGGGCTCTGCTCGTACACTTGCTCGGTGGACTCATGTCCAGGCTCCTTGAGCCAATCCCTGACAAGGGTCCTCCAGGCACAGCAATGGTTCACATCAAAACACAAGTAAAACTCCAAAAGGAATGGAAGGTCATCAAGATAAGCTGTTGCTACTTCAGAAACAGCTAAAGGATAATCCTAAATACTGTGAGACTACTACTGAATTTAGTAAGACAAGGTGTAGGTAGACCTGAGATGTCTCCGTGTCTTTGCATCAGATGTCACCAGCAAAGTCTTCCAGGCCTTTGTGCTTTCAGCCAGGACTCTGGAGGACAACAACTGTGGTGGATGGGGATCAGTCCAGGGGTTTCATGAGCAAACTGCAGCCTTACCAGCCCTTGGGACCAGAGGGTTTGCATCCAAGAGTGCTGGGAGAGTGTTTTTCCCCAGTTGATGCTGGTCTGGTAAGAACTCTGAAGGAAATGCACTCAGACTCTGAGGTATTGTTTAAAATGCTGTTCATTAGGTCTGGCTCTACAAGAGGGCTATCACAGAGGCAATCTGTGTCCCTCTGGATGGTGGAAACCCAGGTGGTGTAGCACTGAACAAGGTTCCGAACATCCACTGCCAGGAGGCACCCCATGTCTTGTCAAAGCACTGTGACATTTTTGGATGATATGAGGTGAGGTGGGGCAGCTTGCTGAGCTGTGGTGTTTCAGCTGAAGGATACAGGGTCTGCTGGAGAGAGTCTCAGGGAGGGTAGGACAGAGGAATCCCCCTGTGTGAAGGATCAGCTCAGATATATGGAGCTGCTCAATGACATGGGCAACAGGTTGATTTATCTTGTGTGAGTGAGGATGACAGAGAAGTTGGTGAGGATGACACTGTTTCGGCAGTGAGCACTTTGAAGATGTGATAGCAGAATTCCCCCATGGATACCGATGCAGAGTGTCTCCTGAGGAGGTGTGGACAGACAGGAAAAGCAGATTCAACTCCAGCAGGTCCCCACCACAGATGAGCTGTGTCCATCAGTGCCAGCCCCTCTCCTCAGACCAGAACAAGAGTCCTGCTCCAGCAACAGAGCAGCCTGACCCAAAGGAGTGTCTGCAGAAAGAGGTTTCTCTTCCTCCTGGATTCCTCCCTGCAGGCACAGAAATGCTCCCTTGCTCTTCTCCAGGGACATCCCTTTCCCCAGGTGAGGGTGTCCAGCCTGGCCTGGCCGGCTGGTCCTGGTTCCCTCCCTGTGCTCCCCACAGGGCCCTGAGCTGGCGATGCTGCTCTGCAGAGCGAGGGGCTGTGGTGCCCTGGGGCCATGGGCTGACTCTGCTCTGGCCACGCTGGTTGGGCTGGGAAACAGAGCCAGCTGGATGAGGATCACTGCTGCTGAGCCCTTGCCATCTTCCCAGCTGGCTCAGGAGCCCAGGACAAGGCTGGGCAGGACCATGGGGTGTCTCTCATGGCACCAAGGGCAGGGGAGGGCTGAACCAAGATGGTGTCCTGAAACATCCTCCAGTCTGACATCTTTTGGCATCCTGGCTCCTCACAGCCTGTCCTGGCATTGAAGGGCCCTTGTTACCCTGTGCCCTCCTCAGGTTCACCTCTTCCTCTGGGACACCTTGCATGATCACTCCTTTTACCAGGACTGTTTTGTTTAACCCAGCAGGCAGCTGAACATCACACACAGCCCTTCTCTTACTCCCTCCAGCCCAGTGGGATGGGAGAGGGAATCAGGCAAGAAAGAAACATCTTGGGTTAAAATGAAGACAGTTTAATGAGACAGAAAGCGAAACCAATAACAACAGCAACAATAGCTACAATAGCTACAACAGCTACAACAGCTACAATAGCTACAACAGCTACAATAGCTACAATAGCTACAACAGCTACAACAGCTACAACAAATATATATAATAATGATAATAAATAAAATATTTATAGTAATAGTAATTATAATAATAACGATGGCAGTAGTAATAGTAGTAATTGCAAAAATGGTAATAATAATAACAGGAGATATAAACCAAGTCACGCACAATGCAATTGCTCACAACCCATCGAGCGACACCCAGCCAGATGCCAAACAGCGGTCCCCCAGATAACTTTTCTCTAGTTTACACACCAAGCATGACATCATATGGTGTGGAACATCCCTTTGGCCACTTGGGCCAGATGTCCTGCCTGTGCCCCTCCCAGCTTCTTGTTCATCTCCAGCCTCCTTGCTGAAAAGTCCTTGGTTTGGGATAAACATGGCTTAGCAACGACCAAAACATCCCTGTGCTAGCAACATTCTTCTCAGATTAAATCCAACACACTGCACTCTACCAGCTACTAGGAAGAAAATTAACTCTCTCCCAGCTGAAACCAGGGCAGTGCCCCCCCCTTATTCTGTACCATCTGTGTTGTGCCCGGGTCCCACACTCTCCAATACATTCCAGTTAACCAACAGCACTTTCCTATCTCTGGATATACACACAGATCTCATTCCTCAGTCTATAGGTCACACCTCTAAAATGTCCAATGAGTTCATGTGGTCCATGGCTTTGGGCTCCAGCGGTCATAAGAGTCTTTCAGGACAGGAGAGATGGTCTTTGCTGTTGGACTGTTGTGTCCTGTGTCCAGAGCTCGTAGCTGGTGTATCTGTCACAGCCAGGGACAGGGTGTGAGTCTGGGTGGGCAGCGAGTGGCACCTCAGGGAGATCCTCTGACAGTGCCTGGCAGCTCCACTCCTCTCCAGGACGCATCTGCCACTGCTGGTGGGACAGCGCCAGGCAGGTAAGTCACAGACGTGTTCCTGTCTTTTTGGATGTGTGCGACCAAGAAGGGAGCTCTTCATCCAGGCCTTGGTACCTCACAAATCCCCCTGGGACCCTGAGCTAAACCCCAACCCTATAACCACTTCCACTGACACCACTCCCTAAGCCCTAACCCTAACACTTATCCATCCCTAACCCTAATCCTAACCCCTGCACTTAAAACTTACCCTACACCTAGCATTCACCTAAAACTAACCATAACATTAACCCAACCACCACCCTAACCCTACCTCTTGCCCAAAATCTAACCTAAACCAAATCCTCCCTAACCCTAACTCTACCCTTACCCTAACTCTAACCACTGAAATCTTACCCTAATGCAATCTCTAACCCTAACCCATAACCCTAGCCTAACCCTAAAACTAACCCTAACCCATCATACTAACACCAGCCTTAAACCAAACACTACACTAAACCAAGCCCTAACCTGAAATCATAACCTGTAACTCTTATGACTGACTCTAACCCTAAACTAACCCTAATTCAAACCCTAACCCATTATCCTAACCCTAAAGCTATCCTGACCCCTAACCCCTAAACCTAACCCCTTACATTAATCCTAACGACTTAAACTAACACTACCCCAACCACTAACCAGAACTGCAACCCTTAATGCCAACCCAACCTCCATCTCCAAAAGAAATCTAAAACCTAACTCTGACCATTCCACTATCACTACTGCCTAACGCTAACCCTAACCCTAATGCTAACCCCATCCCTAACTCTAACCTAAATCTAGAGCTAAAACGTAATCCTAACTCTAACCCAAAACATAAAACTAACCCCTAACGCTAACTTCAACCCTACATTCTAACCCTCTTCTAAACCTAATCTAACTCTAATACTTACCCATAATCCTAACTCTAACCCTAACCCTAGTCCTACCCTTCAACCCTAATATTAAAACCTAACCCTAACTGCTTACACTAACACTATTCCCTAACTCTGAAACCTAATCCTTAGCCCTAACACTAACTATATCCTAACTGTAAACCTCATCCAAACCCCTAACCATAAGTCTAACTGGAAACACCATCCCCTAACTCTAATCTAACCCTAACCCTAAATCTAATCTGAAACTTAACCCTAACTCAGACCCTAAATCCTAAAACTAACCCCTAACCTTAACCACTTCCACTGACACAACTCCCTGGCCCCTAAACCTAACCCTAACTGTAAATCTAAAACTAACCACTAACCCTAACTCCAACCAAACCCAAAATGTAAATCCAAACCCTAAACCTAAATCTAACCCTAGTACCTAAACCTACTCCTAACCACTTCCACTACTCCGTACCCCCAACCCGTAACACTAACGCAACACTTACCAAAAGCCTAATCCTTATCCTAAACCCTAAACCTGAAGCTAATCTGCACCCCAAACCCCTGTCCCGAAACCTAACTCTACTCCCAATCCCAAATCCTAACTGCAACCCTAACCCATCATTCTAACCTTAACCCTATCCCCACCCCTAACCCTACCCTCTTACAGTAATCCTAACCACTTAGAATAACGCTACTCCCTAACCCCTAACCCTAAATAAACCCCTACCACCAACCCTAACACTAACCTAAAACTAATCTAACTGTAACCCCAAGCCCTTACCCCAATTCTAACCCTAACCCTAACTCCTAACCCTAAACCTAACCCTAACTGTAAATCTAAAACTAACCACTAACCCTAACTCTAATCTGAACACTAACCAAACTCAAATGTAAATCCAAACCCTAACCCTAAATCTAACCCTAGTACCTAAACCTACTCCCAACCACTTGCACTACTCCGTATCCCCAACCCGTAACACTAACCCCACACTATTCCCTAACCCCTAACCTTAATCCTTACCTCTACACTAACCCTAATACTAACCTTTACCACTAACCACATCCCTACCCATAAACCCTAAACCTAATCCTAATTAAACCCTAATAATAACCCTAACACTACCTCTAACACCTATCCCTAAATCTAAACCTCTAATGTTAGTCCAATCACTTACTGTAATCCTAAAGCAAAGGCTAAATCTAAGACCAAACTCTAACCCTAACTCTAAAACTAACTCAATGCCCTAACTCTGATTCTAACCCTAAACCTTAATCTAACCCTACCCCTAAATCTAACCCAAAAACTTAACTCTACCCGTAAGACAGCTCCAGAACCCCTAACACTAACCCTAATCCAACCATTACCCTAAACCAAATCCTAAAACTTAAGCCTAAATGTAAACTTAAATACTAATCCAAAACCTAATCCTAAAATTTAAGACAAAGCCCTAACTCTAACCCTAAGACTAACATCACATAAATAGAAATCCAAACCCTAACCTAACAATACGCCCAACCCATAATCTAACGCTAACATCAAACGCTAACTCTAACCTTTCTCCCTAACTGGTAACGCTACCCAATCACTGACTCTAATCTAAACATAAAAGGAACTATAACCCTAAACCTAAGTCCTAACGACTTATCCTAGCCATAATCTTATCCTTCAATCTAACCCTAATTCTTCTCCCTAATACCTAAGCCTAAAACCAATCCCTTAAAGCTGACTCTAGAGATCAAACCTAAACCTTAACCCTAACCCTAACCAGTAACCATCATTCTAAACCTCACCCTTACTCTAGCAATAACCCCTAAACCCTGAAACTAACCTAACTCTAGCCTCACCGCTAAACCTAATCTCCTATGCTAATCTTAACCATTTACAATAACATTACTCCCTAACCATGAACCCAAACCCCTATCTCCAACAGAATTCTAAAACCTAACCCTAACCACCTTTTCTAACACTACTGCCTAACCCCTAAACTTTAAACTAATCTAACCCTTACCCTAATCTTAATTATAATTCCTACCCTTAACTCTAAGCCCAACCCCTAACTCTAACCCCAAACCCCAACCCTTACACCTAAGCTACTCCTAACTATTTCCACTAATGCTACTCCCTCAACCCTAAGCCTAACCCTAAATTCTACCCAATTATCTTCACCCTAATGGAACGCTAATGCAAACCCCCAACCCTAACTCCAACTCTAAACTTTATGCTTAGCCTTCTTACTGTAATCACAAATCTAAGCCTCAACCTAAAACCAAACTCTACCCCAACCCAAACCCAAAAGCCCTAACCTTAATTCTAACCCTAATCCTAATCAAACCCTGACCCTAACCCTAACTCTAACCCTAACCCTGACTCTAAACATAAGCCTAACCCTAGCCCTGCCTCCTGAAATTAACCCCTAACCCTAACCACTTCCACTGACATGATTCTAATCTAACCCTAAAAGGAAGTATAACCCTAAACCTAAGTCCTAACCACTTACCCTAGACATAATCTTATCCTTCAATCTAACCCTAATTCTTCTCCCTAATACCTAAGCCTATCATCAACCCCCTAAAGCTAACTCTAACCCTAAACCTGACTCTAAACATAACCCTAACCCTAGCCCTACCTCCTAAAACTAACCCCTAACCACTTCCACTGACACTACTCTCGAACTCTAACACTAATCAAATCCTACCCCTAATACTTGAACACCTAAGCCAAACCCCAATGCAAACACATACCCGAACCTCAAACCCTACCTCTCAGACTAATCCCTAGCTCCTAACTCTAGCACTAACCATAACTCCTCACCCTAAAGCCTAACTCTAACACATACCCCTAATCCTAAACCTCATCTAACTCAAACACAGTAATTCTAACCCTAACTCTGAACCCTTGCCCTAAGTTTAACCCTATTTCTAACCCTAAATGTAACCCTTCCCCCTAACCCTAGATCAAACCCCTAACCCCAAATTCTAACCCAACTCCCTAATTCCTAAGCCTAACCCTAACTGTAACTCCTAACACTTACCTTCACCCTAAATCTAACCCTAGATCTTAACCCTACCATGTAACCCTAACCTAAACCTCATATAACCCAAACACATACTCCTAACCCTAACCCTTAATGCTATACTCTAACCTCTTGCCCAAAGTTTAATCCCAACTCTAAGACTAACTCTAACCCAAAACCTGACCCATAACCCTCACTCAAAACCCTAACCCCAAACACTAACCCTAACCATGCTCCATAAGCCTATCCCAAACTCTAACCCTAACTCTAGCCCCTAACCTAAAACCTTATCTAACACTAACCCTCAACCTTATCTAAAACCTAACCCTTATCTAAATGCTAAACCTAAACCAAATTCTAACCCTAACTCTCAATCTAACACTAACTTAACCCTTAAATTAAGCCCTAATTTTTACCCTAACTCTAACCTTTAGTGTAAATCCTAACCCTAAGACTAAACCTGAAACCTAATGCTAACTCTAGCCCTAACCAAAGCCCTAACACCAAACCCGAACAAAAACCCTAATTTAACCCTAAGCCTAACTATAACCATAACCCTAAGTCCTAACTGCTTACTATAACCCTGTCCTAACTCTACTTCTAACTCTTACCACAAAAACAAAGCCCTAACACTTATTCTAAACCTAACTCCTAAACCTTAACCCCAACCCTAGCCTGCAAGGCTCATTCTAAACCTCATACTTACTTCAACAATAACCCCTACACCTTAACACTAACCCAAATCCTATCCCTAAATCTAAAATTAATTCTGTTCCCTAAGGCTAAGTCTAACCCTACCTCTAATTAGAACTCGAGAACTAACAACTACCCCCAACCGCAAACCCTAATCCTAACTATAACCCTAACCCCTAAACCAACCTGTAATCAAAACCTAACCTGAAACCTTACCTAATGCTAACTCTACACCCAAACCCCTAACCATTATCTAAGCCTCACCATACACCTTATCTCAGCCTAACACTACTCCTAATCCCTAACTGGTAACTCTAATCCTGACCCTGTGCTTTACCCAAAGCCCTATCCCTACACATGACAAAACACTAGCCCCCTCTGACGCTAATATAAACCTAATCCTAACTCTAACCTGTAGCACTAATTCTCAGCCTAACATATCCTCTAACCCTAGCCTCTAATCCTAACACTGAAACCTAAGCTTAAACACTAATCCTAACTCTAAACCTAACTAATACACGCTAACCAAGAAACAATAACCAATAAATGATAACCCTAAGGAAAACTCTGATCCTGGTCCTAACCGCTAACCCCAGCTCTACCCCAAATTCCAACCCTTACTCTAACCATCTCTCTAACACTAACTCTTAACCCTAACCACTATACCAAGCACTACCAGACCCCTAATCCTAACCCCAAACCCAAAATCTAACCATTTCCCTTATCCACAAACCCTATCACTAACTACTATGCCAATTCCTCATCCCTAACCGTACCCTAATCCTAACCACTAACACTAACTCTAAACCTAAACCATAAACCTACCTCTAACCAAAACCAAACCTTAACTCTGTCCCTACCCCTAACCCTAACTACTTACCATAATACTCTTCACTAACCCCTAACACTCATCTAACCCTAACTCTAACCCTAGCACCTAACAGCAAACTCTAACTCTAATCCTAATTCTAACCCATAAACCTAACTTTAACCCTTTCACTAACTCAAACCCTGAACACTAAACCTAAACCCAAGCCTTCATTCTAACCCTTACCCACAATCTGTAACCCTAATGCTAAACCTAATTCTAACCCTGAGCAGCACTATTCTGTCTCCTCCATCTCCTCTTTTCCTTCCTCTTGAGGGGGCAGATGGGCTCTCTGTCCAGACAGGTCCTAGGGCCTGACACTTGCACCACGGGCCTGATCTTTCGGTGCTGACAGCTGGTGGCCTCCCTGCCACCGCTGGGACCCTTGCCTGCCACCTCCTTCCCCGCAGGGGACACTGAGCCCTCCTGTGAGATTCTTCTTCTTCTTCTTCCCTGGGGGCTGGAGACTTGATCCTTGTCCTTCACAGCCAGAGCACAGGGGCTGCTGTCTGCTCCACGGTGCTGCTTACACTGACACTTTCTGGAGGAACCAGGGGTGACCTGGCTGGGCTCCTGCTCGCTGCTGCAGGGAGGAAGGTGGTGCGAAGGGTGGGCAGTGGAACAGCTGGTCACGGGGAGGCTGGGAGCCAAAGGGCTGAGCTGAGGATGAAGCTGAAGGTCAGCTTTTCATGATTTGGCCAACGGAGAGCAGATGAGGACAGCCTGCAGAACAGGAAAAGAGGCTGACGTGATCTGAAGGCCAGGTCAGGAGCAGGAGCCCCCCTCTTCCTCCACACTCCACAGTGCACAAGCACAGCACCCAACTGCTACCATCTTAGCCAATCCAAGAGAACAGGAGAGGTGGCTGCTGAAATCACTGCCCCGGGCCACCTGCCATGTCAGACAGTTGCCTCGTGGACTACTGGCCTTGCTGCCGTGCAGGAGCCTGGGAGCGACTGGCGCCACTTACCTCGACTTGCCAAAAGAACAAGGAGTTGGGGTGGGTGGTGTCCATGGGGTAGGTGTGGTTGGCAAATTGTGAATGAGGTGGTGTGCAATGGTCACTTCTGCTCGCCTTCCACAGGATGTTGTGCTGCAGTTATTGACATGAAAAGAAAAACAACAAACTTGGTGATCTAAAGAAAAGAGGTTTCCATGAGCCAAGAGAAGAAAATAAGGTGAGCCCAGAGAAAAAGGAAGGGTAAAAACACAGAAGGTGAGAGGAAAGTGGGGGGTGGTCAACAAATTAGAAGTGTTTTCTCTTAGAAGCAGAAACGAAAAAAGGAAGGAAGGACATTTAAACAGAAACCCCACCGCGCTGTCCTGAGCCCTGGTTGCACAGCGGCGCCCAGAGGGCCGGTCCCAGCCCCTGCCTGGGGAGGAGGAGACTCTGCAGCCTCCAGCTGGGGAGTCACCTGCTCCCACCGCCCCAGGGGACAAGACACTCAGAGAAGATTGGTGAGGCCACCCTGCTCCAGGGACTGGCACAGCCGCCCCTCTGTCCTGAGCAAGATGACAGGAGGCGTCTCTCCAGCCTTAATCAGAGAAGGGAACAGCAGCCGGGACCTGGCCCTGTACCCCAAACCAGAGCAACTGCTGCAGCCCTGGGGCTGAGGGGCTCTCCCTGTCTGCCTCCAGCTTAGCAAGACACCCAGCATTCCGTCTACACTCTCCCCAACACAATCTCCAGCTCAGAAGACACAAGGCACCTATTGAAGACTCCAGGCAGAAGCTCAGACTCACTTTTTGGCAGAAAGCACCAGCTTCATGGCTGGTGGTGGTGACATGGTGATGTTCAGCTCCAGAGCAGCACTGGCCAACAGGGACAATTTCAATGTTGCCAGTTTGGAGTCTTTGGGTGCAGCCATCTTGGTGCTGGAGCCAGTAGGGAGGTCCATGCCACAGCCTGATTCCTGAGAGGTGCAGAAGCTGCTGGTTCCACCCTGGGCCTTCTGGGACGCTTTGGGCAGATCCCCGCAGTGCCGTGCACTGGGCTGGCGGCACCGCTGCTGCAGGAGTCCCTCTCCAGGGTCTCAGCATTCTCCCCACTGCCCCTGGGCTCCTGGCTGGGGATGGGCTCCAGCAGCAGCTTGGGTGAGGTGGGTGGCTGCTTGCTCTCCCAGGAGCTCTGCCAGGACAGCTCTGCTTTGGCCCCACTTGCGTTGCTGGTGTTGCAGGAGCTCTGAACTGTTCTGGGCACAGGAGGCAGCTGCAGGAGGGCGAGCAGCTTTTTGGGCCTCCAGGCTGAATCACAGTGCCAAGGACACAGGGTGATACTGCAATCCCATCCCCTCCAAGCTCACACAGCAACTCTTAACTGAGCAGGATCCTTCCTGCAAGCCACCCTCCCTCACACCTGTCCATTGGGTGCAGTGCCTGCCTCCCTGCCAAGCTGCAGCCCACCTGCCCTCGCAGAGCAGGCAGAGGGGCAGCAGCTCCCTGCAGCTCTGGCCCAGAACAGCCTTCAGGACTCACCTGGCCTGTCACTGGTGAACACACGGGTCTGTTGGTCACAGCTTTTTTCACCTGATCAGAGACGCTGGCCCCAAGAGATAAAACAGACCATGAGCACAGGGCCACAGACTGCACCAAACCCCTGAGCCTGCCCCCAGCCAGGCACTGGCCAGCATGCCATGAGGGACGGCTGGACTGTCCCCAATTCCACGGAGCCTCAATGGAGGAGTCGTGGCTCATGCTCAGGCAACAGGCTCTGCTCTGCCAGACAGAGGCAGCACAACAACAGAAGCTGCTTCCCTCTTGCCTGCACCCTGCCTGACACTGGCAGTTAAGCAGCCTGGAGAGCAGTAACGGTGCAGCTGCAGGAACATCCCCTGTGAGAGCAGAGCTCCCCCCACCAACACCATGCCCCACTACCTGATCTCCAGCACCAGGCCCAGGAAAGGGTCAGAGGTCGCCCAGATGCTCTTGCACACTGAGAACTTCACTGCGAAAGCAAGAGCAGTAAGCACACCCTGGCACAACACCCGCACCCAACACCACCCCAGCACAGCACAGGCAGCTGCCGTGTTCCCCCTCTCCAGCTTTGGGCTCTGGGATGTCGGCACCAGGATTCACAGCGTGCAATTCCACTGTGTGCTGGGACAGCAAGTGCTGGTACATAACTGCCAACATGGGTTCCTCAGCTGGTGGCAAAGAGCTGGGGGCCCCCAGCCAACAGCCTTTTCCATCACTACAACACACGCCACAACCCACAGGAACCACAAGACTGACCAGCTGCACCTCTGGGTAAGTTACACACACTCAGCAGTTTTCCCAAAAGATCTTTACTGCAAGGCTCTCAGGGAAACCGCTGCCCTGAGAGTCACAGGCCCAGGACCTGGCAGCCAGCGCTCACCATGGACCACAGGGATCTGCCAAGGACTTGGTGAACCAGCATGGTGGCCTGGGTCTGGTGATCCAACCTGGAGACAGCAGCACCAGAGCTCACACTGCCCCTCCGCAATGGCCACCCCTGTCACCCACCGCTGTGTCCTCAGGATCCAAACCCATCCCAGTGGCAGCTCCTCTCTCCCTTCCCGTCAGGAGCATTTGCCAACATTTATCCAGCACTTGCAGTGGCCACTAAGCAGGCCTGGAGCTGTCGGGAGAAAGGACTCCCTGGAGCTCACCCAGCTCTAAACTCAGCCCCAACCTGCCGCTGGCTCGGCAGCCGGCACTGCGAGCAGCGCAGAGATGGAGCAGTTGGCAAAGAGCTTTGCAAGGCAGAGCCCTCTGGGGCACAGCACTGAGGCGGACCCACTTCCCCTCTGCGTGACCCAGCGTCAGACAAGAAAGTAGCAAGCTAAATTTCACAGGAACAGAAAATGAACATGGAAACGCTCATTTGTTCCAAGGTCATACCTGTGGGATCGCCCCGGGGCTCACGGACAGACTCAAGTCAAGAAGTCAAGTAGCCGCTGCCTACAGGGACGGCTGGAATCAAGGAGAAAGGAAAAGCGTTTCCATATCACGTTGTGATCTACCTTGTCCTCAGTGACCTGCAGTGCCTGGACGGGGGTCGGGCAACAACACGGGACCCAGACGCATGCTGAAATTGCCAAAGCTGCAGAGGGGCTGCAGAGCCCTTGGCTGGGACCTGGCAGCTTCCAAACTACTGTGACCAGGCCACATGCAACACCCCTCAAGGACCAGATGGACAAACATGGGGCCTCTCAGGGCCTTCTGACCAGGACACCTCTCACACACACAAAAGAAAACCCACACTAAGGTGGGAGCATGGAGCACCAGGGCAAAACATGATCAGCCATGTCTCTTCTAGCAAAGAGCCTGCTGGCTACTGCAAGGCGCAACTATTGCAGGAAAATGTTAACAAATAATAAACCAAATATTAGCAAATGCAAAAGGCCAGTGACCAATGAAGACTGAACACTTACCCTGGGATTGCCCCCAGGCTCAGGAACAGGATTACACCAAGAGGCTTGATCACCATGGACTGCAGGAACCAAACAGGGAGTCAAACACGGGTGAGGAGCTTCCATGGCATGTTGTGATCTCCTTCTTCCTCAGTCACCTGCAGTGATGGGAGGGGGTGAGGTAATGACACAGGACACATACAAAGGTGTATGTTCCCACAGCTAGAAATGGAACATGGGTGACCGTTTTGCTGAGACCTAGCAGGTTTGCAGGCAAATGAATATTCATTACTTGTCTGTGTAACACCACCAAGGCACAAAAAGCTTTTGAAAAGCCTCTGAGATGATCCTGGGTACAATCACACATGAATAACCTATTAAAATGTGAGTGTTTATTCCTTCAAGCAGACAGACAGTGCCAACGTACCTCTGGGACAGCCCAAGGCTCATAACCAGGATCCAGCTGAGAAGCTCGATCAGCTCTGCCAATGCCATGGCCTGGAGTCAAGCACAGAGCAGAGAGGTTTCCAGGCTCACAGAGCAATACTCCTGCATTTCGGGTGAAAGAGGACATAAAGAAGAGAGAAAAACAAAACAAAACACAGCACAACATATTTAGGACAACAATGCCCATATATTGCAGATAAATAGCCATATTTGGGGAAAAAACTGGCAAAATGACAAAATATTCCAAATATTTGGGGGCTAAATTGGCCAATACAGGCAAAAGTACCTGAGTATTTGGGCAAAAAGTGGCCAAAAGAGGCAAAAACATCCACATTTGGATGCAAAACTGTCAGCAAAGGTGAAAACATCCCATATTTGGGATCACAGCGCCTCCATTAGGGGAAAAAATGGGCAAAAGCACCTGAGTATATCGGGTAAAAAGAGCCAGAAAAACCAAAGCACCACTAGATTTGGATCAAAAATGGCCAAAAAGGGGTATAACATCCCCAGATATGGGGTGAAATTGGACCAAAAAGTCAAAGTCTGCCCAGATTTGAGTAAAAAACAGCCAAAAGTGGCCCAAACACCCCCAGATTTGGGTATAAACTGGACTGCAAAGCCAAAGAACTCCCAGATCTAGGCAGAAACGACCCCAAAGGGCACAAATGTGCCCAGATTGAGCTCAAAACTGGCCCAAAGGGCCAAAGCAATCCCAGCTTGGATTTGAAACAGGCCCAAAGGCTCCAAGCGTGCCCTGGGATGGGGCCGTGTGGCACGAGGCTGGGGGGCAGCGAGGGCCCCACAGGGACTCAGTGCTGGTTTCTGCCCCTGGGCCACCACTCCCAGCCCCTGCTTGCCCAGAACTTGCCCCTGAAGCAGCCGCAGCCCCTCTCCCCTCCCTGCGGGGCGTCTGCCCCCTGCCCACACCCTGGTGCTGCCTGGCTCGCCCTGCCCGGCCCAGCCCGGCTGCTCTCCCGGCCCCAGCCCCAGCCCTGGCCCCACTGCTGCCCTGCTGAGCTGCTCGGGGCTGGGTGCTGCCCCTGCCCGCCCACCTGCTCCCTGCGCTCGGCTGGAGCAGCCTGGGCGTCCCGGGCTGGCAGGGACACCAGGAGGAGGAGGAGGGTGAGGACCATGGCCCCCACGCTCGCACCATGATGCTGCTGCTGCTGCTGCCAAGACACAGCACAGCACGTCACCGTGGGGCTGTGACCTCATAGTCACATTGGAATCACCACATCTGCACACTACTGCATGGCCTTGTTCTGCACGAGCAGGGAAGGAACAGAAGTGGAGAAGGGTGCACCTATTTGGGAGGCAGCGCTGCCTATGGGAGTGCACAGGCTCTCACTTCTTGCTTCCAGAAATCAATCAATCAATCAATCAATCAATACCAAAGGCTCCATATTAAGACTAAATTAGAAAAAAAAAAGCCAACTTCAAGGGTCTTTCCTTGTAACTATTTTTGTCAGGCAGCTCTCTAGGAAGAAGCGAGCTTTACCTGCTAGTTTTACCACAGCTTCAATGCCTTTAAAGCCACCACTTCTTACCTCTGCTGCTCCAACACAGCCTCACAGCCCAGCAAAATCATAGTGCAGGCAGAAACCTTCACCATACGAAGAAGGAGAGTCAGGAATACGTTACTCTCAAAAGCAGACACTGTCAACCACTCTTGCTCTCACTTACCAAATTCAGACAGTGTTAGAAAACAACAAGGAAGCGAGATTATTATTTTATGGACCCCATTATATAGACCATTCGACATCAAGTCCAACCAGAGTCTGAACCTCCGAATAAGAAACACCATCTTAACATTTCTAGGAAAATGAAGGGCTTTGAAGTGGCAACACCATAAAATGTTCATAAAAGCACTGCCATGCAAGTCCACAGCCCTGATCACAGACCACCTGCCCTGGTACCTAAGGCAGTGATGTTCTCAGCTGATTCACAGCCACTGGTGTCTGGAAAACAGCACAAAGTCTCATGTTCTTCAGTGCCAAATGTGTAGTTTAAAACTCAAAGAGGGAAGAAAACCACCTACGGTCAGTCTGGTTTCATTCGAGGCCATCAGGACAAGTTGAGTTCACATTCACCAGGAGTCACAGCAGGTCCCACCCGTCCCTGCAGACCCCAACAGCGCTCCTGTGCAGGGTCCCGAGGAGCAGTAAGCACAGAACAAGAAACCTCCCTTCCAAAGAAGCCCCCAGCTGGCTCTTGAACCAAGCTGCACAGAGCAGCAGCTGAGAACAACCTCTGCCACAACTGCACCCGGCTCTGCCGTCTGCACAAGGAGACCAGCTCCTAAATGATCCCCAGCCCTACAGACACAGATCTTCCCCAGGGCAGGGATGAGGAAACACCAGAGTGCACGGACACCTGGTCATTCAGTTGAAGCTGCTGGGGAGAAGGACAGAGGACTAGAAAGAGACAAATGAGACAAGAGAGAAGACAGAGGAACCCAGAGAGAAAGAAACACACAGGGAAAAGGATGGAGAGATGGAGAGATCAAGGCAGAAAGGGACAAGGAGTCGAGAGAGGGAGGAAGAAACAGCAGGGCTGAGGAGCAGGACAGAGGGATGGGGAGTGGGGAGGAGGAGAAGCAGCAAGGGGGTAGAGAAAGACAGGGAGGGGGATGTACAGATGGAGAGACAAAAAGAAAGGCAGGGAACAGAACAAAGGGACTGAGAAACAAAGCAAAGTTCAGATCAAAATGAAGAGACTGGAAAGGGAAAACATGCAGCAATGAGCTGGAGGAAGAGGAAAAGAGGGCTGAGGAGCAGGAAAGAGGAAGAGAAGACAAAGAAAAGGCAGAGCCAGCTGGACAGGGGAGATATAGTGAGAAGGGATGGGGCGGGGAACAGGCAAGGAAGACAGAAAGACAAACGGGACAGAAAGACATCAAGAAGGAAAAGGGGCAGTAATCTGGACAGAGATGGAGAAAGAAGCAGCAGGGAAAGGGAAGACAGGCAGAAAGACAGAAAGAAAGAGAGAAAGAAAGAAAGAGAGAGAAAGCAAGCAAGCAAGCAAGCAAGCGGCCGCCGGCGGCTCCGGGGCGGGAGGGGGGGCGGGGCCCGGTGGCGGGCGCGGACGGGATTGGCTCCTGCACGGGATGGGCGGGGCGGGAGCGCGCGGGCCGAGGAGCGCGTGCCGGCGGTGCGGCGGCGGGAGCAGCGCGCGAGGAGCGGCGGGGCCGGCGGTGAGCGAGGGGCGGGCGGACAGCGGGGAGACTGGACGGGGCCGCCCCGGTCCCGGCTGAGGGGGGAGGCTGGAGGGGGAGGGACGGGCTGGGTTCGGCAGGAGGAAGGCGAGGGGCAGCCAGCCGCAAGAGCGCGGCCCCGGGCCGGGCCGAGAAAGGGGCGAGGGGGAAACACGCGGGCGGCTGTGAGGGAAGGGAGCCCCGGGCTGAGCGCTGCGCGGGGCTCGGGCGGGGCCGTGGGGCGGAGGGGGGAGCCCGTGGTGCCGCAGGGCAGAGGGAGGAAAGCGAGCGGGAGGGGGCAGCGCCGGGTCGGGAGCGGCGCAGGCGGGGCCGGGGCCGCCGTGGGGGCGCCAGGGGGCGCGAGGGGCGGGGGCGGCGCTGCCGCGGGGAGGGGCCGGGAACGGGGGGAGCGGCGGGAGCGGCGGAGGAGCCTGAGGGCGGGACGGCGCGGAAGGAGCTTGGGCGGGAAAGGCTGAGGGAGCTCAGGGAGGGGTGACATCGGGGAGGCTTTGGCGGGAAAGTCTGAGGGACCTCACGGAGGAGATGGCTCCTCAGGGAGGAGATTCCTTCCTCTGAGGAAGGAATGGAAACAAACAAACACACACACACACACAACAAAAAAACAAACAAACAAAACTTGTAATGGTGCTTTTTTATTTTCCAAAACTAATTTGATTTTCAGATATTATATACCCTTGCAAATGATTTCTGCAACGTTTCTGCTCTGTGGATCCCAGCAGCCTGAATCACCACTTGTGCCATCATCTTTCCTGCAAGTCGAAGATCCGTAACATGGCAGCTCAAAAAGTCCCATGGCAACACTTTTCAAATGCCAATACAATTCCTTTCTTTGCTCTGAACTCACTGTGGTAGCAGATCCTACACCACTGATTTACCACGGTACATTTTGAACCTTCATAGAGATTACTGAGCACTGCAAGGACACTCGTGTATGTACTTACTCTAATGAACGAATAGTAGAGAAAATGTTTTCACTCACTGTTACTAGGTGGCAGGAAAAGTCCGTTTGTATTTCGAGGTTTGCTGTGATGGAAGGCACAACTGATCCTCGAACAGCCTGAGGGTTGTTTTTCCCAGAAACAGGAGATGTGGCTGTGCTTCTGCTGCAGGAGAAAAGAGCTGTCATCTATTGTAAGCAGAACAGTAAAAATGGACTCAATGGAGCAGCTCTTGGAACTGCTCTGAGCACGCGCAGTGTTCTCTGGTGGTCGTTCAGGGGGTCTGCAGGACGAAGTAAGGAGTCTTCTTCACTCGTGTCCTTTTCGCCTCTTGTCACAGCACATGCGCACTATCCATATGCTCATTATAGAATCCTGTGAGACTCTTGGATGCACATCCTACACTTTCAAGTTAAGGACTAACTTTCAGCTCTCTATTTCCAAACTAAGATAAGAACCTGAATACAACCTGCAAAGCTTCAAGATAAGGTAAGAATCTTGGACACAGTTTACAAAACCGAATGCAACTCACAAAAACCAGTTCAACTATAACGGGGCTCCTGGCGGGCGGGCCGGACTCCATTTCCCGTGGGCAGCGCGGGGCGGTGCAGCTGCGGTTCCGCCCAGCGCTGGTCCGGCGTTGGGAGCGGGCGGGCTCGGGTGGCCGGGGCCACGAGGCGGCGGGGCGTGGGGCAGCGGGAGGTGCCGTGTGTGTTCGTGACCGCGGTGAAGGAGGAGCCGTGGGCCCAGCGGGAGCGCCAGGTGGCCTGGCCCCGGGGCTCTTCAGGCAGCTCCTGTTGCCCCGTGGACAGGGCAGCCTGCCCCAAACTGGCACCCATGGCAGAAAAGGGTTTCTCTTTCCATGCCTTTCTGAGCTGGAGCTGATGTCTGTCACCACTTGAGCTCTAGAATTACTCTGAGACCCAGGAATCTCCAGTTCCTTGTGGAGCTTTTCCAGGCTGTGGAATCCCCTTTCTGTCACAGGTTGTAACGCAGCCCATGGAGAAGGGGGCACTGTTTGAGGTTCCTCAGTGTGTGCGTTGGGGAGGTGTCGTTCTTGGGCTCACGCTGGGCGTTACGAGGAGACGCTTTCGCGTGAGCTGAAGGCAGCTCTGGGTACCCAAAGCTGTTAACCGGTGTTAACAAATGCTGCTGCTGAGATTTGGTGATGATGGCACCAGCCGGTTAATTAATTAATTAATTAACTTGGTTAATTAATTTCCCATGTGTTTGTCTATGGATTCATCCCTGAGTCCCATCTCCATCCCTTCCTGTCCTGTCACTGTGATTCAGTCCAATATTTGAGTCTGGGCTCTTCTTGCTTCTTGTTGGATCTTTTTTCACTGATCTCAGATGAGCCTTTGCTTTGTTAAACCGCCGATCTTGTTTCTAGTCCATCACCTTGAAGGGGTTTAGTCTGAATAAATCCTTTTCTTCCCAGCAAAGTGCAGAACAGGCCCTGTCATGTCTTCCTTTTAGCCTTGAAGTCATTCTTTTCTCCCCAGTCGATTCCGTTCTTCTCAGCAAAGTGCGAACCAGACCTGATCTCACAGGTGGTCAGTCTGGAGCCCTTTTGGTGAATACCAGCAGAATTTTACTGCTTCAGATTTCTGCAAATTCAGCTCCCTAAGTACCATGAAGCAAAGAGGATATTAAAAATCACACCACCTTTTCATGCTGGGTGATTCGTTTGATCTAGGAGGCATTTAATTAAGCCAGGTGATTGATGTAACACTTAAATTGGGCTCGTCCACTGACCCGTGAGCAGCACAACCATCGCTGTACGGGCAGCTTGCTCAGCAGAGAGCTCACAGCAGCTCCCCAGGCTGCCATACTGATGGAACAAAGTGGCTGGTTTGTAGTCCAGTGGCAGGCCCTGGGAAAGGTCTGCACGAGGCTCTGTGCACCCACATCTTGAACCTCTCTGGACCTCCTAACCACCCCCCTTCTAATCAAGCCCAGGATGCCATTGGCCTTTGTTATCGCAGTTCAGTGTGGTGTTTGCTTCCTCGGGGTTTCCCAGCGGCAGTTCTGGGCTCAGCTGCTGCTCTGGCCTTTCCCTCCTCTGGAGCCTGCACCAAACTGCTGCTGGTTTGGCCGGGGGGTCGATGCCTCTGCCAGCTCCCCCACTCGAAGCCACAGGACGAGTCCCAAGTTTGCCCGTCTGCAGCTCAGAACCTGCGCTCGTCCCGTCTCCTTCCGCACGGGCTGTTGGAAACCACGTTCCTGACCCCATGAACGTCCCCGTTCTCCATCCGGCTCCTCTGCTGAGGGGGCGTTTGTGCCCGGGCAGGCGGCAGCCGTGTCACCCCAGCAGAGCCCGCAGGGTGTCCCTGCCCTGCTCAGCCCTGGGGACCCCAGTTTGACATCGGAGCCACCACTGTGAGGTCAGAGTTGGCCAGTGTGGCCTTCCTGCCCGGGGAAGGAGCCCCAGCTGCCATTTGGCTGTTGCCCTGGGCAGGCAGCTCCTGCTGCGGGTGCTGTTGGGCTGCGCGAGCTGTTGGTGCCTGGACAGGCCAAGTGCTGCGCTGAGCGGGGAGCCCGCCCTTGCCAGCCATGGCCAGGAGAAAGGCACCCCAGAGAAGATGCCGAGAGGCCTCCAAAGGCTCCTTGGAGGCCAAGGCCGACCAAGAGCCGGCAGGGGAGGCAGCGGGGCCGAGCCGCTGCCAGACGAGTGGGTAAGAATTGGCCGCTCCTGCCCGGGGCGGCGGGTTGGGGTGGGAGCTGGGATGTGGCCGGACACGACCCGTGGGGCGGGGAGCAGCGTGGGGAAGATGACAGAGGCTTCTGGAGAGAGAAACGGAGCTGGGGAAGGGGCTGCCTCTGTCCCCGCAGCTGGGACGTCCCCTGCGAGGCTTCCCGAGGCTGAGCTCTGGCCAGGGCCTCGGCTCACACAGCGTGGGGCTGGTGGGCAAGCGGCATCTCCCTTTGTCCTCCTGCAGGAGCGCCGGCACGAGGCTGGAGCTGGTGACGCGATTCTGGAAGTCAAGTCCTGGCTCAGCCACTCCAAGATTTGCAAAGTGGCGCAATGAGACCACAAAAATTGCATGTAAGCTCAGCCACTGCTGCTCACTGTGACGTGCTTGGCGGTGAACTCCTGGAGAGGAGACCTCAAGAGACAGGCCTGACTTGTCTCTGTTTTTTTTTTTCCCAGGGATGGTCTTCAGCCTCACTTGCCGTGGGGCAGGTGCCCTGGTCTCCCTGTGGACACGTCTGCTGAGCGTGTCCGTCTTTGCCATGTACGTAGTGCAGGTTTCTGCTGTGGACGGGGGGAAGGGGATGTCCAGGGCCAGTGCAAGCAAAGGGGAGAACAGGGCCTGTTTCCCAGCCCAGACATGAGGAAGGAATTGTTGCCCCTGAGGGTGGTGAGAGCCTGGCCCAGGTACCCAGAGAGGTGGTGGATGAACCATCCCTGGAGACACCCCAGGCCAGGCTGGACGGGGCTCTGAGCAACCCGATCAGGGTGAAGAAGTTCCCGCTCATGACAGGAGGTTGCACTCGATGAGCTTTGAAGGTCCCTTCCAACCCAAACTATTCTGTGATTCTATGTGAGAACAATCCTGGTTTCTCAGCCAAAGAGAGAGCAAGGTCCACACCACAAGGCTGCTGACAAGAGTCTTCATTTGCTCTTTATGGATTGTTTTCCTTCTCTTTCAGAAGGTGCTCCTGCAGCTCTTCCTCTGCGGAAGAGCTGCCAGTAGTGTTGAGCAGTGTGAACAGAAATCAGGTTCCTCCAGCTTTTCAGCCTAAGAATGCAAATCCAGCTGTTGAAGGGGTTTGCTCAACACTTGTTTCCCTGACAGCCCCTGGACTCTCTTTTTCAGGCACAACATGGCCCCCCAAAAGAACTGGTTTGTGATGGACAGGCAGAGGATGCAGTTCTTGAGGGACATGAGGTTCTTCCGAGCCATCCTCCTGTTGCTCCTGGTGGCTCTTGGCATTTACTGCACAACCTCGATGGTGGACGACACGGGCGAAGGGGTGGATGGAGGTGGGTGACTCCTGCAAGGGAGCACTGCTGACAGTGGCTGGAGAAATCACGGGCTCTTCTGCTTCCGTGCAGGGTGACGCAAAGAAAGAGCAGCTTGTGCCGTGTCTCCTGGAGAAGCCTCCCCCGGGGAGCCCCGGCAGCTCTGGTGGTGGAGACTCTAACGGGGAATTGTTCCCTTTCAGGAGCAGATCTGTGGGTCTGCGATCGAACGGAAGATCCAGAGGTAAGAGATGATTCCTGAGCTGCAACTGGGTCTGTGCAGAAGCCTCAGCCAGCACCTTGTGCTACCTGCACCCATTTTCCTAAAGCCAGGGCTCCCGTCCTTCCCTCTGGCCTTTGCCTTGCTCAGCCGGGTGAGGAAGGAAGTGCTGGCAAAGCCGGGCGAGCACCCGTGTCTGTGCTCCATGCTGAGCTCTGACGCTCCCCAGAGGGGACGGACATCTCTCTGACGAGATCTGCTTTCCTGGTCCTTCAGCGATTACCAGGCTTTGCTGGTGGCACAAAATCAAAATATGCGGCGTCTGCTGCAGGAGGTGGCTCAGCTGAGGGTGCAGCTCATCAGCGCGAGGAAGGTGAGCATGCATTTGGGGAAGGAGGTTTGGCTGGGCGGAACCCCCAAGAAAGCCTCCTTGGGGTTGTTGGTGGGCTTGGACTGCTGACCGTGCTGTTCCTCAACCAGGCAGCGTCCGAGGCGGCTTCGCAAGTCTCCGTGGAGATGTCTGACTGGGCCCTGCAGAGCGCTGGTACGGACACAAGCAGCCCAGCCGTGCTCCCGGCGCTGCTCTCCAAACTGGTGATGAGGACAGGACTGAAAAACGAGGAGCTGGCAGCGGCCTCACGGGTCGCGTCTGAGCAGAGTCCTCCGCTTGCGGTCATCTGCCCCCCCTTCCTTCCAGGTGCCGCTATCGACACGCGGAGAACTTCCCAGACCTACAGCTGCCAAGGGAATTGGATCTGCAGTGTTATACAGCTGTTTCATGCTGCCAACCCTCCTGAGGCTGTTCTGAAGGTAGGGCAGCAGGAATCCTCAGTGCTGGTTTCCTTCCTTCCTGGGAAGTTGGGGTCTGATCTCAGGGACATTTCCGAGCTGCAGCAGACCCCACAGACAGCCCGGTGCCTGCGCTGCAAGCTCCGGGAGCAGTTGTGTTGGCCCCAGCGCTCTCTCACGCTTCATTTCTCTGCTGTTCTGGTTGCAGCCAGATGTTTCCCCGGGGAACTGCTGGCCTTTCCAAGGGCATCAGGGCCAGGTGGTCATCCGGTTGCCAGCACGAATCCACTTGAGCGCCGTCACCGTGCAGCACATCTCCAAGGAAGCCTCTCCCTCTGGGTCCGTCATTAGCGCCCCCAGAGACGTCACTGTCTTTGTAAGTGTCTGCTGGGCGCTTCTGCCCTGGGGCCAAGCCGTGACAGCGACTTTGTGCATCCTCGGAGGTTTGTGTCCCGCTCTCTCCCGAGCCCGGCCGTGCCCTGGCGTGATACTTCAAGGGCTCGAGAGGTTTCCTTGCTCTCAAGACTTAGTCTGGCCAGGGCACCTTAGGGTTCTTCACCAAAACTCCAGGCGGAGACTGAGCTCCAGCCCAACCAGTACCAGACGAGCGCTGGGGTCCCAGGAGAGGCTGGGAACAGGATGGGGCTGATCCAGCGCATACGTCCCCGTGGTGCTGGGATGAGTCTGAGCTGCTCTCCTTGTGCTTTGCCCCCGAGGGACTGGATGCGGACGGAGAAGAGGAAACTCTGCTTGGGACGTTCATGTACAACGTGGCGAAAGAGCCCATCCAGACGTTCCCGCTGAAGGTACGGTCCACACGCGGGGGAAAGATGCCAGGGAGCAAAGCAGGTTTACCCGCACGTCCTCAGCAGGAAGAGCGTGAACGCTTTCTTACTGGGCACAGGGGCCCGCAGCACTTCTGGGAGCTGGTTCCTGCGCAGGAGCCGGGCTGGCAGGGGCAGGTCCATTGACTGCATGCTGGCTCTTGACGCCTCCGTTTCCTTTTGCCTCTTTTCTTCACAGACACTTCCCAGAGCCTTTTCATATGTCAAATTTCTTGTCAAGAGCAACTGGGGAAACCCGAAGTATACCTGCATTTATCGAGTGCGGGTTCACGGGAAGATGGCAAAACCAGAAAGCCTCAGCTGAAACCAGAGCAGAAGCTAAGGCAAAAAATAAAAAACGCTGTGTCGGTTCAGATCGGTGTAGAAGATTTGCAAACCCGATTCCTCAGCCCATGAACGTTCCTGTTCTTGATCTGGCTCATCTGTGTCAGAGGTTCGTTTGTGTCGGGTTAATTAGTGCCGACGTGGAATTTTGAAGCGTTTTGCCCCTTGCTATTCTGCCCTCCCCTCGGCACTGGCATTCCAGCGCTGGGGAGGGTTGGCAGTCTGTGTTCCTGGCAGCTCTAACAGCGTGTAGGATGGGCAAGGGGTCGGGGCAGCTCGCTGACGGGCAAGAGCGTTTCCTGGGGGTTGCTGGAGGATTCCGAGGGGCTCCTGAGAGACGGGGCTGGTGCATGGGCGTCCCAGGATGCTGTTGGGGTTCTCCTGCCTTTTCATGCCATTTGTGCCATGCTCAGGTGCCACACTATCCAGTGCATCCTCAGTAACTGCCCCTCCTCCTTCTGTACTTCCATGTATGCACCGCTATAATCCCCTTCATCTATTGGCCAGGGTTTGCCCTTTGTAAACTATTTGTTACATGAATTAACAAATGAATTTATTAAGAAATGAATTTAACTCAAGCTAGCAATCACATCCATGGTAGCCGCTCTCTCACTCCCCACCTCCAAATAGGGGAGAGAATCAAAAGGGAAGGGATGATCTTGTGGATTGACATAAATACAGTTAGAGAAATAACCTCAAGACCACTGGAAAGTTACCTGAAGAACAACTGTAGCCAGTTATTAGTAGCATCCCTCAGTGACCAGCACTCGGGCCAACATCTTTATTCTCTTCTCGATGTGACGCAGTGCACTTTCAGTTCCTTTGTGGAAGATGCAACGTTGGGCAGAGGCCCTGAAAACACTCACCTGGTTCAGCCGGCCTTGAACAGGAGAGTGAGACAAGGTGATATTCAGGGCTCTCTTCAAACCTGAGTTATTCTGTGATTCAATGAATCTTCACTTTGGAGAGGGTTTTGAAAATGGAACATGTGGAGGAAGAAGGAAAAAAACCCAAAAAAGAGGCAGAGGAAGAGAACTAAAAAGTGTCAACATAAATACAGCAGTTCCTGTGAAGAATGTTTCTCCACTCCAGTCATTTGCAGGAAATAGATTTCATCAAATTCATAAAACAAACATACTTTTACCTGGTCAGGTCCTGGGCCATACGGAGGGTGTTGTACGAGGTCAGTTGTGTCTCAGAAACTCTTAATCCAGTAAGATGCATGTGGCTGTGAAGGGGACTGTGAGGTCAGTTCTGTCTCTGGAGGTGACAGCCCAGCAGCAGGGACATGGCTGGGAAAGAACCTCTGCCCAAGTGCCCAGGGACATGGTCGTGTCTGTCAGAGAAGCTGAAAGGCCAGCAGCACTCGTGGGATCTGGAAGATCATGCCGAGGTTACTTCTCTCTGGTCAAGTGGAAGACCAGAAAAAGCCTAACAGGTTGGGTTCCCTGTTTGAAGGGCAATTTCTGAGGTGGGTGAACTTTCTTTGGTAGTCGTAAAAAGCAGGAGAGAGAAGAAAAAGCCACCAAATGCAGATTGGAAGGTGGAGACTGGGTATCAGGAGGAAAAAATGTCACTGGATTGGCAGTGCTGTGGTGCAAGATGTCACCAGGAGGGAGTCTGGATGAGCCCATGGTTTGTGTTCCAAAGAACAGGCGGTGAGGGTGCAGACACAGCAGTGAAGGTGCAGAAATGCTGGGGTGAGAGCAGGTGGGGAAGCGAGATGGGTGTCTGCAGCCTGCAGGGAAAGATGGGCAGGGGTAGGACCATAAAGAACAGCCTGAGGTGGAGATGGCAAAGGGCGCTGTAAGGCTGGAAGGGACCCGCAGAACCCAGGTCTCTGTCCCCTTGGCCAGGGCAGTTGTCTCTGCCACTGAGGCCCAGGAGAAGACATGTTGTCCTCATGGCTCTGGGGCCTCGTTGCCTCCTTGCAGCCCCATGGGCAAGCTGGAAGTTGCTGGAGCAGTGTTGTCCTTCCCTGGGCCTTGCACCCCCACATCCCACGGTCCCAGGAAGAGCCCTGAGCCGTGTGTGAGGAACAGGATCCCCCTTCCCATTGCCTGGAGCTCAGGGCTTCTCCTTTCTGCTTCAGAAAGCAAACCAAGGGGTTTCTGAGCATCAGAGCCACCTGCACAGAGCCACCTCTCATAACAGCCTCCAATTATCTGCTCTAACGAGCCCCTGGGGAGGCTTTGTCAGTAACAGTCCTCAGTGGGGCCCATTAATGCTTCAAGGAACTCTGAAGTTTTGGTTTTGACTTTGGGTGCTCAAGGCCTTTTTCCAGTCTCTTCTCAGTACCTGTGATTCATGGACGCAGCCTCGAACACACAAATGGGCCTCTTAAAATGGCAAAAAGCCTGACAAGCCATGTCTCTTTCATCATTTTCCTCAAGTCCTGAACACTCGTACAGCGAATTAGAGAGGTTTCAGGAGGTAAGGTAAAGAAGACATTTTCAAGGAGCCCTTTGAAGAAGCGATAGAAGAATTCTCCCATGGACACTGATGCAGTGTCTCCTAAGGAGGTGTGAACAGGTTGGAAAAGCAGTCCCTTGAGGCCAGACATGGGATGGAAAACCTTGCTCCTCACCTGTCCAGCCTCCATGTTTTGCTCATTTGGCCTCTGAGGTTTACATCACTTTTCTTTACATCAGGCTTCTCCACTCAAGTTTACACCTGATTGTCAGAGCTTCGTTGCAGGAATTCCTACCTACTTTCCTTAAAGAACTCAATGTAAACAGGCACAGAGGGTTTTTGGTTTTACTTCGGTGGTTTGACCCCCGGGTGTTCCACATCCAGTGGACCATCCCCTAGAGCCACCAGGGCACAGCGGTGGCCCCAGCCCCCCCGGTGCTGCCGACCTCCATCCCCGGCTACCGGCACGTCCAGGGGCAATGGGCACCGATCAGTGTTCCCAGCACGGCCACCGCCACAGGGGCATCTGGGGGCAGGAACAACCCCTGGAGCAGCCCCTCTGCTGCCCTCCTCAATGAAGCCCCTGAGAACCCCACCGATGGCTTCAACATATCTGAGGAGATGCTCCTGCTAGAGGCCCATTGGCTGTTTGGTGTCACTCCAGCTGCAGTGCGGGTCACCGAGGATGGTCCCAGAAGCAGCCCCACACCTGGGAACACGGGTGGCAGCAGTGCAGAGGGAAATGCAGTGGCCACCCCCCCGGCGACAGCCCTGGGCAGCGACGCTCCATCCGGCCCCTCTGCTGCCGAACCAGCCTCTGCAGACCTGGCAGCTGAACTGGCCATCCCGGAGGATGAGCTGCTCCAAGAGGCCCTGCAGCTACTCGGCTGCTCCCTGGGGGCGGTGGAGTCCAGCCAGGATGGTCCAGGCAGCAGCCCTGTGCCTGGGGACCTGGGTGACAGCGGCACAGAGGGCAATGCGGTGGCCCCATCACCTCTGGAGCTGCCAATGGCCGTCGATGGGCAGCAGGCAGCGCTGAACATCCCGGGCACTTCAGCCACCGTGGGGGCATCTCCGGGCAGCAACAGGTTAGATGTGATCTAGGTAGTGACTCTATAAGCAAATCCTATAGGATTAGTTCTGAAATAGATTTTTCTGGTCCTTTGGGCATTTCCTTAACATTATGCAATTCTTCAAATAAACTTCCCAGATTTCCATTTAAAATTATTAGAGATTAAATAGCTTCTATTTTGTACTGAAAGGATATTTGCAGAATATCCAACTCGGTGCAAGTGACGTGTATCAAACTTGCCTTCCAGCTGTAAAAAGCCAAACTGTCCTCTGACCAAAACGACAAAGCGGCCGGTGCGGCGCGAGAGGAGCTGAAAGAGACTCTCATGAGAAAGAAGTTCTCAGCAACCAGCTCTGTGGCCTTCAGAAACAGGTAAAGGCACTAAATTTGCTTTAATAACTAATCCCAAGCAGTGTGGTGTTTGGATGGATTGACATTTCCGTCCCTTTGCATTCCCTGAATTTTGCGGACAGAAATCTTGACGTCCATTTGGGAGGGAGATGGATTTTTGAACATTTTTATTGTACCCACATAGATGCCAACTGTGTTTTTCACAGGCCAGTGCAGCGGAAGATCGCGTTCGTGAGCTGGAGGAAACGATGGCTGGCGAGCGGGAGAAGATCAGGAAGATGCTGGATGCAAAGGAGAGGGAGATGACAGACATGAGGGACCAGATGCAGCAGCAACCGACCGAGTACCTGCTCCAACTGCTCAACGTTACGTTAGCACTCGGCGCTTACGGAAAACTCCTGAAAGGAGAAGAGGGGGACAGTAGAAGCTGCTGCTCAGCCTTCCAATGGGCACTTCACCCTGCGTGGGGGACTCAGAACCTGGCAGATTTGCCAGAGCTCGATGCTCCTCTCTGGGAGCTCACAGCACTGCAGACACACTCCTTCTTCCTTGTTTCAGTGAAGAAGTTGACTTTCCTGCCAACCTCGTGCAGTAGTGTTGGCGGAAAAAGGACAAGAGCGATGAGTCTTGAAGTCGATCGTGCAGCGTCCAAAAGGCTCGTGCGCCTTCTGGCCTGTTTCTGAGCCCCTGGTGTGGGCAGAGGTGCGTGCTCTGCCGGGGAGGAGCCCCTGCCCCGCGGCTGGTGCCTGGGGAGGCCCCGCAGCCACAGCTGCGGGAGGTGCTGGGCGGCGCCAGCCCCATTGTTGCGCGGCCCCGCACGGCCCCCCGTGTCACAAAGGGCGTCCCAGGGCCGGGTGCTCATAAGGGGCGTCCCCGGCAGCTCCTGCTGTGCTCTCGCACTGAGCTGGCGGCTGTGCTGGCGAGCGTGAGCGCGGGCTGAGCTCGACGGCGGAGTCACTCAGCTCCTTGCTGTATTCATTCAATACTCTTCTTCTGGAAATTACGACCTTTTTTTTCTCCCTCCCCTTCCTGACAATTCCAGTTTGTGGAAAAGGTAATGCTTCGTTTCCTTTGAGACAGGGGATGGTGTAGATAGAGAGAGGGTAGAAGTGTGGGTTGGCCTGTACCTTCCTCGCTGTCCACTGGGCTCTCCCGTTGGGGTTTGGGTAGATGCAGGCTGTCAGCGTAATTCCTGTTTCCTAGTTATCTTTTCTCTAGCACATCCAAAGAGGGCCAAGTCTAGGCACACCACTTGAGGGCTTTCCTTATCCACACAAGGAGATCTCCTTTAAAATCTGATTTTCTTGCAGGCACCAGTGTGAGAATGGCTCTGCCAGAAAGGGACCTGTATCCTCCGCAGAAGAGTTGCGCGGCCTGGCAGCAAACACGCAGTGTGGGAGGAGGCCTCTACAACCTGGGCGACACCTGCTACCTCAATTCCATCCTGCAGTGTTTGACGTACACCCCTCCGCTGGCCAACTACTTGCTGTCTCGCCAGCACAGCCAGTCCTGTGAGTCCTTGCTACGCGTTCTTTTACACCTCTGGGGCAGCTCTAAATGATGAAGAAACCACGGCAACTCTGGGAAAACAGCTCTGAGGTTGAGAAGTAGAGGATGGAGAAGGGAGAGCGGACGTTGTACCTGTAACCTGTGGGGTGGTTTGGTGTTTTTCTTCCTTGAAGATTTTCCATAGCCGTGTATATTTTAATTGGGCTGCTTCCTTCTTTCCCTCCCCTCTTAGGTGAGAAGAAAGGCTTCTGCATGATGTGTACGATGGAAGTGCACGTGGAGGAGGTCCTGTCTTGCTCAGGCAGTGCCGTCGCACCTGTGGCTGTTGTCAGCGAGCTGCCACGTGAGTCATTTCAGATGGTTTCATTTGGAGGTATTTTTCATTGCCGAAGAACCCCGTGTGTAACTGTTTATTCCGGGTTCAGGTTAAGGAGGAGAGCTTTTAGAAGGGTCAGTTTTCTTTCCTTTTTTGGGGAGACTAATGTGAAAACCTTCTTCTTCCTCAGGAATAGGAGATTTCCAGTTTGGCGCTCAGGAAGACGCGCATGAATTCTTCGGCTGTGCCGTGGATGCCATGCAGACAGCTTGTTTGAGCAGCAGCAGCGAGTAAGCATGAGCACATGACCATGGAAATGTTCTCTGGCCCTTTTGACTCCTTCCTTTAAATCGTCAGTGAAACCCGCTCTCCGGGGCTCTCCTAACAAGGAAAACTCTTGCAAGAGCGAGCTCTCTGCCTTCCACCTTCTGAGCCACGATTACCGTTTCTTTCCAGCTGGGACGCATCTCAAGGCGGCACAGTCATTGATCAGGTCTTTGGAGGACTTCTAAGATCCAGAGGTAATTTTTAAAAATATCCCTGTCCTTAGAACGGTCTGTGGCTCTTTCTCCCTTTGTGGAAAACTGCTTTTTGCAGGCAGCAGCATGTCCAGGCTGCACTGGTCAATTACATGGGCAGAGTTAGTATCCGTCCGAACCTCAGAACCTTTTCTCTTTGCCTTCCAGTAACATGCTGGAGCTGCAAAGCTGTTTCAGACACCTACGAGGCATTCCGTGATATTCCTTTGGATATCAAGGTAAGATGTTTGGAAATGGTGGTGCAAAATGTTTTGAGGTCCCTGCAGGGGCCTCGTTTATCTCCAGTAAACTCCGTTGACTTCAAACTGCGGGTTGTTACCACGCAAGATGGTGGTGGATGGGAAGGGAAGTGGACTTGTGTGCTCCCTCCGTAGAAGCCCTGTAAATGGTCTCCCTGCGCTGGGTGCCAGCTGGGCAAAGAGCAAGGATGCTGTCGACAGCCATGATGACGCTGTCCTACCGCCCTGCTTTGGACTCCTCAGTACGCACGTGATGCTGGACGGGTGGCTTTTGTGGCTTTTGCTGGTTTTGACCAGGCAGAGCACAGGACACTCTGGGGCTGTCCAGGAGTAGCTGTTTATCGGGTTAATGCTGGCACCACATGGGGAGCTATTTCTTGGGATTTTGAGTTTCCAGGAGCTCAGTGCTCTCCTTTCTTTCTCATCCAGACAGCCACATCTGTCACCGGAGCTCTGGAGGACTTCGTCAGACCCGAGCATCTGGGTGGCGAAAACAGCTATAAGTGTAGCAAGTAAGATCTTTACTAATGACATCTTCATAGTAGATACTGGGTTATGGATTTGCATGTTTGGAAGCAGTAGTTAGGTTTGGACGTCACTGAGAAACCCAGTCGTGACACAGCTTGGGTTTTTTTCTGTTTGTTTGGTTTTCTTCCCTGTACAACTAAACCTCCTGAATCATCCATGACTTGGAATAAAATGCATTTGTTTCTAAGATGGGTACATTTTTTTTCCCTTCTGCCTGAACTGGGCAAAACAAGCCTTAGCTCAACCCTAGATGGATGGGGGGTGGAGTGTGGGCAAGACAGGTTGCAACCGTTGGGTCTGTGTTTTCAAGGTGTGAACAGCGGGTCAGTGCGTCCAAGAGGCTTACAATCCATCAGTCCTCCAACGTCCTGACCGTGTGCTTGAAGAGATTCGATCCTTTCTTTGGCAGAAAGATTAGCAAGGTATGTAAACAAGTGCACGGCCACGTTGTCTGCTTGGAAGGAGTCCTTTCCCGAAGGAGAATGCTTGTTCTGGAAGTTGTTCGTGTCTGCACACGACGGCTATGGAGTGCAGCCGTCTGAGAAAAAGAATTGCAACAGCTCTGCCTTGCTCTTGCCCTTGTGGCCAGAGGAAAGTTCCAGGGTGAAGATGAGCACCTGGGTGCTCATGAAGAGTTGGGTTGGCCGAGAACAGTTTTCTGCCACTTTGGTGATGACATGGCGACACCTGTTTCTGATGAACTGAGAAGATCCTTTGACAGGATTTTCTCAGGCTGCTTCCCAAAGACTCTCAGGATAACTTGGGAATCCTCTTGGTGTCTCCTTAGGTCGTGCGGTACCCAGAATATTTGGACCTTGGCAAATACACATCTGAAGCGGCTGGAGGACCACTCCTCTATTCCTTGTATGCCGTCCTGGTCCATGAAGGTCACAGCTGTCAGCAAGGACACTATTACTGCTTTGTAAAGGTAAAAGTGTGATTTGCATTTGTCTATTGTGCCCTTCAGTGATGTACTGCCTGTGTTTTTGTTTTCAAAAGCCTGCCGTTCATCTGAAGATAGAATTGCTTTGCTTTGCAGGCCAGCGATGGACGGTGGTACAAGATGGACGATGAGTCTGTGGTTCTGTGTGACATCCAGACAGTTCTTGGCCAGCGCGCATATTTACTCTTCTATGTTAGGTAAGAACAAGTGTGAAAGGGTGTTCAGAATACACTCCCTCTCCTGTTTCTGATCTTGTCGTTGCTGTTCTTCTCCGGTGGGCTTTGCTTTCTGTCCTAAGAGAGAAAGACCGTCCAGTTGAGTTCTGTCTGCTCTGCAGATGGCCCCATCATTTCTCCTTCTTCCTTGTTTGGCACTCATTTGTTGTGATTGTGTAAATTGCTATCTGTCTGCTCTCTGGGCCTGGCTAGCTGTGAAGAGAGGTGAAATGGGGGTTCAAGAGGGTAGAAAGATGAATTCCTGCTCTGGAAGGGGCAGATAGGACTGGCAGAGCACAATCTAATTTCCAGCTTCCAGTCCGGGTTCAGTCTTCTGCATGTCATATCAAGTGCTGCCAGAAGATGTTAGGATGAGAGTGAAGCCACGTGGAGGCTGCGAGAACAACCCTAGACTAAGATCCCTGTTGTTTCTCCAGGCACCACGATTTGTCCCCTGGAGCGGGCGCTGAACGCCAAGAGACACAGAGCACTGGGTTGGCAAAGTCGGTTCCAGAGCTGAAGAGTCCATTTTCTGGAGGCTTCGTGGCACCGAGAAAGCCGGAAGGTGAAGCAAGTACGCAGAGGATCCACCGGAACGGAAGCCCACGGGACTCCGCAGCGCCTCGCCCTCAGCGCTGCGGCAGGAAGAGAAGGCACTCTGCCACTGAGGAGGGGGAGAAGCTGGACGGGAGCCACCCGGACTGTCCGCCTCCCAAGCGCAGGCGCACCAGCCCTGTGGAAACACAGAAGCGCGCTCCCCGTCAGCTGCGGCGTGGCAGTGGGATCCTGCGCCGCTCTTCCCACAGGGCCAGAAACAGCTCAGGTTATGGCAGAAGCTCCGTTTGGGAACGGCTGTACAGCTCGAGCGGCCACCGAGCAGACCGGCACCCCAGGTCTCGAGGGGAGCAGCAGCCTGGGAAATACTCGCTCGAAAAACAAGGTGCGCTCCCCCCGGTGCCCATTCACCCAGAGGGTGCGAACGAAAAACCGCCGTGCAGAAAGAGAAAACAGACCTGTGCAGAGGAGGGTGACGGTGCGCCCGAAAGAAAGCGGCGAAGGATAGAAGTGAGACTTCTGGCGATCCAGCCTTTAAAGGGAAATGCCAGAACGGGAAGAAGATCAAGAAATCCAAAGTGAGCACTGGAGAGTAGACTGCAAAGGAGGCTGCGTTTGCAGCCTCACCTGGCAATGCTGCCAACCTCTCTGCCAGGTGTTCCAGGTGCACGGCTTATGGACAGAAGCGTTCAGTACTCGTGACTGAAATTACCATCGAAACTGGCCAGTGACCATCAGAGGCCACAGACAAACATTCTCAAGAGGATGCTGACCGCTGAACTTGACATGTGTGTTTGCAACAATAAAATTGCTGTCATAGCCAAAGCCAGTCCTAAGTGGCGCCACCTGATTTCCCTAGAGAGTTTGACGACTCAGGAAACAATGGAGGAGGTTGGTTTGGGTTTTGTTTGGTTGTTTATTTCTTTACATTTTTTAAATTTCAGCCTTCATCGATGCAAGCAACCTTGTGAGATAGAAGGGCAGAAGCTTTCTACAGCTGCTGAGCATAATAAATTAGCATGTAGAGTTCTCAGTGAAAATATGCCAAAGCACAGAGCATCTCCAGGGCTGCTCGATTAGAGACTCAGGTGCTTGTGTTCTCCTGGCAAACATGGACATTAGTGCTGGGGAAAAAAAGACAACAGTGATGAGTCTTGAGGATGAACTTTGATCTTGAGTGTCTCTTCCAACCAAAATGATTCTGTGACTCTGTTCTACAGTTCTCTTGTTGGCTGCTTGAGCTTTTTCACCCCCTGCTGTAATCAGGTCACACCAGGGTTGGACACGAGGAGCTGTGAAACCTGCGTTGCGGTGCTGGACGATTGTTGGTGGTGAGTACAGAGCTTGGGTCGCCAGAGCTGTCCCTTCATCCTCCTTCAGCAGCACTCAAGCAGTTTGGAGGAAGCCAATCCTCAAGAACTCGCTGGGAAAGGCCAAGCCAGGAAAAAGGAAAAGTTGATTGCAGGAAAGTATGAAATATATATGCAGGGAGCACTAAGTCAGAAAAGGCTTCCCACGGATGCGCGAGCGAGACGCCCTGGAGCTGTGCAGCACTGTGCGAGGAGGACACCCCATCCAATGCACCCAATTCCCGGCTAAACCTGAATAGCAGTAAACATCTATCAAATGCTCGGGCCTGTACAAGGATTGTTGTGGTCCCATTTCTTCTTTAGTCACTAAAAGGTGTCGGGCGGATGCTGCAGCACTGGGAGGAGATGCAGGGTCTGGTCTGATTGAAGCGGTTTTGGCCGGGGATCCGGTGCGTGCAGGGAGGTGGATTCACTGTGAAACGGCGGCTGGTTTGGGGGGTGAGACCAGAATCCACAGAGTGGGAGATGGGGCTGCAAGAAGCATCTTGTAATGATGCTTCCAGACTGATTGTGGAGGATGGGAGTAGGATACAGGGACGTGACCAGCGACGGGTCCTTCCTGCTGGGAGCCCTCGGGAGGGGGAAGGTGTAGCCTCAGCCTCTCCCTCTGCATTCTTTTTCGCTCTCCCTCTGCATTGTGCCCAGTCGTGCAGGGGTGGCTGGACCAGCCTGAGCCTCTTCCTTCAGATGCCAAGTCTCAGGGCCCAAACAAGGGGGTTATTTCCCCCGGGGGGCTCAGCAGCACCTCCTGACCCTGAGCAAGAGGTGGTGGGTGAACCATCCCTGGAGACATCCCAGGCCAGGCCGGACGGGGCTCTGAGCAACCTGAGCTGGTGAAGATGTCCCTGGTCATGGCAGGGGTGGCACTGGGGAGCTGGGAAGGTCTCAACCCAAACCATTCTATGATTTTCCGCTTCACAGCAGCAGTTCACGGCTGTGCCAGGTGCAGGTAGCTCTGTCTCTGCCCCTCCACCTGCTCTGGGTCACCGCAGGCCAGCCCGGCTGCTCCGGGGCTCAGCTGGGGCTGTTTAAGCCCTGACAGGTCTCACCTGGAGCCTGGTGGGTCCATAAGCACCCACCTGGGCTCTTTGTGGGCAGCTCCCCTTATAAACCAGCAGCCTGAGTGTCCTGAGGGCTTTTTCCTTCCTCTCCTCTCCTCCTTCCTCTCCTCTCCTCCTTCCTCTCCTCTCCTCCTTCCTCTCCTCCTTCCTCTCCTCCTTCCTCTCCTCCTTCCTCTCCTCCTTCCTCTCCTCCTTCCTCTCCTCCTCTCCTCTCCTCCTCTCCTCTCCTCCTTCCTCTCCTCTCCTCCTTCCTCTCCTCTCCTCCTTCCTCTCCTCTCCTCCTTCCTCTCCTCCTCTCCTCTCCTCTCCTCCTTCCTCTCCTCTCCTCCTTCCTCTCCTCTCCTCCTTCCTCTCCTCTCCTCCTTCCTCTCCTCTCCTCCTTCCTCTCCTCTCCTCCTTCCTCTCCTCTCCTCCTTCCTCTCCTCTCCTCCTTCCTCTCCTCTCCTCCTTCCTCTCCTCTCCTCCTTCCTCTCCTCTCCTCCTTCCTCTCCTCTCCTCCTTCCTCTCCTCTCCTCCTTCCTCTCCTCTCCTCCTTCCTCTCCTCTCCTCCTTCCTCTCCTCTCCTCCTTCCTCTCCTCCTTCCAGGTCGCAGCCTGCCCGGACAGCAGGCTTAGGGTGGTCCCTGCCTGAGACGCTCATGGGGACGTGGTGACCCCTATCTCTTCCACAGGTGAAATTCCTGACGCATGACTGGAAGCTCACGCTCTACACCCTGCGGTTCTTGGAGCTGCTGGAAGCGAACGAGGAGGGCACCAAAGTGCGGCGGCGTGTCCCCATCCCCGGGTCCCGGCTCAGCATCCCCCCGAGCAAACTGCTGCTGGCCTGGGAGCTGCTGCCCCGCGAGCAGGACGTGCTGTCGCTGCTGCAGAAGAACTTCCTGTAGACCATCGTGAGGATGTTCAGAGCCTTCGGCGCCATCGCCTCCATCCACATCCTGCGCCCGGGCCGCAAGCTGCCCTCGGATGCGTGCAAATACGCGTCGCGCTTCCCCGAGCTGCTGAGCCGGTGCTGCTCGCTGGTGGAGTACGAGAGCCTGGGGAGCGCCCGCAGAGCCCTGGTGGAGCTCGGCCACCCGGGCGGCCAGAGCATCAGGGTGGTCCCGCTCAGCAGGAAGGGCTCCAAGAAGAAACCGGAGGTGGTGGAGGAGCTGGTGGATCATCCGGGTTTGAAAGCGCAGGCAACAGCCGCGACGTTCCCCTACGACCTCGGGGGCTCCCTGCTCGGCAGCGCTCGGGAGCTGAACGGTGCCTCGGCGTTGCCATTGCTCCTCCTGAACAAGGAGCCCTCGGAACCCACCTGGTCCAGCAGCAATTTCAGTCCCAGCGACTGGAGCAACACCTTCACCGGATCACTCCTCTCCAGCGACCACTTCCTTCCCTTTGATGCCAACGTGGGCACCGGCAGCTGCTCCAGCCCCGAGAGCCCCCGCGGTGCCTGAGGCAGCGGGGCACCCACCTGGGCCCCCTGGGCCGGCAGCTCCTCTCGGGATCCCAAACCCTGATCTGGGATCTCCCCAGCAATAACCGGTGTGTCTGAGCTCCTCGGCCTCTGCGTCGGGGTCCTGCGCCTGCCCCGCAGCCACAATGGCACCGGCGGCTTCTCCAGCAGCATTGGGAGGGGAGAGCTCGTCCTCCAGTGCTGAGGCTTCTCTACATTTGGGTTTGGGGATTCTTTTTTTCTCCTTTTCTCTGCGCCCCCCCCAGAGCTGTGGTGGGTGCTGCAGCTGCTCCAGGGACCCGAGTTTTGGGCCAGGATGAAGCTCGGGGTGCTGAGCGGCAGCGGGGGCTGCACTGTCACCAGCGTCCGGGATGGGGACTCAATGCACCTGCTGCCTCCCGGACCCGCGGAGCTGGGGTCGCCGGGTGCTCCATGGCCCCCAGGTTGTGGAGCTGGGGTGGGAAATGAGCAATAAAGGGAGATGAAATTTCCAGGCAACTTCTGGCCAGTGTAGTGATTGTTTGGTTGGTTGCAGGACCAGGGAGTGGATAAACAGCTGCCCAAGGTACAGCCGGATTAGGGCAGGAGGGTCCCTGCCCTGCAGTGCCTCCCTTGCCATTCTGGGGGTGATTTGGGGTTATTTTGCTGCAGCAGGGAGGCGAAGCCTGGTCTGTGGTTCCCAGTGCCCCTTCACCCCACCCCACACAGGCATAGAGCAGATCCAGAAAAACAGCATTTAATGGAAAACAAAAAAGAAAAAAGGTCCCATGAAAGCCACTCCAGCCCCCCTCCCCCCTAATGCAGCATCCCGTCCTCCCAAACCCCTCCAACCCCCTCCCTAATGCAGCATCCCGTCCTCCCAAACCCCTCCAGCCCCCCCCCCCAATGCAGCATCCCGTCCTCCCAAACCCCTCCAGCGCCGCCCCAATGCGGCATCACGTCCTCCCAAACTCCTCCAAACCCCACCCCCCGGCGAACCCCATCCCCCACTCAGGGTCTAATCACCCCCTGCCACCCCTGCCCTGCGCTTGCTGGGGGGCTCAGGCTCGGGGCTGTGCCCCCGTTCGTGGCTCCGTTTGCGGCCCCGCTGCTCTGCTGGGGCAGCCTGGGACTGTGGTAGCTCCATCGCTGCCCTGCGCTTGCTCTGGGGCTCAGACTCGGGGCTGTGCCCCTGTTCATGGCTCCGTTTGCGGCCCCGCTGCTCTGCTGGGGCAGCCTGGGACTGCGGTAGCTCCATCGCTGTGCTGCGCTTGCTGGGGGGCTCGGGGCTGTGCCCCTGTTCGTGCCTGCATTTGCGCCCCTGCTCTTCAGGCTTGGGGACGCTGCTGAGATATTTCTTGCCCTGGGCATCTTGTAGATTGGTCTTCTTGGGGACCACAAGGTGGCTTGTGGAGTCCCCAGCGGCTTTGTTGTTGGGGGCAGCCGAGCAGCTGGGGCGGACGTGGCTGCCTGGAGGTGTCCCTGCAGCGGTGGCCTTGCTGGAGATGCTCAGTCGTGCAAATTTTTCCTCCAGGCTCTGGTAGCCAGATGGGATGGGCGTTGGCAGCACTGGAGTGGCTGCGGCCACCACTGTGCCCTGGTGGTTATAGGGCACGGTCCATTGAATGCGGAAAACCCTGGGGTCGAAGCAGCACCCACATGGTGCCATCAGAAGCCCTGTGAGGGGGAGAGGGAGCTGCCATGGGCTGGTCCCCATCACCAATGTCCCCTGGGTCTGCTGGTGGCCGGGACATCCCCATGGGGTGAGCCTCTGTGCAGGGAATGGGGCTGCAAAGTGGGAGGAGACTCAGTTCTGGGAGGGGAAATGGGAGAGATGGCCCTGGGTGCTGGGGAGATGCTCAGAAACCGGGATTTTCTGGGCACATATGACCCAGGGCAGGGCCGCTTGGCCGCGCTGGCTGAACCCCTGTGCCGGGGACAGGGGTGGTGGGTGCTGGGAGTGCCCGGGGTCGGCAAAGGGACCGAAGGTGCCGGGGTGTCGGAGCAGACGGGGTGCCAGGGGTGCCGTACCTGCTGGTGGGGCCTGGGGGGGCGCCCAGGCTGCAGGGAAGGGCTGCTGCTGCACGGTTGGTGGGCGCAGCGGGGCTGAGCCTGCAAGAGAGACGGGAGCAATGGCCGGCACTCGCCTCCCCACTTGCCCCCATGAGCATCCCGGGCTGAAGGGGTCGTGGTGGGTTCCTACCTGGAGGAAAGAAGTTTTGGGGGAGCACGAATGGCTGGAGCAGCCGCAGGACCGGGCGGACCCAGGAGCCGTTCGCTGGGAACATCATGGTCGCTCTGACCGTTGGTAACTAAGGACTCTTTGGGGTGTCCCAGGAAGGAATGTTGGGGCTCCCAGTGTTCCGCCCCAGCCCAAGAGCCTCCCCAGCTCCTCCTGGGCAGGGAAAGGGTTTAGGAGGTTGGGCGGGTGGTGGGTACAAATGCTTTTTGCTTTAAATGTTATTTTTCAGGGGGAAAAGGAACAAGTCGATGCAGCCGAGCTGTGTGTAGGGACCAAGCTGCACCTTGTGCCACACAGTGAACACGTTTGTGATCATTGCCTGTGTTTCTGTGCGCTGGAGTGATGCAGAGACAGGAAAAAAGGACGCGAGGGGGGTGTCACACAGCACGTGTTCCCCAGATCTCACTCCAGCAGTCCCCTGATCAGGAAAGCCGAGCAGCCCTGGATCCCCCTCGGAGCGGCTGAGCTTTGCCAGGCAGGTGACACTTGGGAGGAGATGAAACCCACCACTGTGTGCTCCCCAAAAAACGGGCTGGATGCTGCACATCTGCCCCCAGGTTGAGGTTGGATCTGGGGAACAATTTCTTCACAGTATCACAGTATGTTTGGGATTGGAAGGGGCCTCAAAAGATCATCTAGTCCAATCCCCCTGCTGGAGCAGGAATGCCCAGGTGAGGTCGCACAGGAACATGTCCAGGAGGGTTTTGAATGTCTCCAGAGAAGGAGACTCCACAACCCCCCTGGGCAGCCTGTTCCAGTGCTCTGTCACCCTCACTGAGAAGAAGTTTTTTCTCAAATTTAAGTGGAACCTCTTGTGTTCCAGCTTGATCCCATTACCCCTTGTCCTATCATTGTTTGCCACCAAGAAGAGCCTGGCTCCATCCTCATGGCACTCACCCTTTATGTATTTATAAACATTAATGAGGTCCCCCCTTAGTCTCCTCCAAACTATAGAGACCCAGCTCCCTCAGCCTTTCTTCATAAGGGAGGTGCTCCACTCCCTTAATCTTCTTTGTTGCCCTACGCTGGACCCTCTCCAGCAGTTCCCTGTCCTGCTGGAACTGAGGGGCCACAACTGGACACAATATTCCAGATGGGGTCTCACCAGGGTGGAGTAGAGGGGAAGGAGGACCTCTCTCGATCTACTAACCACCCCCCTTGTAATACACCCCAGGATGCCATTGGCTTCCTGGCCACAAGGGCCCAGTGCTGGCTCATGGTCATCCTGTTGTCCACCAGGACCCCCAGGTCCCTTTCCCCTACACTGCTCTCTAATATGTAATTTCCCAACCTATACTGGAACCTGGGGTTGTTCCTGCCCAGATGCAGGACTCTACACTTGTCCTTGTTAAATTTTATCAGGTTATTCCCCACCCAACTCTCCAGCCTGTCCAGGTCCCGCTGGATGGCGTCACAGCTTCCAGTGTCACCACTCCTCCCAGCTTGGTGTCATCAGCAAACTTGCTGATAGTACACTCTATTCCCTCGTCTAAATTGTTAATGAATATATTGAATAATATTGGCCCCAGTACTGACCCCTGAGGCACTGCACTAGATACTGGCCTCCAACTAGACTCCGCACCATTGACTACCACTCTCTGGCTTCTCTCCTTAAGCCAGTTTGCAACCCACCTCACTACTCTATTGTCTACACCACACCTCCTCAACTTAGCTGTGAGGATGCTGTGGGAGACTGTATCAAAGGCTTTACTGAAGTCAAGGTAGACCACTTGGCTTTTTTGACAGTGTGAATTTCCTTAAACTCGGCTTCCCCAGATCCAACCTCAACCTGGGGGCAGATGTGCAGCATCCAGCCAGTTTTTTGGGGAGCACACAGTGTTGGGTTTCATCTCCTCCCAAGTGTCACCTGCCTGGCAGGTGACTAGATGATCTTTTGAGGTCGCTTCCAATCCCAAACATACTGTGATACTGTGATCCCCATTAAGATCATAGGGAAGATCCTGATTAAGGAAATTCACACTAATAAAAATGCCAGGTTTATCCCCATTAAGCAGCAGCGAAGTTCAGCCCAGAGGGCAGCGAAACCCCTGTTATTTTGCATTTGAGAAGAGCCTGGGATGTTCATCCCAGTTTGAGAAACAAAAACGGGTCAAAACGGGGAATTTGCTACAAACGCGAGAACTTGAGCGTCCTGGTGTTTCATCCGGGGGTCGCTCGGGTGGAATAAAATGCTCGAGGCCCAAAGGGATTCGTGATAAATCAGCGACGGGTGTTTTGGTTTCGGGTGTCAGTTAAACGGTTGGGTCTTTTCCTACCCAAATTATTCGGGATTCTAAAACCAGAGGGGATTGGGGGTAAATTGGGGGGAAAAGCGCGGGCCATGTGCCCCCTGTGATCCTCACGTCCCCTCCAGGTCCCCTGTGTTCCCCCAGCCACTGCCTGCAGCCAGTGCAATGATGTTGAAGGGCTTTGTGGGTGGGTTGTGCATTAGAGAGGGACTTTTGTGCTTTGTTGTATCTAGTTGTTTTTCCTGTACATAGTTTTGTTTCTTTGTGTGTTTGTTTGTTTTGGTAAATAGGTTGATTTATGTTTTTTCAGCCCTGTGCTCTCTGCCATTTTCTTGTATCTGCAGAGCTGTGGTTTCCGCTCGCTCTGGGTTCCTGGGGCTGGAGGTGGCTGGGGGTGCTGGCACGGCCACCCGGGGACAGGGGGTCCCTGTGCACTGAGGGGTCCCACTTGCAGAGACATGGCACTGGACACCAGTGGGGTTGGTTCATGGGCTGCTGGAGAGCGGTGTCCCCAACAGCAAAGCTGTCACCAGCAACGAGTGAGCCATGAGAGCCTTGGGAACGGCTTGTGCCGGGATCAGGGAGAAGGTTTTGCAGCTGTAGGTGCTGCTGTTTAAGGCTCTGAACCTACCCATGTGCAGGGCTTTGGGGCTGTTCCCCACCAGGCTGGGGTCAGGACCGGGGTTGCTCCCAGCTTGCAGAAGCGTCCGGGCTGGAGCCAGTGGGAGCTGTTCCTCTCCTCTGGACGCATGCAAGGACATTCGAGTCCTTCTCAAATGGTGGGGCCCAGCCCGACACACAGTGCTCCAGGTGAGGCTGCACCAAGCCTGGACCCAGTGGGACAATCCCTTCTCTTGGCTGGCTGGTCGGGCTGTGTTTGACGTCCCCAAGACGCCGTTTGCCTTCTCCGAGCCCGGGCACACTGCTGGCTCCTGAGCCGCTGCCCCCCCAGCACCCCAGATCCCTTTCTGCAGGGCTGCCCTCCAGCTGCTTCTCTCCTCGTTTAGATTTGTGCAGCTGATGCCCCCTCCCAGGGGCAGAACCCGCATTTGGCTTGTTACACATCAACCCATTCATCATCACCCAATGCTCCAGTCTGTCCAGATGCCTCTGCAGGGCCTCTTGTCTCTTGAGAAGCTCAACACGGAATCACAGACTGGTTGGGGTTGGGAAGGACCTCTGGAGAACATCTAGTCCAACCCACCTGCTAGACCGGGTTCACCAGAGCAGATGGCACAGAATGGCATCTACGTGTGTTCTGAGTGTCTCCAGAGGAGGAGACTCTCCATCCTCTCTAGACAGCCTGTTCCAGGGCTCTGGCACCCTCACAATAAAGAGGTTTCTCCTCATGTCAAGACAGATCCTCCTGTGTGTCATTCTGTGCCCGTTGCCCCTCACCCTGTCATTGGGCACCACTGAAAAGAGTTTGGCCCATCCTCTTCACAGCCACCCTGGGGATATTTAGCAGCATAAACACGATCCCCTGTCAGCTTGTCTTCTCCAGGCCAAACAGACCAAGTTCTCTCAGTCTTGCCTCTTCAGAAAGAAGCTCCAGAGCCCTCATCATCTCTGTGTCTCTCCACTGGACTCTCTCCAGTAATTCCTTCTCCTTTGTAAGCTGGGGAGCCCAGAGCTGGACACACAACTCCAGATGCGGCCTCACCAGGGTAGATCAGAGAGGGAAGATAATCTGCCTCGACCTGCTGGTCACGCTCTTCCTAATGCTCCCCAGGAGACTCTTGGCCACAAGGGCACATTGCTGCCTCATGGTCAACCTGTTGTCCACCAACTTGGGAGAAGACTCATCGGCTTCTCTTTCTGCTCAGGGCCTGTAGGAAACACCCACAACACGTCACCCCATGTTAGTCTGGCCCTTCATTTTTACCCATAAGCTCTGGACTCATTTTTCATCCCCTCGGGCAGAGCTTGATACATTCGAGTTGCTCTCTCACATAAAGCGCAACTCCCCCACTGCCCTTGCTGGCCTGTCTTTCCAAAAAAGTACAGACCCTTCTGTGACAGCGTTCCAGTTGTGTGAGCTGTGCCACCGTGTCTCTAGAATGGCAAAGAGATCGTGGCTGTGTGACCATACACGGATCTCTCGCTGTTCCTGTTTGTTCCCCATGCTGTGTGCGTTGGTGCACAGACATTTCAGAGAAGGAATCGAGTGTGCAGGTTTCCCGTGAGGTCTGCAGAAGGATCCACCACAGCCATACACACCCTGGAGCTGGTTGACCTTCTGGTCCTCATCTTGGGAGGCAGCTCAGGAACATTTGTCGCTTCTCTGGTTGGTCTGGCTTGTTTTCCCCAATTGGATGTGTTGGCATGGGTTTTGCCACTTTGGACACTGTCCCCAAGCCCTTCAGCTGAAAGCCCACCTCAGCAATTTGGCCAGCCTGCTGCCAAACATTCCCTCGCCTCTTCTAGACAGGTGGATCCCATCCCTCCCTAGCTGCTTATAGTCATCAATGTCCCATTGTCATAGCAGTCAAAACCCTTAGGACACCACCAGCCACAAAGCATGGAGTTGATGTGCATTATACATCTCTTTCTGTCTGCGCCCTTTCCTTTAATTGGTAGAAGGGAGGAAAAGATGACCTGGGCATCAGATTTATTCACTTGTACTCCAAGGCTTTCTGGTCTTCCTTGACAGTACCCAGGCTGGGACTTGCGGTGCCATTGGTGCCCACGTGGAAGAGCGGCTGTGCTGTACAGGGGCAGAGCGAGACCAGACCTGCAAAGGGATGGCCATGGACAGGGAGGTGAACTTCAGCTACTGCAGGAACCAGCTGGAGAACAACATTTGTGAGGGGTGAGGATGGCTGCCGGGCATGACAGGACGGTTGGGAAGAACCGCTCAAGGCTGCATGGAAGTAGAACTGGTTGGGATTAAAAATTTGGTGGAGGGGGCAGAGTAGTACCTCCATAACCAGCACTGAGGGGGTGTCACCCCCATCCCTGCTGCGCAGCCAACCCCAGAGTGCCCACGCAACCCAGGTGTGATGTCACGGCCCATGTTCCACCTGCAGCGCTGGTGCCCGGCAACGACCACAACAAAGAGAATCCCACCAGCACTGAGCAAAGCCCATCCTGTCTTCCCTTTTTGCTTTCTTACCACTTGCCCTGTTCCCAGTCCAGCCCTTGTATCCCATTCCCCGTGCCTTGGCTGCAAAATCCAACCTTCTCACCTGCTCCCACCAACTCAGTCCCGTCTTTCCCTTCCCACTTTTTTTTGTTATGAAGGTCTTGAAGAAGAGGAAAACTGCACTGCTGCAGGTATGGCCCCCATTGCCTGGGGGGCTGGCGTGGCATGGGACCCCACTCTGGGGAGCTCAGGGGCCAGGAGCTCAGCTTGTCTTCTCCACCCAGCCCTGCAAGGCCACGGGCTGGGAGAAGCCCTTCTGGGCTGCTCGTCCCCTGCTGAAATCGAGCATCCCTGCCTGTGGGACACGTCTCCATGGGAGCCCAGGGCACCCCGGGCTCGTGTCAGAGGGATGCTCAGCGGGAGCAGCTGGTGCTGCCCGCAGCCTGAGCCCGTGCCTCCTCTGCCCCTTTCCAGGCTGGAGCCAGGGCAGCCCAGCCCTGCCCGTGGAGGTGCGCAGAGTCAAAAAACCCACCTGTGCAAGGTAAGGAGCTTCTGGGTCCCGAGGCAGGTGTGGGGCTGGGGTCTGTGCCTGGGACACCCCACAGGGCAGGGACGTAGCTGCTCAACCCTGCCCTTTCTTCTCCCGCACATCTGCAATACCGTGTCACTCCCAAATCTGCTGAAGGGCACAAAGCGCAGGATCCAGTGGCTGCAGGTGCTGGCCCGTGGGTGCTGGTGGCCCAGGAGCTGCCCAGACTCCAAGCAGCTACTGCTGGAGACATACCATTGGGTCCTGTCACACCATAGCTCTCCCTGGGCAGCGAGAGGGGTTGGGGTGCTGAGACCCCTGTCCCACAGGTGCGCTGGGCTGGTCAGGGCAGGACCAATGCACTTTTCTGCTTGTATTTGCCCTTAGGATACACCACATCTGGCTGGGGAGCTGCATGTCCGGCTGCTGGGGTCAAGGAAGGAGAGATGGAGGAGAAGATGGACGTAGATGTGATGGTGGAAGAACAGATGGAGGTTGATGTGACGGTGGAGGAAGAGATGATGGATGTGGACGAAGGGACAGAGGAAGAAATGGAGGTAGATGCAGAGATCGAGGAGGCAATGGATGTGGATGGATAGATGAAGATCACAGATGGATGTACCAGCAGCCGGATAGGAACGTGCTCCCCAGCCACTGCCTACAGCAGCTGCAATAATGTTGGTGGGTGGGTTATACATTAGACAGGAGCTTTAGGGTTTTTTGTTTTTAGTTGTAGTTGTTTTTTCTGTACATAGATTTGTTTCTTTGTGTGTTTGTTTTGGTAAATAGATTGATTTATGTTTTTTCAGCCCTGTGCTCTCTGTCATTTTCTTGTATCTGCAGAGCTGTGGTTTCCGCTCGCTCTGGGTTCCTGGGGCTGGAGGTGGCTGGGGGTGCTGGCACAGCCACCCCGGGGACAGGGGGTCCCTGTGCACTGAGGGGTCCCACTTGCAGAGACACGGCACTGGGCACCAGTGGGGTTGGTTCATGGGCTGCTGGAGAGCGGTGTCCCCAACAGCAAAGCTGTCACCAGCAATGAGTGAGCCATGAGAGCCTTGGGAATGGCTTGTGCCGGGATCAGGGAGAAGGTTTTGCAGCTGTAGGTGCTGCTGTTTAAGGCTCTGAACCTACCCATGCGCAGGGCTTTGGAGCTGTGCCCCACCAGGCTGGGTTCAGGACCGGGGTTGCTCCCAGCTTGCAGAAGTGTCCGGGCTGGAGCCAGTGGGAGCTGTTCCTCTCCTCTGGACGCATGCAAGGACATTCAAGTCCTTCTCAAATGGTGGGGCCCAGCCCAACACACAGTGCTCCAGGTGAGGCTGCACCAAGCCTGGACCCAGTGGGAAAATCCCTTCTCTTGGCTGGCTGGTCGGGCTGTGTTTGACGTCCCCAAGACGCCGTTTGCCCTTTCCGAGCCCAGGCACACTGCTGGCTCCTGAGCCGCTGCCCCCCCAGCACCCCAGGTCCCTTTCTGCAGGGCTGCTCTCCAGCTGCTCATCTCCCCGTTTACACTTGTGCAGCTGTTGCCCCCTCACAGGGGCAGAACCCGCATTTGGCTTATTACACATCAACCATTCATCATAGCCCAATGCTCCAGTCTGTCCAGATGCCTCTGCAGGGCCTCTCGTCTCTTGAGAAGCTCAACACGGAATCACAGACTGGTTGGGGTTGGGAAGGACCTCTGGAGAACATCTAGTCCAACCCACCTGCTAGACCGGGTTCACCAGAGCAGATGGCACAGAATGGCATCTACGTGTGTTCTGAGTGTCTCCAGAGGAGGAGACTCTCCATCCTCTCTAGGCAGCCTGTTCCAGGGCTCTGGCACCCTCACAGTAAAGAAGTTTCTCCTCATGTCAAGACAGAACCTCCTGTGTGTCATTCTGTGCCTGTTGCCCCTCACCCTGTCATTGGGCACCACTGAAAAGAGTCGGGCCCATCCTCTTTACACCCACCCTGGGGATATTTAGCAGCATAAACACGATCCCCTGTCAGCTTGTCTTCTCCAGGCCAAACAGACCCAGTTCTCTCAGTCTTGCCTCTTCAGAAAGAAGCTCCAGAGCCCTCATCATCTCTGTGTCTCTCCACTGGACTCTCTCCAGTAATTCCTTCTCCTTTGTAAGCTGTTGTCGAGGGTTTAGATTGCGGGGTGAGAATAAAATGCTGGCAGATATATTGTTAACCTGCTCTCCTCCCTCCACTTCCCCCTTTTGCCCCTCCCTCTCCCCCCTTCCCACTCAGGACAGGCCATCGGGAGGGAAAGAATGACAGAGAGAAGAGAGTTGGAAAAATTAGAAATGTTTTATTAATGCTACTGATAAGAATAGAGAAAATGATACAAAATATACAAAATCAATCTGAAAAGTCCCAGTAACTGCAGAGCCGGCACCCGAAGTCCTGGAGTGGACTCTACAGCCAACCGGAGCTGGATTCCGTCTCTCACTGGCCTCAGTTTGCAGGGACAACTCGCAACGTCCTCTCCTAATGTCGCAGTAAGGAAAAGGGATGAGATCCTCGTGATCTCCCACTTTTATATGAAGTATCACGTGAATGGGATGTTATACACAGTTGGTCAGTTTCTTGGTCAGCGGTTTGATGTTATACACAGTTGGTCAGTTTCTTGGTCAGCGGTTTGATGTTATACACATTTGGTCAGTTTCTTGGTCACCGGTTTCTCGTCACCCCTCTCGTGAGATGTCCATCCATGCTTATCAATAACCTCGCATTACATTGCTATTTTCACCAAAACATGTATCTGGTTTTCCAGGAAAATGCAGCTGATATGAAGCTTGAGCTGACAGGCAAATTCACTAAAAGAGAAACTTGTTTTTTAACAAAACCAGGACATTCCACCCCTTATAATATGCCATTCACAGAATACTTAAACCTTATCAATACAATCTATCAATACAATCTAATTAATCACTACTAATATATATATACACATATGTACATATATACACAGGAGTAATTAATCTGAATCAGTGGACCATCCTTTGAAAAGTTCATTAAGTTCATGTCGTCACGACAGTCTCTCAGGGCAGGAAAAATGGTGCATCTAGTGCATCTCATGACCACTGTTTGTGGGTTAAAAGACTCTTATCAGTTTCAGAGAAGTTGTCAGGCGCCACTCGAAGAAGCGAGCGCTGGTTTCATCATCACCGTCTTCGTCTGAAAGACACTTATGAAACACTGTTTGTGCAGCAATTCACATCATGCAATTAAGTATTGAATATTTTCACCTAAAATCAAATCCCCTTGAGGTAAACACCGGACTTCTCCATCCTTATGCATCACCCAGCAGGTGCTGCCAGGTCCTGGGCAAAAACAATCCCAGGAATGGGCTTGCCTTTGCCTGAGGCAGGAGGAACCCAGACTGCCTTTCCTAACATGATATCATGTGTACTACAGGGACTGTATCTCCTTCTACAGTCCGTAGAATTTCTGATTGGGCAGGCCCGGCTCGATTGGTTGATCCCCTGGTGTTGACCAACCAAGTGGCTTTTGCTAAATGTGAATCCCAGTTTTTAAAGGTTCCACATCCAATGCCTTTAGTGTAGTTTTTAGCAAACCATTGTACCTTTCAATTTTCCCAGAGGCTGGTGCATGATATGGAATATGATTTACCCACTCAGTACCGTGTTCTTTGGCCCAGTTGTCTATAAGACTGTTTTTGAAATGAGTACCATTGTCTGATTCAATTCTTTCTGGCGTACCGTGTCGCCAAAGGACTTGCTTTTCAAGGCCAAAGATAGTATTTCGGGCTGTAGCATGAGGTACGGCATATGTTTCCAACCATCCAGTGGTTGCTTCCACCATTGTAAGTACATAACGCTTACCTTGACGTGTTTGTGGAAGTGTAATATAATCAATCTGCCAAGCCTCTCCGTACTTATACTTTAACCATGGCCCCCCATACCATACAGGCTTTAACCGTTTTGCTTGTTTGATTTCGGCGCAAGTTTCACATTCAGGAATAACCTGTGAAATAGTGTCCATAGTTAAGTCCACCCCTCGATCGCGAGCCCATTTCTATGTTGCATCTCTACCTTGATGCCCTGAAGCATCATGGACCCACCAGGCTAGGAAAAGCTCACCTTTATGTTGCCAGTCCAAGTCCACCTCAGCTACTTGAATCTTAGCAGCTTGATCCGCTTGTTGGTTGTTTCGATGTTCCTCGGTGGCTCGACTTTTAGGCACATGAGCATCTACATGGCGAACTTTCACAGGCAGGCTCTCTAGCTGAGCAGCAATGTCTTGCCACAGTGTGGCAGCCCAAATGGGTTTACCTCTGCGCTGCCAGTTGCTTTTCTTCCATTGCTATAGCCACCCCCACAAGGCATTTGCTACCATCCATGGGTCAGTGTAGAGATAAAGTATTGGCCACTTCTCTCGTTCAGCAATGTCCAAAGCCAGATGGATGGCTTTCACTTCTGCAAATTGACTAGATTCACCTTGTCCTTCAGTGGCTTCTGTAACTCGTCGTGTGGGACTCCACACAGCAGCTTTCCACCTTCGATGTTTTCCTACAAGACGACAGGATCCATCTGTGAACAGTGCATACTGCTTATCAGTCTCTGAAAGGGTATTATACGGTGGTGCTTCTTCAGCACGTTTTACTTCTTCCTCATCTGGAGACATCCCAGTGCCTTTACTTTCTGGCCAGTCTGTAATCACTTCTAAGATCCCTGGGCGACTGGGATTTCCAATTCGAGCTCGTTGCGTGATCAATGCAATCCATTTACTCCACATAACATCGGTTGCATGATGTGTAGAGGGAACCGTCCCTTTGAACATCCAGCTCAGCACCGGCAGTCGAGGTGCCAGGAGGAGCTGTGCTTCAGTACCGATCACTTCTGAAGCAGCTCGGACTCCTGCATATGTGGCCAGTATCTCTTTTTCAGTTGGAGTATAGTTGGCCTCAGATCCTTTGTATTCTCGACTCCAAAAACCTAAGGGTCGACCTCGGGTTTCTCCTGATGCTTTCTGCCAGAGGCAGGGACATTGAGAATTTTTTCCTAATACCCCATCTTAACCTCCCCTGGCGCAATGTGAGGCCTCTTGTCTCTTGCTACTTGGGGAGAAGTTCTTTACCCGCCAAAGAGTACACCCAAGCAGGCCATGAGCTGCAGCTTCTCCAGGAGATGCTGTGGGATGCGGTGTCAAAGGCTTTACTGAAGTCTAATTACACAACATCCACGGCCTTTCCCTCATCTACTAGGTGGGTCACCTTGTTGTAGAAGGACATCCGGTTGGTGAAGCAGGACCTGCCTTTCACAAACCATGTTGAGTGGGCCTGATCACATGGTTTTCTTGTATGTGCTGTGTGATATCACTCGGGATGTTCTGCTCCATGACATTCCCTGGCACTGAGACCACACTAACAGGTCTGTAGTTCCCCGGATCTTCCTTCCAGCTCTTCTTGTGGATGGGCGTCACATTAGCCAACTGCCTGTGAACTGGGGCCTCCCCAGGTAACCAGGATTGCTGATAGATAGTGCAAAGTGGCTTAGTGATCACCTTGGCCAGCTCCCTCAGCACCCTTGGGTATATCCCATCTGGCCCCATAGACTTGTGGGTGTGCAAGTGGTGTAACAGGTGGTTAACCATTTCCCCTTGGATTACTGGGGCTTCATTCTGCACCCTAAGCCTGCCTCCTGTCTCAGGGGGCTGGGTACCTGGAGCACAACCGCTCTGACTCTTAAAGACTGAGGCAAAGAAGGCATTTAGGACCTCAGCCTTTCCCTGGTCTTCTGTCGCTGTGTTTCCCCTGTACCGATCCGGTGATGGAGATTCCGTTTAGCCCTCCTTTTGTTGCTCATATATTTATAGGAACATTTCTTGTTGCCTTTCGCAGTGGTGCCCAGGCTCAGCTCTAGTTGGTCTCTGGCCTTTCTAATTTTCTCCTGCATAACTTTGCGGCATTCTTGTATTCCTCTTGAGCAGCCTGCCCCTCCTTGCAAAGCTTATCAATTCTCCCTTTATTCCCAAGTTCCAGCTGCAGCTCTCTATTCAGCTAGGCCAGAAATTCTTCCCCGCCATCTCGTCTTTAGGCAGACAGGGACAGCGTGCTTCTGTGCCTCTAAGATTTCCTTCTTGAAGAGAGACCAGTTTTCCTGGGCTGCTTTGTCCTTCAGGACTGCTTCCCAAGGGACTCTGCCAAGCAGGCTCCTGAACAGGTCCAAGTTTACCCCTTGGAAGTCCAAGGTGGCAGTTCTGCTGAGCATCCTGCTAACTTCTCCAAGAACGGAAAACTCCGTCATTTCATGGTCACTATGCCTAAGGCGACCTCCCTGTTGCCCACGAGTCCTTCTGTATTTCTTTTGATGGTATCCATGCAGGTCCTGGTCACGTAAGAGCTCACTTGTTGCTGGTGGCAGCTTTCCTGTTGGGGGCACCGCTTTCCAGCAGCCCATGAACCAACCCCACTGGTGCCCAGTGCCGTGAGCACTGCAAGTGGGACCACTCTGTGCACAGGGACCCCCTGTCCCCAGGGCGGCCGTGCCAGCACCCCCAGCCACCTCCAGCCCCAGGAACCCAGAGTGAGCGGAAACCACAACTTGGCAAATACCAGAAAAAGACAGAGAGTGCAGGTCTGAAAAAACATGAATAAATATATTTACAGGAAAAAACAGAAAAGTAAACCTATTTAGAGAAAGAAACCCGAACTACAACAAATGAAATACAATCAACATACTACTTAATACATACAACATAAACATACACTACACTATCAATAAACACACACTACAAATCAATACACTACGTAAATACACACAACAAACTACTAACTCCCTCTTCTGTCTATCCCACCCCACCAAGCCCATCATCAACATATCATCTACCCATCCACTTCCATTTCCTCTAACATGTCACTGTCCACTTCCATTTCTTCCTCTGCATCCTCATCCACTTCCATGTCTTCATCCATCTGCACTTGATCCACCTCCATGTCTTCTTCAATGTTTTCATCCACCTCCATCTCCTCTACCTGCTCAGCCCCCATGCAGCAACTGGCTCTCCAGCCCCCAGCACAGTGTGGTGTAGCCTAAGGCAAAAGCCAAGCAGAAAAGTGCATTGGTCCTGCCCTGGGCAGCTCAGCAGAGCTGTGGGACAGGGGTCTCAGCACCCCTGACCCCTCTTGCTGCCCAGGGAGAGCTGTGGGGTAATGGGTCCCCTGGGTACTTCGCCAGCAGGAGCTGCCTGGACTTGGGGCAGCTCGTGGGCCACCAGCACCCACGGGCCAGCACCTGCATCCGGAGTATCCCGTGCTTTGTGCGCTTCGGCATCTTGGGGAGCTCGGTGTTCTTGCAGGTCTGTGGGAGCAGAGAGGGCAGGGGTGAGCAGCCATGTCCCTGCCCCATGGGGTGTCACAGGCACAGACCCCAGCCCCACACCTGCCTTGGTGCCCAGAAGCTCCTTACCTTGCACAGGTGTTTTCTTGGCTGCGCGCTGCTCCCCGGGCAGGGCTGGGCTGCCCTGGCTCCAGCCTGGAAAGGGGCAGAGGAGGCACGGGCTCAGGCTCCAGGCAGCACCAGCTGCTCCTGCTGAGCATCCCTCTGACACGAGCCCGGGGTGCCCTGGGCGCCCATGGTGACGCGTCCCACGGGCAGGGATGCTCGATTTCAGCAGGGGACGAGCAGCCCAGAAGGGCTTCTCCCAGCCCGTGGCCTTGCAGGGGTGGCTGGAGAGGATGAGCTGAGCTCCTGGTCCCCAAGCTCCCCAGAATGGGGTCCCCACCCCACGCCATCCCCGCAGTGCCTGCTCCCGCCTGCCCGGGCAGTGGAGGTGCCCAAAGCCATGGAGCGGGACTGTACCTCCAGCAACACAAGTCTCCTCTTGCTCCGGAGCTTCACAACAAAAGACGGGTTGAGCAGAAAAAAGGGACTGAGGTGCTGGGTGTAGGCGAGAAGGGTTGGGTTATGCAGTCGAGGCACTGGGAATGGGAGAGAAGGGCTGGACTGGGAGCAGGGTAAGCGGGAAGAAAGCAAGAGGAGCAGACAAGGTGGGCAGTGCTGAGAGATGGAGAGGGTCGCTGTGGTGTGCTTGTTGCCAGGCACCAGCGCTGCAGATGGAACACGAGCCGTGACATCACACCTGGATTGCATGGGCACTCTGGTTTGGCTCAGCAGAAGGGATGGGGGTGACCCGCTCTCAGTGGTGGTTATGGAGCTACTAACCTGCCTTTTCACCAGTTTCATCATCCCAACCAGTTCTACTTCCATGCAGCCTTGAGCGGTTCTTCCCAACCATCCCGTCATGCCCAGCAGCCATCCTCACTCCTCAGAAATGTTGTTCTCCAGCTGGTTCCTGCAGTAGCTGAAGTTCACCTCCCTGTCCATGGCCATCCCTTTGCAGGTCTGGTCTCGCTTTGCCCCTGTACAGCACAGCCGCTCTTCCACGTGGGCACCAATGGCACCGCAAGTCCCAGCCTGGGTACTGTCAAGGAAGACCAGAAAGCCTTGGGGTACAAGTGAATAAATCTGATGCCCAGGTCATCTTTTCCTCCCTTCTACCAATTAAAGGAAAGGGCGCAGACAGAAAGAGATGTATAATGCACATCAACTCCATGCTTTGTGGCTGATGGTGTCCTAAGGGTTTTGGCTGCTATGACAATGGGACATTGATGACTATAAGCAGCTAGGGAGGGATGGGATCCACCTGTCTAGAAGAGGCGAGGGAATGTTTGGCAGCAGGCTGGCCAACTTGGTGAGGTGGGCTTTCAGCTGAAGGGCTCGGGGACAGTGTCCAAATTGGCAAAACCCATGCCAACACATCCAACTGGGGAAAACAAGCCAGACCAACCAGAGAAGCGACAAATGTTCCTGAGCTGCCTCCCAAGATGAGGACCAGAAGGCCAACCAGCTCCAGGGTGTGTATGGCTGTGGTGGATCCTTCTGCAGACCTCACGGGAAACCTGCACACTTGATTCCTTCTCTGAAATGTCTGTGCACCAACGCACGCAGCACGGCGAACAAACAGGAACAGCGAGAGATCCGTGTATGGTCACACAGCCACGATCTCTTTGTCTAGAGACACGGTGGCGCAGCTCACACAACTGGAACGCTGTCACAGAAGGGTCTGTACTTTTTTGGAAAGACAGGCCAGCAAGGGCAGTGGGGGAGTTGCGCTTTATGTGAGAGAGCAACTCGCATGTATCAAGCTCTGCCTGAGGGGATGAAAAATGAGTCCAGAGCTTATGGGTAAAAATGAAGGGCCAGACTAACATGGGGTGACGTGTTGTGGGTGTTTCCTACAGGCCCTGAGCAGAAAGAGAAGCCAATGAGTCTTCTCCCAAGTTGGTGGACAACAGGTTGACCATGAGGCAGCAATGTGCCCTTGTGGCCAAGAGTCTCCTGGGGAGCATTAGGAAGAGCGTGACCAGCAGGTCGAGGCGGGTTATCTTCCCTCTCTGATCTACCGTGGAGAGGCCGCATCTGGAGTTGTGTGTCCAGCTCTGGGCTCCCCAGCTTACAAAGGAGAAGGAATTACTGGAGAGAGTCCAGTGGAGAGACACAGAGATGATGAGGGCTCTGGAGCTTCTTTCTGAAGAGGCAAGACTGAGAGAATTGGGTCTGTTTGGCCTGGAGAAGAGAAGCTGACAGGGGATCGTGTTTATGCTGCTAAATATCCCCAGGGTGGGTGTGAAGAGGATGGGCCAAACTCTTTTCAGTGGTGCCCAATGACAGGGTGAGGGGCAACAGGCACAGAATGACACACAGGAGGATCTGTCTTGACATGAGGAGAAACCTCTTTATTGTGAGGGTGCCAGAGCCCTGGAACAGGCTGCCTAGAGAGGATGGAGAGTCTCCTCCTCTGGAAACACTCAGAACACACGTAGATGCCATTCTGTGCCATCTGCTCTGGTGAACCCGGTCTAGCAGGTGGGTTGGACTAGGTGATCTCCAGAGGTCCTTCCCAACCCCAACCAGTCTGTGATTCCGTGTTGAGCTTCTCAAGAGACGAGGGTTCTGCCCCTGGGAGGGGGCAACAGCTGCACAAATCTAAACGAGGAGAGGAGCAGCTGGAGAGCAGCCCTGCAGAAAGGGACCTGGGGTGCTGGGGGGGCAGCGGCTCAGGAGCCAGCAGTGTGCCCGGGCTCGGACAGGGCAAACGGCGTCTTGGGGACGTCAAACACAGCCCGACCAGCCAGCCAAGAGAAGGGATTGTCCCACTGGGTCCAGGCTTGGTGCAGCCTCACCTGGAGCACTGTGTGTCGGGCTGGGCCCCACCATTTGAGAAGGACTTGAATGTCCTTGCATGCATCCAGAGGAGAGGAACAGCTCCCACTGGCTCCAGCCCGGACGCTTCTGCAAGCTGGGAGCAACCCCGGTCCTGACCCCAGCCTGGTGGGGAACAGCCCCAAAGCCCTGCACATGTGTAGGTTCAGAGCCTTAAACAGCAGCACCTACAGCTGCAAAACCTTCTCCCTGATCCCGGCACAAGCCGTTCCCAAGGCTCTCATGGTTCACTCGTTGCTGGTGACAGCTTTGCTGTTGGGGACACCGCTCTCCAGCAACTCATGAACCAACCCCACTGGTGCCCAGTGCCATGTCTCTGCAAGTGGGACCCCTCAGTGCACAGGGACCCCCTGTCCCCGGGGTGGCCGTGCCAGCACCCCCAGCCACCTCCAGCCCCAGGAACCCAGAGCGAGTGGAAACCACAGCTCTGCAGATACAAGAAAATGACAGAGAGCACAGGGCTGAAAAAACATAAATCAATCTATTTATCAAAACAAACAAACACACAAAGAAACAAAACTATGTACAGGAAAAACAACTAGATACAACAAAGCACAAAAGTCCCTCTCTAATGCACAACCCACCCACAAAGCCCAACAACATCATTGCACTGGCTGCAGGCAGTGGCTGGGGGAACACAGGGGAGCTGGAGGGGACGTGAGGATCACAGGGGGCACATGGCCCGCACTTTTCCCCCCTGCACCACAATTTACCCCCAATCCCCTCTGGTTTTAGAATCCCGAATAATTTGGGTAGGAAAAGACACAACCGTTCCCCTGACACCCAAAACCAAAACACCCGTCGCTGATTTATCACGAATCCCTTTGGGCCTCGAGCGTTTTATTCCACCCGAGCGACCCCCGGATGAAACACCGGGACGCTCAAGTTCTCGTGTTTGTAGCAAATTCCCCGTTTTGCCCCATTTTTGTTTCTCAAACTGGGATGAACATCCCTGGCTCTTCTCAAATGCAAAATAACAGGTGTTTCGCTGCCCTCTGGGCTGAACTTCGCTGCTGCTTAATGGGGATAAACCTGGCATTTTTATTAGTGTGAATTTCCTTAATCGGGATCTTCCCTATGATCTTAATGGGGATCACAGTATCACAGTATGTTTGGGATTGGAAGGGACCTCAAAAGATCATCCAGTCCAATCCCCCTGCTGGAGCAGGAACACCTAAGTGAGGTCTCACAGGAACATGTCCAGGAGGGTTTTGAATGTCTCCAGAGAAGGAGACTCCACAACCCCCTTGGGCAGCCTGTTCCAGTGCTCTGTCACCCTTACTGAGAAGAAGTTTTTTCTCAAGTTTAAGTGGAACCTCTTGTGTTCCAGCTTGATCCCATCACCCCTTGTCCTATCATTGTTTGCCACCAAGAAGAGCCTGGCTCCATCCTCATGGCACTCACCCTTTATATATTTATAAACATTAATAAGTTCACCCCTCAGTCTCCTCTTCTCCAAACTAAAGAGACCCAGCTCCCTCAGCCTTTTTTCATAAGGGAGATGCTCCACTCCCTTAATCATCTTTGTTGCCCTACGCTGGACCCTCTCCAGCAGTTCCCTGTCCTTCTGGAACTGAGGGGCCCAGAACTGGACACAGTATTCCAGATGGGGTCTCACCAGGGTGGAGTAGAGGGGAAGGAGGACCTCTCTCGATCTACTAGCCACCCCCCTTGTAATACACCCCAGGATGCCATTGGCTTCCTGGCCACAAGGGGACAGTGCTGGCTCATGGTCATCCTGCTGTCCCCAGGACCCCCAGGTCCCTTTCCCCTACACTGCTCTCTAACATGTAATTTCCCAACCTATACTGGAACCTGGGGTTGTTCCTGCCCAGATGCAGGACTTCCCTTGTTAAATTTCATCAGGTTATTCCCTGCCCAACTCTCCAGCCTGTCCAGGTCCCGCTGGATGGCAGCACAGCCTTCTGGTGTGTCAGCCACACCTCCCAGCTTGGTGTCATCAGCAAACTTGCTGATAGTACACTCCATTCCCTCGTCTAAATCGTTAATTAATATATTGAATAATATTGGCCCCAGTACTGACCCCTGAGGCACTGCACTAGATACTGGCCTCCAACTAGACTCCACACTGTTGAATACCGCTCTCTGGCTTCTCTCCTTAAGCCAGTTCGCAACCCACCTCACTACTCTATTGTCTAAACCACACCTCCTCAACTTAGCTGTGAGGATGCTGTGGGAGACTGTGTCAAAGGCTTTACTGAAGTCAAGGTAGACCACATCCACCGCTCTGCCATCATCCATCCACCTTGTTACCTTCTCTTAAAAGGCTATGAGGTTGGTCAAGCACGACTTACCCTTGGTAAAGCCGTGCTGACTGCCCCTAATAACCCTCTTATCCTTGATATGCCTTGAGATGGCACCAAGGAGAAGCTGTTCCATTACTTCCCCAGGGACAGAGGTGAGGCTGACCGGTCTATAATTACCCGGGTCCTCCTTCTTGCCCTTCTTTAACGATTTGGACGAGGGAATTGAGTGACTGTCAGCAAGTTTGCTGATGACACTAAGCTGGGAGGAGTGGTGACATGCCAGAAGGCTGTGCTGCCATCCAGAGACCTGGACAGGCTGGAGAGTTGGGCAGGGAATAACCTGATGAAATTTAACAAGGGCAAGTGTAGAGTCCTGCATCTGGGCAGGAACAACCACAGGTTCCAGTATAGGTTGGGAAATTACATATTAGAGAGCAGTGTAGGGGAAAGGGACCTGGGGGTCTTGGTGGACAACAGGATGACCATGAGCCAGCACTGTGCCCTTGTGGCCACGAAGGCCAATGGCATTCTGGGGTGGTCAGTAGATCGAGAGTGGTTCTCCTTTCCCTCTACTCCGCCCTGGTGAGACCACATCTGGAATATTGTGTCCAGTTCTGGGCCCCTCAGTTCCAGAAGGACAGGGAACTGCTGGAGAAGGTCCAGCATAGGGCAATAAAGATGCTGGAGGGAGTGGAGCACCTCCCTTATGAAGAAAGGCTGAGGGAGCTGGGTCTCTTTAGTTTGGAGAAGAGGAGACTGAGGGGTGACCTTATTAATGTTTATAAATATATAAAGAGTGAGTGCCACAAGGACGGAGCCAGGCTCTTCTCGGTGTCAAACAATGGTAGGACAAGGGGTAATGGGATCAAGCTGGAACACAAGAGGTTCCTCTTAAATTTGAGAAGAAACTTCTTCTCAGTGAGGGTGACAGAGCACTGGAACAGGCTGCCCAAGGGGGTTGTGGAGTCTCCTTCTCTGCAGACATTCAAAACCCTCCTGGACATGTTCCTGTGTGACCTCACCTAGGTGTTCCTGCTCCAGCAGGGGGATTGGACTGGATGATCTTTTGAGGTCCCTTCCAATCCCTAACATTCTGTGATTCTGTGATTCTGTGACTATGGGCATTCCAGAAGCTTCTCTGCTCCCCCACAGTGGCTGTGGCTGCCCCTGAAGCCTCCAAGTGTCCCCCACACTGGCCGCAGGTGCCCAGCGGCTCCCTGGCACCTCAGCACTCCCTTCTCCTAACGGCCCTGGCCAGGGGCTCTGGGGCCAAACGAAAGAAGCTGTAGCAGAAAGAGGGAGATGTGGCCACTCCTTCCATGATGGAGGAGGGAGGGGGAGAGAGGGGAGTTTGATCCTGCCACAGAAGGGTCACCCTAACTTTTCCCTGGCTGAATGTTTATAATAAATGTACTGCATTTTTAGAAAAATAGTGCAGCTTTAGTTTCTACCAGGAGGGTGCGTTTTTGTGCCATTGACATTTCACACATATTATACCAATTTATTTCTTGCCTGTTCAGTTGCTTTCTACGCATGTCTTGTTCTGTTGATAGGGAACCATCCAGAATTTGTATTTAGTTTTGATATTGTTCGGTCAGCTGCTAATCCAAATTAACTAATCTTTAATTTTCCAGTGCTCTCCTGTTTCATCCTTTGGCAGGTGATGTTCTTGTCACCAGGTAGAACATCCTTCCCACATGTAATTTGGATGGTTTCTAGCTGATCCACGGTGCTTCATGTGTTCTAACGTCTGCCTTCTCCACCATGTGGTGATGGATCTGTCTCTGTGTTTGTGTGGCAGGCGTCACATCAGCAGCATTGTCCTAGCCAGGTCACTGCATCTCTTTCTGTTCTCCCTCTGCTGTCACCATGACTGTACCAGCGCTCTGATGTGCTTTCTGACCTCATGGACCCTCTGGTCCTGCCTCCCTCCTGCTGGTTAATCCTGTTGCTGCAAGAGAAGTGATGACCAGTCAGTGTCCCCTCTGTGGCACCTGGACCTTCCAGAGCTGGACGGCTGGTGGGAACTGTCACCATCAGCCAAGGCTCTGTGTGAAGTCTTCTCCTGGCACAGGAACAGCTCTGGCTGTGCCTGGTGAGCACCACGCTGCACCACGGAGAACAGCAACACTGGTAGAGTGGGTCTCTATGGGTCTCTATGGGGCTCTATGGGTCCCTATGGTCTCTATGGGTCCCTACGGGTCTCTATGGGTCCCTATGGGTCTCTATGGTCTCTATGGGGCTCTATGGGTCTCTGTGGGGCTCTATGGGTCTCTGTGGGGCTCTATGGGGCCTTATGGGTCCCTATGGTCTCTATGGGTCTCTGTGGGTCCCTGTGGGAAAGCTGACGGGGGGACCTGTCGACCCCAGCAGCCCTGGGCCCCACCAGGGCCCAGTTCAGCAGCCCTGGGCCCCAGCATGGCCCAGTTCAGCAGCCCTGGGCCCGAGGCTCAGCCCAGGGACAGCCCCACAACCAGGGTCAGAGCGGTTCCTGCTGCTGCCCCGAGGGTCATCAGCCCCAGGCAGCCCTGAGCCAGAGTGCAGGTGTCTGAGCTGGGCTGAGCTGGAAGGGGCTGCAAAACAGCTCATCGGAGGAGGCGATGGAAGAAGGTGCCGTGTGTGTGGCACCGGGGGTGAACCGACACCCTCAGTTTGGTATCTGGACCCGTGCTGGGCTTGCACATGGACTAAGCCCCAGCTCAGAGCACAAATTGCTGTTCCCAGCCCTGGGTGCCAAGCGCTGGTCCTGCTCTCTCCTCCCTGGTACGGCCCGAGCGCACGACTGCCCTGCCTGCTCCTGCCTTGGGGCTTGGGGAGCTCGGGTCAAAAGGAAAGACAGACTGGTGTGGTTACGGGATGTCTTAAGTGTCCTGGGATTGCTTTGCTCTGTAACGTTCCCACACTATTAACTCAATATGTGCCCAGAGAGGCAAATAAGTCCATGAACCCACTTTCCTATTAAGGTTTCCTTCTCACAAAAACCCACACTTCCATTTTCTCATCGGCAACAGACTGAAAGATGGAAGCTGAAGTAGCACGTGCCTCTTGTGAAAACAGGTAACAACAGATGGTTCCACTCAGTCGATCCTTAGTTGCTTCTTGCATAGGCAAACTGCCCATTAATTTAATCTCTGGTGTCCAGGCAGGGCCTTGCTGATGTTCCTGTGTCACAGCAAGAGTGTGCATGTCAGGCTTTCTGCAGATTTGTGACTGAGTTTTCCTGTTTCTTTTAATTAGGACAATCTTGCTGCAGACTCCTGAAGTCTCCCATAAGCTGGTGGGTTTAGAGAAGGACGGGGAGCTCCAGTGAGCTCAGGGAGGACCAGGCAGCATCACAGGCAAAGCAGACGGGAACTCGGCTGGGTGAACATTAATGGAATTTATTGACAGATGCAACTGCTGTGTCTCCCCCATCTTTGGGCGGATCACCGTGCACCCTGAACCGATACAGGCAGGTGTAGTCCGGGTGGCCCCAGTTGCTCAGCACTTGCAGCCTGATGTAATTCATGACCCCAGGGAGCTCGTTCTGCAACGACAAGAAGAAATGAGTCGCCTTTTCCTCTCTGGCACGTGAGCGCTGACAGAAGTGCCGCAGCAACGGCCTCAATCAGCAACTTCCTTCCTGCTGCCCCGCGGGTGCTTTGACCTGTTGTGGTCCAGATGTTCTTATCCTGCTCTACCCCATTGGGCCATGAGAACAGCAAAGGAAGAAGCAGCTACCAGATGCCTCAGCAAATACACTGGAAAGTTCTCGCCTGCTTTGAGGCACACGTTTCCACCGTCAGAAGACCCAGTGCTGGGGTCAGTATAATGTCTTGTTCCCTTCTCTAGAAAGCCACAGAAACAGAATGGCCTCCCTGTCACTACTCACTGCCAGCACCAACAGAATCCTCAGGAAGCCCAGTATTACTGGTCTTTAAATGGCAGAACAGCAGTCGTGCATCCTACAGGATGTGGCCGCTTGTGTGCACTTGGGGTCTAGACAGTCAAGCTGATTCCAGCTTCAACTGTGGCACTTCTAAGCACTAAGCACCCAAAATGAAAGAGAAGACCGGCATTCCAGACATCTCCCACCAGGAAGTTAAAGCAGAAGAAAGGCCAGTGTGGCACACACTCAAGGACAGGGCTGCCTGTAGCCCTTTGGCAGGGAAGCCTCTGCCCATCCAACTGCATTTCTCCTCCTCTCTTACAGTTCTCCTCCCTCTGTGTCCCCATACCTTCAGCTGGAAGGTCTGACTGGGATTCAGTGGCGCCAGGAAAGTGAACTGTCCCAGGAACATTCCCTGCTCCTCGTGTTCTTCCTTGAAGCCCTACAGAAAAACAGGGGTAGAAAAAACAAGAGCGTCTGGTGCATCATGGAAGACTGAACTTCAGCCGGTGAAGTACGGGGTTATTTCAGCTACATAGTCCAAGGACGATGACCACAAGGAAAAGACTTAAGCTGCAGCTGGGCAGCACGCTACACTTGTCTACTCAACAAGTCCAAGCTGGAAGTCCGAAAAGGAGCAGACACTCCCAGTGAGAGGGAGGTAACCTCAGGATCACAAATGCCACTGGGATTGGAAGCCAAGAAGGTTTAGGACCATGTACTGTTCAGCTCCTTTTCCTTGTGGCTCCTGGAGTAGCATCTTGCCTGAGCAGCTTTTTGTTCTTGAGTGGTACATTGAATAAAAGAGGAATAAAATGGGAAGGGAAAGACTCCAAGGACCCTGTTTCTTCTGAGAGTCAGGAGGAAGCTTCAGGCCACTGGAGTCTTTGACCCGTCTTCATTCCCTGCTTAGAAATGCTGTGCAACCCCCAGCCCCCAACTCCAGAGAAGTCACTTACGTAGACAGCAAAGTCCTTTGGAGCTCCGGAGATACTTTCTCCGTGGAACGCTGTCCCTGAGACATGGTCCATGGTGACTGCTCTTGGAATGACTGGCACAGAGAGCTTGATGAACACGTGACCCTGACTTCCTGGGAAGGGCCAGCAGTTTCCAGGAAAATTTTCTGGCTGAAAGGAGAAGAAGAAACTACATTGACGTGGAGAAGGTTGCCCTGGCTCTCATTCCTGCCATGCGCATCAGAGGATTAATAATCATTTGGCCAATCAGTTCTGCTCTGAACCACAGCCAGTGCCTTCAGTTGGACTCTGTGGGTACCGAACAGAGCAGCAGCTGTGAGAATTCACAAAACAATTCCGCAGAGAAGCCCTTCGATGGCTGGGAGCTGGGTGTGCTAGTTGTAGAATCTCAGTGGCCTCTCCCAGTCCAGAGCCCTCACCAAAAACAAGCCAGGGTTGGTGTGGCTCAAAAGCCCCTGCCCAGAGCAGGGGGCAGCTCTGGGCCCACCTGGATGAACCCTTCCTGTCAGGGGAAGCACTTGCTCCCTCTCATCCACTCCCACCTCCTTCCACTGGCACCAGCCAGCTCTTCAGATTGTGCAGGCAGCTCAGGAGCAGGGCCAGGACAGCTTGAGAGCCCAACATGGGACCCTCCAGCAGTGCAGACTCTCAGCACCTGCTGTTGCTCAGTAAGAACACATCCCAGAGCTCTGCAGGCTCCTCTGCCATTCTCCTCCCGTGCCGTGCTGACAGTTTGCACAGCGAGTGGGCAGACACAGACTGCAGGAGCAGCCTGGCCTGGCAGAAGCTCCCGCGTAGAACCTGGGGCACTTTGGGAGAGGAAATACTCAGCAGGGAGACACAGAAGGAGAGCAGGTCCATGTGAGAAGGAGGCAGGAGAAGAAGCTTTGAGGATCAAAGATACGGGGAAACGCAACTCTGAGCAGCAGGTGTGGTTCATTATCCCGACCTATGTTTTACTGCTTCTTGGTGCTCCTACCTCCAGAATAAGCTCAGGGGACCTCATGTAATCCATCAATGGCAGGGAATAGAAGAAGAGTTTGGCTTTGGCGTTCCGGAGGGATGGAGAAGTCCTGGAATGAATGACAGCAGCCCCTGGAAATTAAAACATGAGCAGAATCATCAGGCAGTGTCAGGAGGAATATTGCACTGTTGACTTGGAAAAGGTTTCTCAGTTATCATCTATGTCCCACAGTTGTTTCCCCTCTTTCGTACTGGCACGGCCTCTCTGGAACACACAGCAAGGTGTCACTAAAATGTCGTATGGGGCCGTGGAAAAAGACAAGAACGTGAACAAGGCTTTCTGACCTTCCCATGGGGTCTGGCCTGTTACACACTCTGTCAGTGGGTGCACTTTTAGGGCACAAATTGACTTCTTGTCCCTTCTCTCCCACCCCAGGGCAAGTTACAACACCCATCTTGTCAATCTGGACAGGAAGAGGTTTAGAACTGGTTTGTTTGTACAATGTCACGGCACCTGCTGATTTCAGGGCGTAATCTGGCATCGGGACCTGCATTTCTTCCAGCTTCTCCAAAGCTTGATTGATGATCTCGTGAACAGCCTGGGAAGGAACACAAAGGAGAGCGCCTGTTGGAAGGAGAAGGACCGGGGCAAGCAGCTCCCCTGCAAGGCCAGCCAAGGTGAACGGGGACAAGGCGCATCTCAGATGGAGGGAATGCCCACATTGCCTGGAAGCCTCCCAGGTTTGCTCTGCTCTGATTGTCGGGATCAGAAAGGGAGGGCTGCTCACTCCAGTGCTCTGAATGCTGGAGCTGCGGGAAGGGGCTGTTCCTGTGGAGAGACCCCAGGCCAGGAAGCACGGACAGATAAGCCTTCTGGGCATGAGATAGGCCTGGCTTAACTCTGCACTGCTGAGACCATTCTTTAATTCCAGTCCTCCCTTGAGGAGGACCCGAGATCTGGACGCAGAGGAAGGTCCAACTCAGACAGCTGTCGTTCCCATCACGCTCTCTCTCCCCCATAAGGAAGTGTGGAGCAACAGGAAAAGGAAGTGTGGCCATGACAGCACTTGTTCCAGCAGCACCAGCCTGTTGGCTGTGACAGGAATGGAGTAGGATACGTGTGGATGGAGGATAAAACCCCTGAGCAGATCCTTCTGCCTTGTGCCCTTACCCATCCGGTAACGCCTGGGAGCTTTGCCTGCTTCAGTCCTTCCTGCAGAGCCCGCTCAGCCACATCCTTAGTGCTCCAGCGCAGACGGTAAAGCCGTTCCTGGAGCTTACGGAGCTGGTCTGGCAGGGGCAGGGTTTCGCTCAGGTCTGCAGTGCTCCAGGGGGTTAAGGCACCAAGTCGTCCCATGTGGTAAACACCTGTGGAACACGCACCAGAGCTTAGAACCTGGTCTAAGGCTGGGCTATGCCTCGGGCTGCCCGCTCCCCTTTCAGTGTCTCTCCCAAGTGCCATAGTTATCTCTCCTCTTGTTGTCTTTGACAGTGGCCATCATGGCGTACGGGCTCCGCCATAGATGGGCGTTCCCTGCCCTGGACTGTGCTCCTTGTCCTGCAGAAGATTCTCAGCCCCTGGGGCAGGAGAGCTCAGCCACGGCCTCTCCCTGGCTGAAGAGAACTGGCTCAGCCCTCCTGGGGAAGGCAACTCAGCCCTTCCTCACCCACACCCGTCCCGCTGGAGCAGGGACTGGCACAGCTCTGTGGGGACTTTCTGCTCTTGGCTGAGCTCCTCTGCTCACAGCGGGGGAAGCGGAACAGGGCAGGATGGAGCCCCGAGTACCTTCTAAAGCACTGTCCTCAGGTTGGAGATCCGCAGAGACTCACCGAAAGAGAATAGACCGAGAAGCAGAACCAGGGTTGTTGCCTTGACAACCTTCATCTTCCTGCAGAGCAGATAAAGAAAAGGCCGGTGAAGCTGGTGTTTCCTGTGCAGATCAGCAGCAGACTGGAGAGCAGCAGCATGGACTCAGCCCTTGAGCCTGGCGTTCCTGCCGTGTGCATTGGCTTGGTCCTGCACCAGCTCCAGTCACTTCTGGAGGTGTCACCAGCTGCACCAGTGGGGGATTTGTCACGGCAAAGATTGTTTCCTTAGGGACAAAGGGCTCAAGATTGACTCTGGACCAAGAGCAGGAGTTGCAACAGGACTTGTGTCCACATTTCACATCTGTGGGGCTGGAGAGGGATTCTCTGGAAATGGAAGGACATAACAAATGCCTGTTTCTCCTGCCCAGCACCCGATGGACACTTGTGCTGCTCCTGTTCTCCACCCTCTCAAGAGAAGGTTCAGCCTGTGCCCCTACAGTCCAACAGTTGCCAGGGGGGTGTGTGTCTCCCCTCTCGCAGCGTTTCTTTAGCAGCCGAGAGACTGAAAGGCAGCTGCTGCCTTCCAGCAGCTCCAGACCCAGCTCTCAGGCTGCCCTCGTGTTCCTCTCCTGCCCACCATCCACCCACCCCAGCTGACGAGGTGGAAAACACACCTGGGGAAGGGAGCAGAAAATACTCCCAACATACCCGTTCAGACGTTCAGCCGTCTCTGGGTGTCCCTTGGTACCTGCTGAGGTGCAGGTAACAAGCATCTCACTCGCTCAGCAGTGAGCCAGAAACTCTGCGATCTCGGTTCCCTCAAGATCGAGAGTGACCGAGGCGCAGGGCGACCCCTGGTCTTATACCCTGCTGTGCCGACCTCAGCGCTGATGCTGCTTTGTGACACAACGGCAGTGGCTGATGTCACAGTGGACGAGGCTGCACCTCGTTTGGAGGCAAAGTCCAACCTGGCAGGAATGGGTCTCGCAGTCCTGTCTGCAAGGGAAGGAATCCTTCACCACGGAACAACGGGAAAGGTACAGGAACACGTTACTCTCAGATAACAGACTCTGTCACCACTCTTCCTCTTGCTGACCAAAGTTCAGACGGTGTTGGAAAGCAACAACAAAAAAGCAAGATGTGCTCCTCAGGGAGCACATTATATCAGCCGTTCAACAGTAAGTCCAACTCCCGTCTGAACCTCAGAATAAGAAATGCTGGCTTAAATTTCCAGGAGAAGGAAGGGCTGTGAAATGGCAAGACCAGGAAACGTTAATGAAAGCACGGCCATTCAAGTCCACAGCCCTGATCACAGATCACCTGCCCTGGTATCTAAGGCAGTGATGTTCTCAGCTGATCCGCAGCCACTGACGTCCAAAAAACAGCACAAAGTCTCATGTTTTTTAGTGCCAAACGTGTAGTTTGGAACTGAAACAGGGAAGAAAACCACCTACAGTCAGTCTGGTTTCATTGGAGGCCATCAGGACAAGTTGAGTTCACATTCAGCAGGAGTCACAGCAGGTCCCACCCGTCCCTGCAGACCCCAACAGCGCTCCTGTGCAGGGTCCCGAGGAGCAGTAAGCACAGAACAAGAAACCTCCCTTCCAAAGAAGCCCCCAGCTGGCTCTTGAACCAAGCTGCACAGAGCAGCAGCTGAGAACAACCTCTGCCAACAACCTTTTAAAATTCTCACTAAAATTTCCCTAATCCCCGTCAAAATTTTTACAATTTCACGCCAAAATTTCTAAAATTCCAGTTGAAATTTGTAAAATTAATGTTGAAATTTTTCAAATTCCCTTCAAAATTTTTCAATTCCCGTCTAAATTGTTCATATTCCCATTGAAATTTTTCAAATTCCTATCAAAATTTTTCAAATCCTGTTGAAACTTTTAAAATTCTCACTAAAATTTTTCAATTCCCATCCAAATTGTTCAAATTCCCTTTGAAATTTTAAATTCTCAACAAAAATATTAAAATCCTGTTGAAACTTTTAAAATTCTCACTAAAATTTTCCTAATCCCCGTCAAAATTTTTACAATTTCATGTCAAAATTTCTAAAATTCCAGTTGAAATTCTTAAAATTAATGTTCCAATTTTTAAAATTCCCATCAAAATTTTTAAAATTCCAGTCAAAATTCTTCAAATTTTTGTCAAAATTTTTACAATTTCACGTCAAAATATCTAAAATTCCAGTTGAAATTTTTAAAATTAATGTTGAAATATTTAAAGTTTCCTTCAAAATTTTTAAAATCCCAACAAAATTTTTCAAATTCCCGTCAAAATTTTTACAATTTCACATCAAAATTTCTAAAATTCCAGTTGCAATTCTTAAAATTAATGTTGAAATTTTTAAAGCTTCCTTCCTTCCAAGGCCCTGGAAGAGGCTGAGGCATTTTCTTGGAGTTGCATCCGGCAAAAGTTAAGTTTCAATAAGACGAGAATGAAACCATCCTGACATGAAGCACAGCGCTGGCCATTCCCGACTTCCATCACCAAAAGCAAAAGGCAGACCAGCTGCTTCTTTAAGGCAGCATAGACAAAATAAAGACGCTTAGAACCACAGCAACTCTTCTGTGCAAAACCTGATCATTTGATTGCTATGGAGAAATTCAGCCTCCCTGGAAAAGAAGTTGGAATTTTGGGAAATGACTTACCCAAGGCCTTCTTGGAGGAACGTTACGTTTGAATCCCATTTGACTATCCAAACCAGCCTTTAAAGCTTGGTGTAGGAAAGAATCAAACAGATTGATGTCTCCGGGAGCTCGGCGGTGCGATCAGACCAACTCTCTGGGCACTACCCAGCGAGACACATAAACCTTCCCGCACGGACACAGCTCCCGAGCACGACTCCAGCCCTCCCTCATTGCTCCCTTGCATTTTTCAGCATGGCTTTTGCTGTTAATGTAGCAAGAACTCCTCCTGTTGGCAAATTACTGTTGGTAATACATAATACATAATACATAATACATAACACATAACACATAATACATAATACATAATACAGATTAAAGTGAAGTACACATTGCTGAGTCAACACCTTGAACTGGGCACCTGCTGAATTGGAACTGGGAGGCTTAGAGGAGTCAACGCAGCTGTGATTTAGGGCCCAGCAAGCCCCGTGTGTCAAAAGTGTTCCAAATCGTGCCGAGGAAACAGATGCTTCCCACAAAACGATGTGGGTATCTCTAGATGTACATCACTACCTTTCTGGCCACGGCCCCAACTGAACTGTTGCGGCACAGCCCCGCAGCACCAGAACATGTCGCCTGTCACCTCCCGCCTGAGGAGCGCAGGTTGGACAGCTGTGGCAAGTTACTTGCTTTGTTCCATGTCAGTTTTACTCCTTTGGCTTTTCGGGAAGTGAGGCTGTTTCACGTCCACTCCATCATGATGTTCCAATTTCCCTGAAAGTGCTGGCGTCACCTTATCCCAGAGAAGGACCGCGCTGTGAGCAGGAGGAATACACCAGTCCAAGCCAGGAAAAGAAGGGCTCTGCTCCGGGGACGTGGCGGTGCTGTGCTTTGTCCCGAGCCCCCGGCCGATCGCAATACAACTCTGCCCTTCCCAGGCAGAAATTCCCTGCAGGGCAACTGGGCAGCTGGAGGCTGGGGAGAGAGATGCTGCTGCTGCCCGGTGCTGCCCCAGCCATTGCAATCAGCTCTGGTTCTGTGCAGTGCACGGGGGTGCTGGGGAAGAGGAGGATGCTGCGAAGGCTGCAGCCCGGGGCATGCAGCAGCCACAGACAGCCATGGCTGGTTTGCAATGCGCCACACAGGGATCAGCAGCTGCTGCGGCTCTTGGCTGACTGGGTTTATACCTGAGCCCCCCTCCATTTCTGGGCCCCAGAAACCCAGGGCAGAGTAACTCGTATCTGAGACGAAGCTCTGAGCAGGTGGATTTCTTGTCAAGACCAGCACTGTTTGCGGCGCTTCTCCCCAGTGTCTCAGGCCTGAACGTGCTCTTGTGACGCTGGCAGCCTTGTGCATCAGAGCCTTGTGCAGAGATGGGTCATGGCTCAGATTTCCAGCAAGGGAGCGAGCAGCCGGCTCTTCCTGACTTGGAAGACCCTCGGTGGAGGAGAGGGACCACATGTGGGTTTGGAGGGTCTCACCTGTATCAGCTCATGCAGGTGCTCCGAAACACCCCTGCAATGGGCAGGTTCCTTGTGAGACGAAGGGGATGCCGTACAGTGCAGGTCAACCAGGCCAAGTCGGCAATAGATCTCAAATGTTCCAAGTCCTGGACTGGAACTGGAGACAGGTGGGTGGGAAGGGAGCTTGAGGGGGATCCAGCCAGACTGCCGGCTTGCGGCAGCACCAGCCCAGGGCTTCCGGCAACCAAGGCCGGGACACCCCGAGGACAGAGATTTCCTGCAGCCTTCTTTGTCCCGAGATGGAGCAGGAACAGAGGAGCACAGGGGGAAAACTTGTCTTTTTTTTTTTTTTTTGGCTTTATTGATTTTGAAAACAATCCAAGGCTGAGCAGAGGCTGGCAGCACCATGTCCTCAGGGCAGGTGAACGCCGCGGTCACGGCTCTACTCCTCTTGCTGTCCCGCGGTGCAGCTGCAGCGGAAAGCCCTGCGCAGAGCCCGGAGTGCCCTCCTGAACCGGGAAGGCCGTCGCCGTGGAGCCGGGCCCTGCGCTGGGCAGGCGATGTCTGCGCTGGTCTCTCCCCCATGCTCTGCAGACATTGGAGAAACCGTGTTCTCTTCTTCCTCCTTTGCAGCTGGGACGAGAGTGGCTGTGCTGGCCTGTCCCTCATCCTCTCCTGCCAAATGAGCCTCAATGGCTTCAAGTCCTGCAGGTGCTGGTACTGCCATTGGAACATCCGTGCATTGGGCCAGGTCCTGCTGTTCCAGCGGTTGCTGGCCAGGTCCCTGGATCTCAGCCTCAGCCCTGCGCACGGCCTCACTGATGATGTACTCCACAATGTCTGACAGGTCCACATCGTCCTCTGTGGGGCTGTGCTGGGCAGGTGCCGGGCGCTCTGCCTCTGCTGCCGCCTCCGTGTCTGTGCAGCTGGGCAAGCCAGACCCCTCCTGGGGACCTGCAGGGGCGTCCTGCAGGTGCTCCTGGACCGAGGGGTTGATCCAGGTGCTCTGGATGGTGTCTCCGCCTTGGCACCCCTCTTTGCTGTTCTCATCTTGCAAGTCCATGTGCTGGGCCAGGTCCTGCTGTTCCTCCGGTTCCTGGCCAGCTGCCATGATCTGAGCCACAGCCCTGCGCACGGCCTCACTGACGATGCGCTGGGCTGTGTCCCACAGAGCCGCGTCGTCGGCTGTGGGGCCCTGTGGGGCAGGTGCCGGGCACTCTGCCTCTGCTGCTGCCTCGCTGTTGGTGCTGCGAGGCCAGCCAGACCCCTCCTGGGGACCTTTATGGTGGTCCTGCAAGCGCTCCTGGACCGAGGGGGTGACCCAGGTGCTCTGGAGGGTGTGCTGGCCCAGGCTGTGGCCGATCTGCGGGCAGGAGGAGGAGCAGGACACCTCCTTGTCAGTTGGCATCTTGGGTCTCCTCTATCAATGAGCCGCAACGGGCACCCAGGGGAGATGCTGCCTCGTGAGAAGCTGCTGCTCCTGAGAAGCTGCTGCTCCTGAGAAGCTGCTCTCCTGGGAGTGAGCACCCCAGGGCTCTCGCTCCTTAAATACCCCCACGGTCAGGGCGGGGCCCCCCGTGTCACAATGGCCTCTGGTGATGTCGACCCCGTGTCACAATGGCCTCTGGTTATGACGTCACAGAGCCCGGGCGGTCGTCATGGAGACACCCACCTCAGGGCCCGGCTGGGACTGGCTGTGCACGGCTGGGGCAGCCCCTGCTTGAAGGAGGAGGGAGCAGAGAATGGCGAGGGAAGCTGTCCCCAGCACACAGGACCCCGTCCCCCAGAGCTTTGCTCAGATGCTGCTGCCTGCTCCACTACACCTGCAAGAATCCACATTCAGAGGTTGTTTGCAGGACAAACCAAGGGCCACTCGACAGCCTCACCATGCTGATTCTTTGTTTTTGTCGTGGTTTGATCATGGGGAGACAATCAAAACTGTGGGAGAAGGTTTCCCTTCACCCTTTTTCCCCCTTCCCCCTTCAGGCCACAGTAGTCTACAGTTAATCTCCACTCATCGCTAGACTTACGCACTGGCCAAATCGAGCTATTGAAAGGTGAGCGAGTCTTACTGATCACACCCTGGCTTTCCAGTTGACGAATCAATTTCTGAATAGGAATCCAAGGGTCCCGGTTGGTGCGATACTGTTGACGATGCACCGTTGTGGTAGCAACTGGCACCTGCTGATCATCAACCATCAGCAGTCCTACAACAGAAGGGTCATCTGAAAGACCAGGCAAATCAGACAGCTGTTCAATTCTCTCAGTGTCCACAGATGCTGTACCAAATGCCCACCTATACCCTTTTGGGTCCTTAAAATACCCTCTCTTAAGGTAGTCTATGCCAAGGATGCACGGAGCATCTGGGCCAGTCACAATGGGATGCTTTTGCCAGGTTTTTCCAGTTAGGCTCATTTCAGCCTCTACAACAGTCAGCTCTTGGGATCCCCCAAGTCACTCCAAAAATACTGATGAGTTGTGTCCCCTTACAGCCTGAAGGAATTACTGTGCACTGAGCAGCAGTGTCCACCAAAGCCTTGTACTCCTGGGGGTGTGTTGTACCAGGCCATCCTATCTGTACCGTCCAGTAAACTCTGTTATCCCTTTCCTCCGCCTGGCTGGAGGCAGGGCACCTCTAATCTCGGTCTTCCACGGTCACTCGCTGTGAATTAGAGGTTCCTTCACGAGCACCAGAATCTCTTTTGTAAACCAGGCAGCCCTTTTCCTAGAAGCCTGCCCTGTTAACTCATGCACTCGTTCTTGAAGTTCCCCAGCAGGTTTACTGTGCCACTTACTCATATCTTCTCCCTGCTCACGTAGGAAGGACCACAGCAAACCTCTGATGGTGCCCTGCCTGTGTTCTCTCTCTGGAGATTGGGAACGCCTTCTCTCTCTCTCTGGGGACTGGAAACGCTTTCTCTCTCTCTCTGGGTATTGGAAATGCTTTCTCCTAATAGCTGAAGCATTGGTTCGTACAAATCGAGAGCCATGTGTGTGTTCCCTGAGTGCTTTCATTTCTCTCAACAGCTTTTCAAAACAGTCAACAGTCGTTTCACTCAGTTTCTCCACCCTAGAGACATAAGCCCCTAGGGGATCAGAAAGGTTTTCCTCAAATTCCCGGAGCCACTCAGTCATGTCATTAACACTTTGTCTACCGCCAGTTGACACGAACGTTCCTGCCAATATCTTAGCATATGGAGCTGGTGCACTCTGTGAGAATCTGCGCCACACAGACCATGTACACTCAACTCTATCTGGATTCACCCCCTCATGGCTATCTGGCCCAAAATAGATAATCTCTCGCACAGCTAACTCTCTCAGGAACTGGATACCTCGCTCCATAGCATTCCATTTCCTTGATGTGCATTGACGGTCATCCTTGTTACGAAATCTTGTTTTCATGGCTGTCAAGAGTCGGGTCCAGAGGGCCGTGGGGTTGGGCTCACTGGCAATTGCCCCATCAAGGGTGGAATCCCTTGACAGAGATCCCAACTGCTTGGCTTCTCCGCCCTCCAGTTCTCTTGTGTCAGCCCCGTTATCCCAGCATCGGAGCATCCAGGTTAACACATTCTCACCATCTTTACGTCTATAGTCTTTTCGCAACTCTCTCAGCTCACTTGGAGAAAAAGACTGGGTAACGGTCACTTCCTCCCCTGATGATGCCCCTGGGGATGAATGCAGCCCCTCGCTATCATCTGCAGCCCGATTACTCTTCTTAGTCGCTTCTTACAACCAGCTACTGATGCCAATATGGGCTTAAGATTATCGCTGGGCTTGTTTTTGCTACAACAGGAACAATGCCCCTTTGCAGCAGAGGATCTGCCCATGGGCATGTCTTTACTCTTCTGCAGTTAATGAAGTGCTTCCAACACGGCACCACCTTGCATTACCCCAGGTGCTTGAATTAGGGATAATTACCATGTCTGAGCTGTCAGGCAGCCATTTGCCAGCCCACAGAACCTGGTGCCTGAGCCCAGAGGCTATGCCTATGCTTTCACACCTATGCTTTCCATAGCAGGTGCCCTGGGGTTTAGCTGAGACCTGCTCCCCCGCCTGTTTTCCTACCTGGACATCTAGGAGGTGAGAGAGGCCACATGCCAAACACATGGAGCCGGCACCAAAATGTTGAGATTCTTTAATGGAATAGACGTAGGCTGGCAGGTTCCTGCACCCATGGCAGCACTTTCGCAGAGCAATTCATTACCATCACGTACTAGAGGATTGTTTTTCATAGTTTCTTTTAGTAACTTTAAAGGCAAAGAGAAGAAGTTCCTTTGTATGTGAATAACCTCCTCAGTAATTTCATGCCACCGCCATTCCCAGGTGGTTTCAGCCATGCCCAGTGCGTGACCACCAAGAGCAGGGACAGCGCCCTGGGCCTCCTGGGCACAAGGACAGCCTCGGGGCCAGCAGCACCCCGAAGTCCTTCCTCCACAGAGTGCTGGGTGCATGGGCAGTGGGTGGGGTGGGACACTGGGGGCCCATGTCACCTCCGTGTCACAATGCGACCACGGGGCAATGCTGATGTCACAATGCCCCGGGGCAGTATAAAAGGGAGCAGCGTCCCGCATCTGCTGCCAGAGCTGGCCTGGAGGCAGCCTGAAGACATCGGAGAGGAAGTCCTTGAGGAGCCGGTGGAATCCCTTGACAGGGGCTGAAGGAGGAAGAGATGGACGAGGCAGCTGGAGTTTCTCCACTGCAAGGCCATCTCCCAGCAGGGCAACCTTCCAGGTTCATCTGATGGATGATCATCCTTTTCAGCTGGATAGCAGTAGCAAAATGAAGGGAATGCCTTCTTGAGGAGCACTGCAGAGCTCACCGTCCTGACGGAGTGGGGAGCTAGGGTCAGCAGCTGTAGGAAGTGGAATACAGAGTGGTTTGAAGGGCATGCGGTGCTCTCCCGGCCACCAGAAGGTAGATGCGTGGTTGGCATAAGGTGATGGAGCGAATGGGTAAGCTGGGCAAGGTTCCAAGTGTTTGTCAGGGATTTCCCCAGCATGCACTGGTAGTGAAAGGAGGGGGAAGGAAAAGAGGGAGAGAGAAGAAGAGGGAGAGGGAGAGAGAGAGGGAAGAGGTGAAGCAAGAGGAGAAGAGAGAGAAGAGAGGAAGAGAGAAGAGAGGAAGAGAGAAGAGAGGAAGAGGGGAAGAGAGAAGAGAGGAAGAGGAGGAAGATGAAGAGGAGGAGGAAGAGGAAGAGGAGGAGGAAGAGGAGGAGGAGGAGGAGGAAGAGGAAGAGGAAGAGGAACATCCTTTTCAGCTGAATAGCAGCAGCAAAATGAAGGGAATGCCTTCTTGAGGAGCACTGCAGAGCTCACCGTCCTGATGGAGTGGGGAGCTAGGGTCAGCAGCTGTAGGAAGTGGAATGCAGAGTGGTTTAAGGGGGCACGGTGCTCTCCCAGCCACCAGAAAGTACATGTGTCCTTTGCACAAGGTGATGGAGCGAATGGCTAATCTGGGCAAGGTTACAAGTGTTTGTCAGCAATTTCCTCAGCATGTACTGGTAGTGAAAGGAGGGAGAAGGAAAAGAAGGAGAGAGAAGAGGGAGAGGGAAGAGGTGAAGAAAGGAGGAGAGGAGAGGAGAGGAGAGGAGAGGAGAGGAGAGAGGAGAGAGGAGAGAGGAGAGAGGGAGGAGATCATCATCCTATCATTCTATCCTTCTATTATTCTGTGGTCTTCTGGGAGGCGTGACCAGCCTGTGGGCCGAGGAGCCAGGTCTTGCTCAAATGCTCAGGGAACAGCCGATCGCCAGTGTTGGGGTCAGGAAGGAATTTTCCCCCGGGGCAGACTGGCCCTGGTCCCCGGGGTTTTTTTGCCTTCCTCTGCAGCATTGAGCATGACCACCTGTCAGAGCTCCTCTGGGCCCTTTTGGCTCGGTTCATGCCCACTGCTCTTGCCCTCCAAGGCACCACTCGTGCTCTGGCTTTCTCGGGTTCTTTCTCCCAGGGCAAGTTTGCAGCAGGAGCCAGCTCTCCTCCTTCTCCTTCTTCTATTAACATTTGTAATTTTAAGAAAATAAATATAAATATTAAAAAATAATTTTAAAAATGGTTTCCATTTGTATCCTTTGTGTATGTGTCCCTGAGACTGTTTTTGGATCTAAAACCTCTCTGGCATTTCAGTCGAACAGTCACATCTTTATTGGACTCCTTGTGAGCGTACAGAATAGAGCAGCACAGCACAGCACAGCATGGTTGTGCTCAGTAGCTGTGCCTGGAGCACGATAAGCTCTGGGCCAGGCCTGAGGACTCCATCCAGGAGAGCCGCTCTCTGCAGGGCAGGGCCCAGGCCCGTCCAGGAGATGGGGCAGAGACAGGCACACACACCTACAACATGGCTCAGGCAGGCACCAGAGGTCCCAGGCTGAGCTGAGACACAGCCCCTGGGCCCCTGCAGGAGATGGTCCCCAGGGAGGCCGGTCCCAGCCACTGAGGCCTTTGAGCACCCCAAGACCCTGTAGACACGGATGGCTGGCAGCTTTGGAGACTGAGTCTTGGCCCAGATGGACCTTCTCTCTGATCAGGACTTTTGTTCTCAGATTCTTTTGTTTAGGTACGTTTTTTCCAAAGCAAAGATCTCAGGCATTACTAAAAAGGAGAACAAGGAGAAAAAGAAATCCATGTCACACACCACACACTATCCCATGTGTGTATGAGTTTTGGTGCAAATGTCCAAAATGGCAGCAGCTTCCTTACTCTTTGAGTACTCAAAAGAGTATCTCTTAAAGGCTTTCCATAAGTTCTGAACTTCTTCCCACCAGTCAAGGTAGGCAAATAACTCCGAGAAAGGTGCAAGTCACACAGGAGGTGTGGAAGGTTACCCTGCGGCTGAAGTGCATTTTGCATCCCCTGTACAGATGGCCAACTGTGGATCTTGGTTTGGGCAGAAAAGGAAACATGACTGCAGTAGCAGCAATGGACTCTTTTTGCTCATTTGGGAAGAGTCATCATTTGCCTAGCTGTGCTTTGGGAATGGATTCAAAGCGAGTCTTATTTCCATGGCGGTCTGTTGTCACTGTCCAGCCCAGCCTATGGCTCTGGTCACACTTGGGATTTTCTCCACGCTGCAGTGGTTGAAACCATCCTGTTGTCCCCTCAGAAAAGGCTTTGTGAGCCTGGTCCTCCTCACTGTGGGGCCTCATGGACATCAGCTCTGGTGCAGAGAGGGGACAGCTACCAGGGCTCTTCTCTTGGTTGCAGGGCTGGTTTCTGCCATGACTACAGTTGTTGCCATCATGATTTCTCTGCTGCAAAGGGCCCTGCAGCGGACAATGAGGGCAGCATATTTAGCACAAATAAAAAAAGGGGGAATTGTGGGAAATTGCAGCGGATCTGTGGAATCCTTGATAGAAAATGTGAGAGTAGAGATCAGCCTTGAGATATTAAGATTTACCCTTGAGAAGGATGGGAGTAAAGGAGTATCCGGAGAGAGGAGAGATGTACCCGTGAGAGAGAAGGGGATAGAAGAATAACATGGACGATAGAAAAAGTAACTAATGAGATGTTAGTGCTGTAACTTGTAACCAATGGTGAAAAGACACATGAACTGGTAGAATTGAATAAAAATGCACTTGTAGCAATAAATGGCATCTATTACTTTCATCTTGAAAGAACTTGGTCCATGTCGTTTGTCCGTCTCAACCGCGACACAAAACCCCCTGGAGAGCGTGTGTGTCACAAACCCCCTGGACAGTGTGTGTGTCACAAACCCCCCTGGACAGTGTGTGTGTCACAAACCCCTCTGAACAGCGTGTGTGTCACAAACCCCATTGGACAGTGTGTGTGTCACAAACCCCCCTGGACAGTGTGTGTGTCACAAACCCCATTGGACAGTGTGTGTTTCACAAACCCCCCTGGACAGTGTGTGTGTCACAAACCCCATTGGACAGCGTGTGTGTCACAAACCCCCCTGGACAGTGTGTGTGTCACAAACCCCATTGGACAGCGTGTGTGTCACAAACCCCATTGGACAGTGTGTGTGTCACAAACCCCCCTGGACAGTGTGTGTGTCACAAACCCCATTGGACAGCGTGTGTGTCACAAACCCCATTGGACAGTGTGTGTGTCACAAACCCCCCTGGACAGCGTGTGTGTCACAAACCCCATTGGACAGTGTGTGTGTCACAAACCCCCCCAGACAGCGTGTGTGTCACAAACCCCCCTGGACAGTGTGTGTGTCACAAACCCCATTGGACAGTGTGTGTGTCACAAACCCCCCTGGACAGTGTGTGTGTCACAAACCCCATTGGACAGCGTGTGTGTCACAAACCCCATTGGACAGTGTGTGTGTCACAAACCCCCCTGGACAGTGTGTGTGTCACAAACCCCCCTGGACAGTGTGTGTGTGTCACAAACCCCCCTGGACAGTGTGTGTGTCACAAACCCCATTGGACACGTGTGTGTGTCACAAACCCCATTGTACAGTGTGTGTGTCACAAACCCCTCTGAACAGCGTGTGTCTCAAAACCCCCCCTGGACAGTGTGTGTGTCACAAACCCCCCTGGACAGTGTGTGTGTCACAAACCCCATTGGACAGTGTGTGTGTCACAAACCCCATTGGACACGTGTGTGTGTCACAAACCCCATTGGACAGTGTGTGTGTCACAAACCCCCCTGGACAGCGTGTGTGTCACAAACCCCATTGGACAGTGTGTGTGTCACAAACCCCCCCAGACAGCGTGTGTGTCACAAACCCCCCTGGACAGTGTGTGTGTCACAAACCCCATTGGACAGTGTGTGTGTCACAAACCCCCCTGGACAGTGTGTGTGTCACAAACCCCCCCAGACAGCGTGTGTGTCACAAACCCCATTGGACAGTGTGTGTGTCACAAACCCCCCTGGACAGTGTGTGTGTCACAAACCCCCCTGGACAGTGTGTGTGTGTCACAAACCCCCCTGGACAGTGTGTGTGTCACAAACCCCATTGGACACGTGTGTGTGTCACAAACCCCATTGGACAGTGTGTGTGTCACAAACCCCTCTGAACAGCGTGTGTCTCAAAACCCCCCCTGGACAGTGTGTGTGTCACAAACCCCCCTGGACGGTGTGTGTGTCACAAACCCCATTGGACAGTGTGTGTGTCACAAACCCCATTGGACACGTGTGTGTGTCACAAACCCCATTGGACAGTGTGTGTGTCACAAACCCCATTGGACAGTGTGTGTGTCACAAACCCCCCTGGACAGCGTGTGTGTCACAAACCCCATTGGACAGTGTGTGTGTCACAAACCCCCCTGGACAGCGTGTGTGTCACAAACCCCTCTGAACAGCGTGTGTGTCACAAACCCCATTGGACATGTGTGTGTCACAAACCCCCCCGGGACAGCGTGTGTGTCACAAACCCCATTGGACAGTGTGTGTGTCACAAACCCCCCTGGACAGCGTGTGTGTCACAAACCCCATTGGACAGTGTGTGTGTCACAAACCCCCCTGGACAGTGTGTGTGTCACAAACCCCATTGGACAGTGTGTGTGTCACAAACCCCCCCAGACAGCGTGTGTGTCACAAACCCCCCTGGACAGTGTGTGTGTCACAAACCCCCCTGGACAGTGTGTGTGTCACAAACCCCATTGGAGAGTGTGTGTGTCACAAACCCCATTGTACACGTGTGTGTGTCACAAACCCCATTGGACAGTGTGTGTGTCACAAACCCCCCTGGGCAGTGTGTGTGTCACAAACCCCATTGGACAGTGTGTGTGTCACAAACCCCCCTGGACAGCGTGTGTGTCACAAACCCCTCTGAGCAGCGTGTGTGTCACAAACCCCATTGGACAGTGTGTGTGTCACAAACCCCATTGGACAGCGTGTGTGTCACAAACCCCATTGGACATGTGTGTGTCACAAACCCCATTGGACAGTATGTGTGTCACAAACCCCATTGGACAGTGTGTGTGTCACAAACCCCCCTGGGCAGTGTGTGTGTCACAAACCCCATTGGACAGTGTGTGTGTCACAAACCCCCCTGGACAGTGTGTGTGTCACAAACCCCATTGTACACGTGTGTGTGTCACAAACCCCATTGGACAGTGTGTGTGTCACAAACCCCCCTGGGCAGTGTGTGTGTCACAAACCCCATTGGACAGTGTGTGTGTCACAAACCCCCCTGGACAGCGTGTGTGTCACAAACCCCTCTGAGCAGCGTGTGTGTCACAAACCCCATTGGACAGTGTGTGTGTCACAAACCCCATTGGACAGCGTGTGTGTCACAAACCCCATTGGACATGTGTGTGTCACAAACCCCATTGGACAGTATGTGTGTCACAAACCCCATTGGACAGCGTGTGTGTCACAAACCCCATTGGACAGTGTGTGTGTCACAAACCCCCCTGGGCAGTGTGTGTGTCACAAACCCCATTGGACAGTGTGTGTGTCACAAACCCCCCTGGACAGTGTGTGTGTCACAAACCCCATTGTACACGTGTGTGTGTCACAAACCACATTGGACAGTGTGTGTGTCACAAACCCCCCTGGGCAGTGTGTGTGTCACAAACCCCATTGGACAGTGTGTGTGTCACAAACCCCCCTGGACAGCGTGTGTGTCACAAACCCCTCTGAGCAGCGTGTGTGTCACAAACCCCATTGGACAGTGTGTGTGTCACAAACCCCATTGGACACGTGTGTGTGTCACAAACCCCATTGGACAGTGTGTGTGTCACAAACCCCCCTGGACAGCGTGTGTGTCACAAACCCCATTGGACAGTGTGTGTGTCACAAACCCCCCCAGACAGCGTGTGTGTCACAAACCCCCCTGGACAGTGTGTGTGTCACAAACCCCATTGGACAGTGTGTGTGTCACAAACCCCCCTGGACAGTGTGTGTGTCACAAACCCCATTGGACAGTGTGTGTGTCACAAACCCCCCTGGACAGTGTGTGTGTCACAAACCCCCCTGGACAGTGTGTGTGTGTCACAAACCCCCCTGGACAGTGTGTGTGTCACAAACCCCATTGGACAGTGTGTGTGTCACAAACCCCCCTGGGCAGTGTGTGTGTCACAAACCCCCCTGGACGGTGTGTGTGTCACAAACCCCATTGGACAGTGTGTGTGTCACAAACCCCCCCGGACAGCGTGTGTGTCACAAACCCCTTTGGACAGTGTGTGTGTCACAAACCCCCCTGGACCCAAAATATGGGGGGACCCCAAAGTGGGGGACCCCAAAATGTGGGGGCACACCAATATATGGGGGGACCCCAATATATGGTGGACCCCAAAATGTGGGGGGACCCCAAAGTGGGGGGACCCTAAATTTTGGGGGGGTATCCCAAATATGGGGGACCCCAAAGTGGGGGGGACCCCTATATATATAGGGGGACCCCAAAGTGGGGTGACCCCAAAAAATATGGGGGGACCCCAAAAAGTGGGTGGACCCCAATATATGGAGGACCCCAAAATATATGGGGGGGACACCCAATTGGGGGGACCGCAAAATAAGGGGGGACCCCAAGGTGGGGGGGGCACCCCAAAGTGGGGGGGATCCCAAAGAGGGGGGGACCCCAATATATGGGGGGAACCTCAAAGTGGAGGGGACCCCAAAATTGGGGGGGACCCCAAGATATGTGGGGACCCCAAGGTGGGGGGACCCCAATATATGGGGGGAACCTCAAAGTGGGGGGAACCCCAAAATGTGGGGGAACACCAATATATGGGGGGACCCCAAAGTGGGGGACCCCAAAATGTGGGGGCACACCAATATATGGGGGGACCCCAATATATGGTGGACCCCAAAATAAGGGGGGACCCCAAAATGTGGGGGGGACCCTAAATTTTGGGGGGGGTACCCCAAATATGGGGGACCCCAAAGTGGGGGGGACTCCTATATATATAGGGGGACCCCAAAGTGGGGCGACCCCAAAAAATATGGGGGGACCCCAAAAAATATGGGGGGACCCCAAAATATGGGGGACCCCAAAATATATGTGGGGACACCCAAGCGGGGGGACCCCAAAATAAGGGGGGACCCCAAAGTGGGGGGACCCCAAAATGTGGGGGTACCCCAAAATATGGGGGGACCCCAAATATGGGGGGACCCCAAAATATATGGGGGGACACCCAATTGGGGGGACCCCAAAATATGGGGGGGACCCCAGTATGTGGGGGGACCCCAAAATGTGGGGGGACACCAATATATGGGGGGACCCCAAATATGGGGGGACCCCAAATATCGGGAACCCCAAAATATATGGGGGGGACCCCAAATATGGGGGACCCCAAAGTGGGGGGGACCCCTATATATATAGGGGGACCCCAAAATGTGGGGGGTCCCCAAAATTGGGGGGGACCCCAAATATCGGGGGGGACCCCAAATATCGGGGACCCCAAAATATATGGGGGGGAACCTCAAAGAGGGGGGGACCCCAAAATGTGGGGGGACCCCAATATATGGGGGGACCCCAAAATGTGGGGGGCACCCCAAAGTGGGGGGAACCCAAAGTGGGGGGACCCCAAAATGTGGGGGTACCCCAAATATGGGGGACCCCAAGGTGGGGGGGACCCTAAAATGGGGGGGGACCCCAAAGAGGGTGGGACCCCAATATATGGGGGGCACCTCAAAGTGGGGGGAACCCCAAAATGTGGGGGGACACCAATATATGGGGGGACCCCAAAATTGTGGGGGACCCCAAAATTGGGGGGAACCCAAATATCGGGGGGGACCCCAAATATCGGGGGGACCCCAAAATATATGGGGGGGACACACAATTGGGGGGACCCCAAAATGTGGGGGGACCCCAAAATATGGGGGGGACCCCCAAACCAACCTGCTCGACGCGCAGCTCCACGTTCCCATGGACGGATTTGCCCCTGAAGAGCTGCACCCTAAAAATGGGGGGACCCCCAATGTGGGACCCACAAGTGGGACCCACAAGTGACCCCCAAGTGACCCCTAAGTGACCCAAAGTGACCCCTAAATCACCCCCATAAGACCCCAAGTGACCCACAAGTGACCACATCTGACCCCAAGTGACCCAAAGTGACCCCCAAGTGACCTCCAAGTGACCTCATATGACCCCAAGTGACCCACAAGTGAACCCCATATGACCCAAAGTGACCCCCAAGTGACCCAAAGTGACCCCAAATTGACCCCCAAGTGACTCCCACATGACCCAAAGTGACCCCAAGTGACCCAAAGTGACCCCCAAGAGACCCCAAGTGACCCTCAAGTGACCCCCAGTGACCCCCAAGTGACCCAAAGTGACCCAAAGTGACCTCATATGACCCCAAGTGACCCCTAAGTGACCCTCAAGTGACCCCCAAGTGACTCCCAAGTGACCCAAAGTGACCCCCAAGTGACCTCATATGACCCCAAGTGACCCCCAGGTGACCCTCAAGTGACCCCCAAGTGACCCAAGTGACCCAAAGTGACCCATAAGTGACCCTCAAGTGACCCCAAGTGAACCCCATATGACCCCAAGTGACCCCTAAGTGACCACATATGACCCCAAGTGACCCCCAAGTGACCCCCAAGTGACCTCAAAGTGACCCCCAAGTGACCCCAAGTGACCCCAAGTGACGCTCAAGTGACCCCCAAGTGACCCGCAATTGACCCCCCAAGTGACCCAAAGTGACCCCCAAGTGACTTCATATGACCCCAAGTGACCCCCAAGTGACCCAAAGTGACCCCCAAGTGACCCAAGTGACCCAAAGTGACCCCAAGTGACCCTCAAGTGACCCCCAAGTGACCCTCAATTGACCCCCAAGTGACCGCCAGTGACCCAAGTGACCCAAAGTGACCCTCAAGTGACCCCCAAGTGACCCTCAATTGACCCCCAAGTGACCCCCAGTGACCCAAAGTGACCCCAAGTGACCCCATATGACCCCAAGTGACCCCAAGTGAACCTCAAGTGACCCCCAAGTGACCCAAAGTGACCCCAAGTGACCCCAAGTGACCCTCAAGTGACCCCCAAGTGACCTCATATGTCCCCAAGTGACCCCAAGTGACCCCCAGGTGACCTCATATGACCCCAAGTGACCCCCAAGTGACCCACAAGTTACCCCCAGTGACCCAAGTGACCCAAAGTGACCCCCAAGTGACCCCCAAGTGACCCCAAGTGAACCCCATATGACCCCAAGTGACCCCTAAGTGACCCCCAAGTGACCGCATATGACCCCAAGTGACCCCCAAGTGACCTCATATGACCCCAAGTGACCCCTAAGTGACCCTCAAGTGACCCCAAGTGACCCTCAATTGACCCCCAAGTGACCCCCAGTGACCCAAGTGACCCAAAGTGACCCCCAAGTGACCTCATATGACCCCAAGTGACCCCCAAGTGACCCACTAGTGAACCCCATATGACCCCCAAGTGACCCCCAAGTGACCTCATATGACCCCAAGTGACCCCCAAGTGACCCCCAAGTGAACCCCAAATTACCCCCAAGTGACCCCCAAGTGACCCCCAAGTGACCCAAAGTGACCCCCAGTGACCCCAAGTGACCCCAAGTGACCCCCAAGTGACCCCCAAGTGACCCAAAGTGACCCCCAGTGACCCAAGTGACCCCAAGTGACCCCCAAGTGACCCAAAGTGACCCCCAAGTGACCTCATATGACCCCAAGTGACCCCCAAGTGACCCACTAGTGAACCCCAAATGACCCCCAAGTGACCGCATATGACCCCAAGTGACCCCCAAGTGACCCTCATGTGACCCCCAAGTGACCCCATGACCCCAAAGTGCCCCCATAGTGACCCCAAGTAACCCCAGTGACCCCAAGTGACCCCCAAGTGACCCCCAAGTGATCCCCAAGTGACCCCCCAGTGACTCCCAAGTGACCCCAAGTGACCCCCAAGTGACCTCATATGACCCCAAGTGACCCCTAAGTGACCCTCAAGTGACCCCAAGTGACCCTCAATTGACCCCCAAGTGACCCCCAGTGACCCAAGTGACCCAAAGTGACCCCCAAGTGACCTCATATGACCCCAAGTGACCCCCAAGTGACCCACTAGTGAACCCCAAATGACCCCCAAGTGACCCCCAAGTGACCTCATATGACCCCAAGTGACCCCCAAGTGACCCCCAAGTGAACCCCAAATTACCCCCAAGTGACCCCCAAGTGACCCCCAAGTGACCCCCAAGTGACCCAAAGTGACCCCCAGTGACCCCAAGTGACCCCAAGTGACCCCCAAGTGACCCCCAAGTGACCCAAAGTGACCCCCAGTGACCCAAGTGACCCAAAGTGACCCCCAAGTGACCCAAAGTGACCCCCAAGTGACCTCATATGACCCCAAGTGACCCCCAAGTGACCCACTAGTGAACCCCAAATGACCCCCAAGTGACCCCCAAGTGACCGCATATGACCCCAAGTGACCCCCAAGTGACCCTCATGTGACCCCCAAGTGACCCCATGACCCCAAAGTGCCCCCATAGTGACCCCAAGTAACCCCAGTGACCCCAAGTGACCCCCAAGTGACCCCCAAGTGATCCCCAAGTGACCCCCAAGTGACTCCCAAGTGACCCCAAGTGACCCCCAAGTGACCTCATATGACCCCAAGTGACCCCTAAGTGACCCTCAAGTGACCCCAAGTGACCCTCAATTGACCCCCAAGTGACCCCCAGTGACCCAAGTGACCCAAAGTGACCCCCAAGTGACCTCATATGACCCCAAGTGACCCCCAAGTGACCCACTAGTGAACCCCAAATGACCCCCAAGTGACCCCCAAGTGACCTCATATGACCCCAAGTGACCCCCAAGTGACCCCCAAGTGAACCCCAAATTACCCCCAAGTGACCCCCAAGTGACCCCCAAGTGACCCCCAAGTGACCCAAAGTGACCCCCAGTGACCCCAAGTGACCCCAAGTGACCCCCAAGTGACCCCCAAGTGACCCAAAGTGACCCCCAGTGACCCAAGTGACCCAAAGTGACCCCCAAGTGACCCAAAGTGACCCCCAAGTGACCGCATATGACCCCAAGTGACCCCCAAGTGACCCTCATGTGACCCCCAAGTGACCCCATGACCCCAAAGTGCCCCCATAGTGACCCCAAGTAACCCCAGTGACCCCAAGTGACCCCCAAGTGACCCCCAAGTGATCCCCAAGTGACCCCCAAGTGACTCCCAAGTGACCCCAAGTGACCCCCAAGTGACCTCATATGACCCCAAGTGACCCCTAAGTGACCCTCAAGTGACCCCAAGTGACCCTCAATTGACCCCCAAGTGACCCCCAGTGACCCAAGTGACCCAAAGTGACCCCCAAGTGACCTCATATGACCCCAAGTGACCCCCAAGTGACCCACTAGTGAACCCCAAATGACCCCCAAGTGACCCCCAAGTGACCTCATATGACCCCAAGTGACCCCCAAGTGACCCCCAAGTGAACCCCAAATTACCCCCAAGTGACCCCCAAGTGACCCCCAAGTGACCCCCAAGTGACCCAAAGTGACCCCCAGTGACCCCAAGTGACCCCAAGTGACCCCCAAGTGACCCCCAAGTGACCCAAAGTGACCCCCAGTGACCCAAGTGACCCAAAGTGACCCCCAAGTGACCCAAAGTGACCCCCAAGTGACCTCATATGACCCCAAGTGACCCCTAAGTGACCCTCAAGTGACCCCCAAGTGACCTCAAAGTGACTCCCAAGTGACCCCAAGTGACATCATATGACCCCAAGTGACCCCCAATTGACCACCAAGTGACCCCAAGTGACTCCCAAGTGACCCCAAGTGACCTCATATGACCCCAAGTGACCCCTAAGTGACCCTCAAGTGACCCCAAGTGACCCTCAATTGACCCCCAAGTGACCCCCAATGACCCAAGTGACCCAAAGTGACCCCCAAGTGACCTCATATGACCCCAAGTGACCCCCAAGTGACCCACTAGTGAACCCCAAATGACCCCCAAGTGACCCCCAAGTGACCTCATATGACCCCAAGTGACCCCCAAGTGACCCCCAAGTGAACCCCAAATTACCCCCAAGTGACCCCCAAGTGACCCCCAAGTGACCCCATATGACCCCAAGTGACCCCCAAGTGACCCAAAGTGACTCCCAGTGACCCCAAGTGACCCCAAGTGACCCTCAAGTGACCCCCAGTGACCCAAGTGACCCAAAGTGACCCCCAAGTGACCCAAAGTGACCCCCAAGTGACCTCATATGACCCCAAGTGACCCCTAAGTGACCCTCAAGTGACCCCCAAGTGACCTCAAAGTGACTCCCAAGTGACCCCACGTAACCCCCAAGTGACCCCAAGTGAACCCCATATGACCCCAAGTGACCCCCTAAGTGACCCCCAAGTGACCTCATATGACCCCAAGTGACCCCCAATTGACCACCAAGTGATCCCAAGTGACTCCCAAGTGACCCCAAGTGACCTCATATGACCCCAAGTGACCCCTAAGTGACCCTCAAGTGACCCCAAAGTGACCCCCAAGCGACTCCCAAGTGACCCAAAGTGACCCTCATGTGACCCCCAAGTGACCCCATGACCCCCAAGTGCCCCCATAGTGACCCCAAGTAACCCCAGTGACCCCAAGTGACCCCCAAGTGACCCCCAACTGACCTCATATGACCCCAAGTGACCCTCAAGTGACCTCATATGACCCCATGTGACCCCCAAGTGACCCCCAAGTGACCCCAAGTGACCCCCAAGTGACCCAAAGTGACCCCAAGGGACCCCCAAGTGACTCCCAAGTGACCCCGAAGTGACCTCATATGACCCCAAGTGACCCTCAATTGACCCCCAAGTGACCCCCAGTGATCCCGAAGTGACCCTCATGTGACCCAAGTGACCCAAAGTGACCCCCAAGTGACCTCATATGACCCCAAGTGACCCCTAAGTGACCCCAAGTGAACCCCATATGACCCCAAGTGACCCCTAAGTGACCCCCAAATGACCCCCATATGACCCCAAGTGACCCACAAGTGACCCCATATGACCCCAACTGCAGAGAAAAGTCCCATCAGAGTTCCAGACCCGAGCGGACGGAGGAAGAAATGCGGCCGACCCAATATGAGTGATAAAGCATACTTCAACTTTATTGCCCGAGATAGCGTGCATTTATACCAAATACCATAATTATGCATACTTGTCTCTATCTAATAGGCTAAGCACATTTACTTACTCCACCTACTTGGGTTTAGCTAGCTATGCGCATCCCACATTCTTCTGACTCTTATCTCTTCAAGGATATCCTGACCCTGCCTTAGTTAGTACTTTTCCGTTCCCCCCTTTCCCACGGCCTAACAGACAAGCTAACTAAGGCCTACTTATGTCAACTAAAATGGGCTCTGCTCGTACAGTTGCTTGGTGGACTCATGTCTGTGCTCCTTGAGCCAATCCCCGACATCTCCCCCCTTTTCTTTTTTTTTTTAATGAGCAGAGCCTGCCCAAGTGTCTGCTCTAAAATCTTCTTAATACATGATATAGCACAACTCAAGCATATTAATACAACTACTACTATGATTAAGAGAGCCAGAGCACTCTGCAAAAGCCCTTTTACCCATCCTCCTAGTCCAAACCAGTTCATGAGGCCCTCTAAGCCAAAGAGGCCCACATCCTCTCTGATCTTCTGTGAATGGTCCGTAAGTTGTTTAATCTCCTCGTGGATGGATCTCGACTTATTCTGTAAATCCATACAGCACATTCCGTCAAATTCCTCACATCCATGGCCATGGGCTAATAACAAAAGTCTCCTGTGACTGTATTCTGCAGTGTAGCATGTCTTACAGAATCTACATCTAACAAAAGTCCACTTAAAGCCTTAGAAGTTCTGTTTATTTGCTTAACTAGCCAGCATCCTAATTTTTCTAAAGTATTTAAAGCTTTAGTTGTGCCAACACTAGATACAAGAGATCCTAAAACCCTTAACCCTGATCCTCAATAATCTACATTATCATCACATTTTGACTCATATACACGCAAAAAGTGTTTTTCTCGTCTTGTTCTTTTGTGATCTATTATCATAGATACATTGGGCGTTAAGAGAGTTAATAGTCCCAAAATACACAGTCCTCCAACAGCGTTAGAAGGAATTCCTGGTCAGGCTCTATCTTCACAGATCAAGAATGCACCATACAGGAGGTTTTAGGGTCGCTGTCAATGACATCCCTTGCATTCTTCTGTGAAGCATTACACCGTCGAGTTTCATTTCTGTAGTCACCAAGGGTAGCATTAACATTTTGTAGTTTTGTCCATTCATGTTCTTGTATACTGTTCTGACACTTTTCACAAACCGGCTGAATACAAGCATCCATGGGCATAGATGCCAGCAATTCCAGTTCCTGTGGTTCGACGTCTGCTTCCAGGTGGCAATTAATCCAAAGTGCCGTGTTAGTATTATTACAGTTCGTTGCAATGCCTCTGCATCAACCACTATTTGAAACAGTCGTGTGATGCTGCTGTAGTCATCAAGGAAGACACCAACCAAGCATGTGTGGAACGTTTTTTCCAGAGACATCGTAGTTAGGCATATAGATGGTCAGTCATGTTGGCTAAAGTAATCCACATGTTAGTCTTTGTCTGTACAGGCATCCAAAACACAGCAGCTGCAACAATCATTGTCAGGAAGATAACACAGGTTTCACGTTTCGTGCTGGCAACCATTGCAGCTCTTGATCTGTAAAAACATAAGCATAACCTCTCCCCCAGGTTATCAATTGGTGTGGCCTTTTCCATTGAACGTTAACTAGTGATTTGACCATAACTAATGCAGGTTCTTTCTGATTTAGCATGGTTTTGGGTCATAGTTACAAAGTGTTTCATAGACAAATCTGTAAGTCCAATCAAATGCAGTCATCCTGTAAAGTTGTCATAAATTCATCCCTCAAAGTTTCTAACTCCATTTTGGCTGTCATATTTATTGGATATTGTTTTCCCTTACCGGATTGAAGTCCTGTTTCAGATTTCTCAGTGTAGTATTTGCTTTGTCAAAAACATTGGCTGTTAATACTAGTGGAAATACAGCATTCAAAAGTTCCTTGAAGATTTCTCACTTGCACAAGCAGATCTGCACCATCCAAGCACCTTCTTATAGGATATGCAACTAAACAGAATTCTCAGAAAACGTTATTTGAGCTTACAATTTACTTAACAAATCCTGACCCAAGAGAGGTATAGGACTTTTGGGCAAATACAAGAATTCATGTATTAAAACTTTGTTCCAAATCTGGCATTCCATTTGTCTCAAAAAACGGCCTTTCTTTCGTTGTCTCTAGCATGGTGAATTTACTAAGAAGTCTCGTACAATTAATTACCATAGGATAAGTCCATCAACAAATTTTTGGTTTAATTGTCCAGTTTCATTAGAACTACGGGTCTGCTCAGGATGCCTTTAAACTTCACCCTCGGACTGCTCCATTCAGTATTACATCGCTGCAGTGGGGGGAGAGAGAACCCCCCTTTCTCTGCTTTAAAAGCGGGCAGCCAGGTTTTTCCAGTTGTTCTTTCTTTCTGTGCAGTGTAGATATAACCAAGGTCACGCAGCTGGCACACTGGCTGGTACGAAGTAGGAGGCTCTGGGAAACTTCTCAGTTACAATGAGCTGCACACAGGCCTGGGATATTTTGCTCTTTTGTTTTCCCATTTCATTCCAGCCATAATACACTTTATATGCAATTTCAAGTAGCTCAGCAATAGTCACATTCCTTAGCTCCATTTACCTTTTACAATTTAGAGATGTCAAAAAACAGTATAAACCAGTATAATAAACATAAATCCATTATTCTATTGTCCTAGATCCAAATCAGTTCACATTCCAGCAACCTTGACATACAACTTCATAACTTCATACAATACCCCAAGTTCACATCTATCATAGTATTTTAACAATTTAAATGCTTTTCTAACAATATAAGCGATTACTTTAATGTGTAAGGATGCATCCTAAGGGGGAGCAAGGTGGAATTTTAGCAGTGGAACCGGTTCCCATTTTGTAATTATCTCCCCAAACAAGATTCTTTTGGTACCGAATATGAATATACAAGCTAAAATACTGAGCTCAGATACGAAAACCATATACCAAGTTCAAATAAGCAGATGGATCACACTTACACCAATTTAAGACAATATCTCAATTTTTGCATTGCACCTTGAACCGCTCACTGCTCAGCCAGGTGGAGATACCTCTGGGTCTCCTGACAAAATGGGTCAGTGCGCGCTGGAGGCCCATTTGGCATCCGCCCCCCCCCCCCGCAGCAAGCTGGACTGGGCAAGGCCTTTTATTAGTGTCTCATCTGGTGCGCTACAACTGTTATTCTAAAACCATGATTCTTCACTTGATGTGCATACAAAAAGGCCAAATTTAGTGCACCGAGATGAGAGACAGCCTGTCACAGAGTTGCGCAAGTCTGGATATTGGAATAAAGCTAGTACGCTAGAAAAAAAAAAAATATAACAGCTACTACACATAAAATCTTAACATCACGTTCACGCAGTAAGGAACTAAATTACTCATGATCTTTTATACTATCACAAAACGCACCTTTTGAGTCAACCGATTCTCATGAATCTCTGTGAACCTACTGTACCATATAACAAAGACCTACCAAAATTGCAACATGCTTAAACAGATACCCACAAAAAAACAGGCTAATAAGGAAAACATTGTGCAGACTTCAGCAAGTTTACTGTGACCTGCGTGTTATCAGTTAACTCTCTCTCAGCTGTCTGAAATGATTTAATGATCTCTTGTAGGGATTTATTTTGTCTTACTCTTCTCGCCCTAAAAACAATATTAATTGCAACAAGGTGTTATACTTCAAGATTCTATTCCCCGGACACTTTTCCCAATCATTTAACTTATACAGCAGCCACCATTAATTACAATATTTTACAAGATCTTCTTTCCTCATATTTCCAAGTGCTTCCCTATGTTTTGAAACACCTCCCAATACCGATTTTTTATGAACACGACCGAAAACAGTAATTTCTGACCCCATGGAAAAGCACAGGGCTGCTTGCAGCGTGAGTGGGAAAAGCGGAGAGAAAGTTTTACGGTGCACTTATACCACAAAGAAACAATTCTAACAACAACCAGTAAAACAATTAACTCACATTCCTGACAAGCTGCTTGACTTTCAGAGAGGCAATAAACAGCAGCACATAATATGCACTGTAAAACTCGCAAATAACATGTTGATAGCAAACTTTAGCATTCTCTACTGCCAATTCTAAAACCAGTGCTTCCTTAACTTCTAAGTTTTATACCCTGAGTCCCCAGGAGCACCCCCTTTCCCGTCACGATTATCATGACCACATTGTTGACTGTCAGATTCACTTGCTGTTAACTGATCTAATCTGTCACACAGTTCTGTTGTCCAGTTCTATTTTCAGCGACTTCTTCTGTTCTCTCGTGGAAGTTAGAGGGTTAAAATGCATCAGGCTGCAACGCTGCAAAAATTCCGGCAGCAGCAGACCGTTCAAGCTTCCATGTAGTTACTAATGATTTAGCTTCTGTATCTCCATTGCTGACTTTATCCCATAATTTCTGCTCTATACTGTCCCAAAGTTCAAGTTTTGAGTCACTAATGCTCGTAACAGTCTTTTCAGGTTTTAATTGCTTCACTGTAGTATTTATCAGTTTCCAGATGGTTACAAGGCCGAGAATATATCTTTCGCGGTGACTAATTGCCTTCCACAACACAGTTCCCATCTTTTTTCAAGTCTCTATTTGAAAAACTTCTGACAGGTCAGCAGGATACCTATTGCCTCTGCACCAAGTTAATAGTCTTTTAAGGTTCTTCGCTGATAACGCAGATATGCCCGTTTCCATCGGCGGAGCGGAAGGCTCCATTTTGCCGAGTTTTTGTGAAGCTACCGCGGCTAAATTCTTTTCCATTTTATGACGCTTAATATTATTAATTACTTCCCTCCACGGTTTCATCAGTTTCTTAGCTGTTTTATCCTCGTCTATGACCATATCCCACAACACATCCCCCAATTTCCTCCACTCTCCTTCATCAAATAATAAATCAGGATCCTGAAAACACCCCTTAGTTTTCCCCGTTGCTACTAGACCAGCTAGCTGTTTAACGCAACTATAATTAACCCCTCGCTTTTCTAAAAAGCTTTGTAATAAATCTAGGGCTACTTCTAAATCCATTTCTCTGTTATTCATCATTTTAATCCGTTTCTCCGTTATTCATCACTTTTAATCCGTTTCTCCGTTATTTATCACTTTTAATCCGTTTCTCTGTTATTTATCACTTTTAATCCGTTTCTCTGTTATCTATTTCTCCGTTATTCATCATTTTTAATCTATTTCCCCGTTATTCATCATTATAGTACGGTACCTCTTGCTAAATTAAGAGACCTCTTGCAGCCCTTGTTTCCTGTAGCCCAGCACTGGCGAACTTCAGTCGTTTCAGGCTTCGGAGTCGACACACCGCAGCACAGTGTTCGGTCGCTCTTGCCCGCCGGTCGCTGCTCTCCCGGCGCCTTTTGCTTCTATCCGCCTCTTCAGATCCCCGGTTCGGGCGCCAATTGCAGAGAAAAGTCCCATCAGAGTTCCAGACCCGAGCGGACGGAGGAAGAAATGCAGCCAACTCAATATGAGTGATAAAGCATACTTCAACTTTATTGCCCGAGATAGCGTGCATTTATACCAAATACCATAATTATGCATACTTGTCTCTATCTAATAGGCTAAGCACATTTACTTACTCCACCTACTTGGGTTTAGCTAGCTATGCGCATCCCACATTCTTCTGACTCTTATCTCTTCAAGGATATCCTGACCCTGCCTTAGTTAGTACTTTTCCGTTCCCCCCTTTCCCACGGCCTAATAGACAAGCTAACTAAGGCCTACTTATGTCAACAAAAATGGGCTCTGCTCGTACAGTTGCTTGGTGGACTCATGTCTGTGCTCCTTGAGCCAATCCCCGACAGTAGAAGGGAGGAAAAGATGACCTGGGCATCAGATTTATTCACTTGTACCCCAAGGCTTTCTGGTCTTCCTTGACAGTACCCAGGCTGGGACTTGCGGTGCCATTGGTGCCCACGTGGAAGAGCGGCTGTGCTGTACAGGGGCAAAGCGAGACCAGACCTGCAAAGGGATGGCCATGGACAGGGAGGTGAACTTCAGCTACTGCAGGAACCAACAGGAGAACAACATTTCTGAGGGGTGAGGATGGCTGCCGGGCATGACGGGATGGTTGGGAAGAACCGCTCAAGGCTGCATGGAAGTAGAACTGGTTGGGATGATGAAACTGGTGAAAAGGCAGGTTAGTAGCTCCATAACCACCACTGAGAGCGGGTCATCCCCATCCCTGCTGCTCAGCCAAACCAGAGTGCCCATGCAACCCAGGTGTGATGTCACGGCTCGTGTTCCATCTGCAGCGCTGGTGCCTGGCAACAAGCACACCACAGCGACCCTCTCCATCTCTCAGCACTGCCCACCTTGTCTGCTCCTCTTGCTTTCTTCCCGCTTACCCTGCTCCCAGTCCAGCCCTTCTCTCCCATTCCCAGTGCTTCGACTGCATAACCCAACCCTTCTTGCCTACACCCAGCACCTCAGTCCCTTTTTTCTGCTCAACCCGTCTTTTGTTGTGAAGCTCCCTAGCAAGAGTAGACTTGTGTTGCTGGAGGTACAGTCCCGCTCCATGGCTTTGGGCACCTCCACTGCCCGGGCAGGCGGGAGCAGGCACTGCGGGGATGGCGTGGAGTGGGGACCCCATTCTGGGGAGCTTGGGGACCAGGAGCTCAGCTCATCCTCTCCAGCCACCCCTGCAAGGCCACGGGCTGGGAGAAGCCCTTCTGGGCTGCTCGTCCCCTGCTGAAATCGAGCATCCCTGCCTGTGGGACACGTCCCCATGGGAGCCCAGGGCACCCCGGGCTCGTGTCAAAGGGATGCTCAGCAGGAGCAGCTGGTGCTGCCCGGAGCCTGAGCCCGTGCCTCCTCTGCCCCTTTCCAGGCTGGAGCCAGGGCAGCGCAGCCCTGCCCGGGGAGCAGCACGCAGCCAAGAAAACACCTGTGTAAGGAGCTTCTGGGCACCAAGGCAGGTGTGGGGCTGGGGTCTGTGCCTGTGACATCCCATGGGGCAGGGACATGGCTGCTCACCCCTGCCCTCTCTGCTCCCACAGACCTGCAAGAACACCGAGCTCCCCAAGATGCCGAAGCGCACAAAGCACGGGATACTCCGGATGCAGGTGCTGGCCCGTGGGTGCTGGTGGCCCACGAGCTGCCCCAAGTCCAGGCAGCTCCTGCTGGCGAAGTGCCCAGGGGACCCATCACCCCACAGCTCTCCCTGGGCAGCAAGAGGGGTCAGGGGTGCTGAGACCCCTGTCCCACAGCTCTGCTGAGCTGCCCAGGGCAGGACCAATGCACTTTTCTGCTTGGCTTTTGCCTTAGGCTACACCACACTGTGCTGGGGGCTGGAGAGCCAGTTGCTGCATGGGGGCTGAGCAGGTAGAGGAGATGGAGGTGGATGAAATCATTGAAGAAGACATGGAGGTGGATCAAGTGCAGATGGATGAAGACATGGAAGTGGATGAGGATGCGGAGGAAGAAATGGAAGTGGACAGTGACATGTTAGAGGAAATGGAAGTGGATGGGTAGATGATATGTTGATGATGGGCTTGGTGGGGTGGGATAGACAGAAGAGGGAGTTAGTAGTTTGTTGTGTGTATTTACGTAGTGTGTTGATTTGTAGTGTGTGTTTATTGATAGTGTAGTGTATGTTTATGTTGTATGTATTAAGTAGTATGTTGATTGTATTTCGTTTGTTGTAGTTCGGGTTTCTTTCTCTAAATAGGTTTACTTTTCTGTTTTTTCCTGTAAATATATTTATTCATGTTTTTTCAGACCTGCACTCTCTGTCTTTTTCTGGTATTTGCCAAGTTGTGGTTTCCGCTCACTCTGGGTTCCTGGGGCTGGAGGTGGCTGGGGGTGCTGGCACGGCCGCCCTGGGGACAGGGGGTCCCTGTGCACAGAGTGGTCCCACTTGCAGTGCTCACGGCACTGGGCACCAGTGGGGTTGGTTCATGGGCTGCTGGAAAGCAGTGTCCCCAACAGGAAAGCTGCCACCAGCAACAAGTGAGCTCTTACGTGACCAGGACCTGCATGGATACCATCAAAAGAAATACAGAAGGACTCGTGGGCAACAGGGAGGTCGCCTTGGGCATAGTGGCCATGAAATGATGGAGTTTTCTGTTCTTGGAGAAGTTAGCAGGATGCTCAGCAGAACTGCCACCTTGGACTTCCAAGGGGTAAACTTGGACCTGTTCAGGAGCCTGCTTGGCAGAGTCCCTTGGGAAGCAGTCCTGAAGGACAAAGCAGCCCAGGAAAACTGGTCTCTCTTCAAGAAGGAAATCTTAGAGGCACAGAAGCACGCTGTCCCTGTCTGCCTAAAGACGAGATGGCGGGGAAGAATTTCTGGCCTAGCTGAATAGAGAGCTGCAGCTGGAACTTGGGAATAAAGGGAGAATTGATAAGCTTTGCAAGGAGGGGCAGGCTGCTCAAGAGGAATACAAGAATGCCACAAAGTTATGCAGGGAGCAAATTAGAAAGGCCAGAGACCAACTAGAGCTGAGCCTGGGCACCACTGCGAAAGGCAACAAGAAACGTTCCTATAAATATATGAGCAACAAAAGGAGGGCTAAACGGAATCTCCATCCCCGGATCGGTACGGGGGAAACACAGCGACAGAAGACGAGGGAAAGGCTGAAGTACTAAATGCCTTCTTTGCCTCAGTCTTTAAGAGTCAGAGCGGTTGTGCTCCAGGTACCCAGCCCCCTGAGACAGGAGGCAGGCTTAGGGTGCAGAATGAAGCCCCAGTAATCCAAGGGGAAATGGTTAACCACCTGTTACACCACTTGCACACCCACAAGTCTATGGGGCCAGATGGGATATACCCAAGGGTGCTGAGGGAGCTGGCCGAGGTGACCACTAAGCCACTTTGCACTATCTATCAGCAATCCTGGTTACCTGGGGAGGCCCCAGTTCACAGGCAGTTGGCTAATGTGACGCCCATCCACAAGAAGAGCTGGACGGAAGATCCGGGGAACTACAGACCTGTTAGTGTGGTCTCGGTGCCAGGGAATGTCATGGAGCAGAACATCCCGAGTGATATCACACAGCACATACAAGAAAACCATGTGATCAGGCCCACTCAACATGGTTTGTGAAAGGCAGGTCCTGCTTCACCAGCCGAATGTCCTTCTACAACAAGGTGACCCACCTAGTAGATGAGGGAAAGGCCGTGGATGTTGTGTAATTAGACTTCAGTAAAGCCTTTGACACCGCATCCCACAGCATCTCCTGGAGAAGCTGCAGCTCATGGCCTGCTTGGGTGTACTCTTTGGCGGGTAAAGAACTTCTCCCCAAGTAGCAAGAGACAAGAGGCCTCACATTGCGCCAGGGGAGGTTAAGATGGGGTATTAGGAAAAAATTCTCAATGTCCCTGCCTCTGGGAGAAAGCATCAGGAGAAACCCGAGGTCAACCCTTAGGTTTTTGGAGTCGAGGATACAAAGGATCTGAGGCCAACTATACTCCAACTGAAAAAGAGATACTGGCCACATATGCAGGAGTCCGAGCTGCTTCAGAAGTGATCGGCACTGAAGCACAGCTCCTCCTGGCACCTTGACTGCTGGTGCTGAGCTGGATGTTCAAAGGGACGGTTCCCTCTATACATCATGCAACCGATGTTATGTGGAGTAAATGGATTGCATTGATCACGCAACGAGCTCGAATTGGAAATCCCAATCGCCCAGGGATCTTAGAAGTGATGACAGACTGGCCAGAAAGTAAAGGCACTGGGATGTTTCCAGATGAGGAAGAAGTAACACGTGCTGAAGAAGCACCACTGTATAATACTCTTTCAGAGACTGATAAGCAGTATGCACTGTTCACAGATGGATCCTGTTGTCTTGTAGGAAAACATCAAAGGTGGAAAGCTGCTGTGTGGAGTCCCACACGACAAGTTACAGAAGCCACTGAAGCACAAGGTGAATCTAGTCAATTTGCAGAAGTGAAAGCCATCCAGCTGGCTTTGGACATTGCTGAATGAGAGAAGTGGCCAATACTTTATCTCTATACTGACTCATGGATGGTAGCAAATGCCTTGTGGGGGTGGCTATAGCAATGGAGGAAAAGCAACTGGCAGCGCAGAGGTAAACCCATTTGGGCTGCCACACTGTGGCAAGACATTGCTGCTCGGCTAGAGAGCCTGCCTGTGAAAGTTCGGCATGTAGATGCTCATGTGCCTAAAAGTCGAGCCACCGAGGAACATCTAAACAACCAACAAGCGGATCAAGCTGCTAAGATTAAAGTAGCTGAGGTGGACTTGGACTGGCAACATAAAGGTGAACTTTTCCTAGCCTGGTGGGTCCATGATGCTTCAGGGCATCAAGGTAGAGATGCAACATAGAAATGGGCTCGCGATCGAGGGGTGGACTTAACTATGGACACTATTTCACAGGTTATTCCTGAATGTGAGACTTGCGCCGAAATCAAACAAGCGAAACGGTTAAAGCCTGTATGGTATGGGGGGCCATGGTTAAAGTATAAGTATGGAGAGGCTTGGCAGATTGATTATATTACACTTCCACAAACACGTCAAGGTAAGTGTTATGTACTTACAATGGTGGAAGCAACCACTGGATGGTTGGAAACATATGCCGTACCTCATGCTATAGCCCGAAATACTATCTTGGGCCTTGAACAGCAAGTGCTTTGGTGACACGGTAAGCCAGAAAGAATTGAATCAGACAATGGTACTCATTTCAAAAACAGTCTTATAGACAACTGGGCCAAAGAACATGGTACTGAGTGGGTAAATCATATTCCATATCATGCAACATCCTCTGGGAAAATGGAAAGGTACAATGGTTTGCTAAAAACTACACTAAAGGCATTGGGTGTGAAACCTTTAAAAACTGGGATTCACATTTAGCAAAAGCCACTTGGTTGGTCAACACCAGGGGATTAACCAATCGAGCCGGGCCTGCCCAATCAGAAATTCTACGGACTGTAGAAGGAGATACAGTCCCTGTAGTACACATGATATCATGTTAGGAAAGGCAGTCTGGGTTCCTCCTGCCCCAGGCAAAGGCAAGCCCATTCCTGGGATTGTTTTTGCCCAGGACCTGGCAGCACCTGCTGGGTGATGCATAAGGATGGAGAAGTCCGGTGTTTACCTCAAGGGGATTTGATTTTAGGTGAAAATATTCAATACTTAATTGCATGATGTGAATTGCTGCACAAACAGTGTTTCATAAGTGTCTTTCAGATGAAGACGGTGATGATGAAACCAGCGCTCGCTTCTTCGAGTGGCGCCTGACAACTTCTCTGAAACTGATAAGAATCTTTTAACCCACAAACAGTGGTCATGAGATGCACTAGATGCACCATTTTTCCTGCCCTGGGAGACTGTCGTGACGACATGAACTTAATGAACTTTTCAAAGGATGGTCCACTGATTAAGATTAATTACTCCTGTGTATATATGTACATATGTGTATATATATATTAGTAGTGATTAATTAGATTGTATTGATAGATTGTATTGATAAGGTTTAAGTATTCTGTGAATGGCATATTATAAGGGGTGGAATGTCCTGGTTTTGTTAAAAAACAAGTTTCTCTTTTAGTGAATTTGCCTGTCAGCTCAAGCTTCATATCAGCTGCATTTTCCTGGAAAACCAGATACATGTTTTGGTGAAAATAGCAATGTAATGCGAGGTTATTGATAAGCATGGATGGACATCTCACGAGAGGGGTGACGAGAAACCGGTGTCCAAGAAACTGACCAACCGTGTATAACATCAAACCGCTGACCAAGAAACTGACCAACTGTGTATAACATCAAACCGCTGACCAAGAAACTGACCAACTGTGTATAACATCCCATTCACGTGATACTTCATATAAAAGTGGGAGATCACGAGGATCTCATCCCTTTTCCTTATTGCGACATTAGGAGAGGACGTTGTGAGTTGTCCCTGCAAACTGAGGCCAGTGAGAGACGGAATCCAGCTCCGGTTGGCTGTAGAGTCCACTCCAGGACTTCGAGTGCCGGCTCTGCAGTTACTGGGACTTTTCAGATTGATTTTGTATATTTTGTATCATTATCTCTATTCTTATCAGTAGCATTAATAAAACATTTCTAATTTTTCCAACTCTCTTCTCTCTGTCATTCTTTCCCTCCCGATCGCCTGTCCTGAGTGGGAAGGGGGGAGAGGGAGGGGCAAAAGGGGGAAGTGGAGGGAGGAGAGCAGGTTAACAATACATCTGCCAGCGTTTTATTCTCACCCCGCAATCTAAACCCTCGACAACAGCTTACAAAGGAGAAGGAATTATTGGAGAGAGTCCAGTGGAGAGACACAGAGATGATGAGGGCTCTGGAACTTCTTTCTGAAGAGGCAAGACTGAGAGAACTTGGTCTGTTTGGCCTGGAGAAGACAAGCTGACAGGGGATCGTGTTTATGCTGCTAAATATCCCCAGGGTGGGTGTGAAGAGGATAGGCCAAACTCTTTTCAGTGGTGCCCAATGACAGGGTGAGGGGCAACGGGCACAGAATGACACACAGGAGGATCTGTCTTGACATGAGGAGAAACCTCTTTATTGTGAGGGTGCCAGAGCCCTGGAACAGGCTGTCTAGAGAGGATGGAGTGTCTCCTCCTCTGGAGACACTCAGAACACACGTAGATGCCATTCTGTGCCATCTGCTCTGGTGAACCCCGTCTAGCAGGTGGGTTGGACTAGGTGATCTCCAGAGGTCCTTCCCAACCCCAACCAGTCTGTGATTCCGTGTTGAGCTTCTCAAGAGACGAGAGGCCCTGCAGAGGCATCTGGACAGACTGGAGCATTGGGTGATGATGAATGGGTTGATGTGTAACAAGCCAAATGCGGGTTCTGCCCCTGGGAGGGGGCAACAGCTGCACAAGTGTAAACGGGGAGAGGAGCAGCTGGAGAGCAGCCCTGCAGAAAGGGACCTGGGGTGCTGGGGGGGCAGCGGCTCAGGAGCCAACAGTGTGCCCGGGCTCGGACAGAGCAAACGGCGTCTTGGGGACGTCAAACACAGCCCGACCAGCCAGCCAAGAGAAGGGATTGTCCCACTGGGTCCAGGCTTGGTGCAGCCTCACCTGGAGCACTGTGTGTCGGGCTGGGCCCCACCATTTGAGAAGGACTTGAATGTCCTTGCATGCGTCCAGAGGAGAGGAACAGCTCCCACTGGCTCCAGCCCGGAGGCTTCTGCAAGCTGGGAGCAACCCCGGTCCTGACCCCAGCCTGATGGGGAACAGCTCCAAAGCCCTGCGCATGGGTAGGTTCAGAGCCTTAAACAGCAGCACCTACAGCTGCAAAACCTTCTCCCTGATCCCGGCACAAGCCGTTCCCAAGGCTCTCATGGCTCACTCATTGCTGGTGACAGCTTTGCTGTTGGGGACACCGCTCTCCAGCAGCCCATGAACCAACCCCACTGGTGTCCAGTGCCATGTCTCTGCAAGTGGGAGCCCTCTGTGCACAGGGACCCCCTGTCCCCGGGGTGGCCGTGCCAGCACCCCCAGCCACCTCCAGCCCCAGGAACCCAGAGCGAGCGGAAACCACAGCTCTGCAGATACAAGAAAATGGCAGAGAGCACAGGGCTGAAAAAACATAGATCAATCTATTTACCAAAACAAACAAACACACAAAGAAACAAATCTATGTACAGAAAAAACAACTACAACTAAGTACAAAAAACCCGAAAGCTCCTGTCTAATGTATAACCCACCCACCAACATTATTGCAGCTGCTGCAGGCAGTGGCTGGGGAGCACGTTCCTATCCGGCTGCTGGGACATCCATCTGTGATCTTCATCTATCCATCCACATCCATTGCTTCCTCGATCTCTGCATCTACCTCCATTTCTTCCTCTGTCCCTTCGTCCACATCCATCATCTCTTCCTCCACCGTCACATCAACCTCCATCTGTTCTTCCACCATCACATCTACATCCATCTTCTCCTCCATCTCTCCTTCCTTGACCCCAGCAGCCGGACATGCAGCTCCCCAGCCAGATGTGGTGTATCCTAAGGGCAAATACAAGCAGAAAAGTGCATTGGTCCTGCCCTGACCAGCCCAGCGCACCTGTGGGACAGGGGTCTCAGCACCCCAACCCCTCTCGCTGCCCAGGGAGAGCTATGGTGTGACAGGACCCAATGGTATGTCTCCAGCAGTAGCTGCTTGGAGTCTGGGCAGCTCCTGGGCCACCAGCACCCACGGGCCAGCACCTGCAGCCACTGGATCCTGCGCTTTGTGCCCTTCAGCAGATTTGGGAGTGACACGGTATTGCAGATGTGCGGGAGAAGAAAGGGCAGGGGTGAGCAGCCACGTCCCTGCCCTGTGGGGTGCCCCAGGCACAGACCCCAGCCCCACACCTGCCTCGGGACCCAGAAGCTCCTTACCTTGCACAGGTGGGTTTTTTGCCTCTGCGCACCTCCACGGGCAGGGCTGGGCTGCCCTGGCTCCAGCCTGGAAAGGGGCAGAGGAGGCACGGGCTCAGGCTGCGGGCAGCACCAGCTGCTCCCGCTGAGCATCCCTCTGACACGAGCCCGGGGTGCCCTGGGCTCCCATGGAGACGTGTCCCACAGGCAGGGATGCTCGATTTCAGCAGGGGACAAGCAGCCCAGAAGGGCTTCTCCCAGCCCGTGGCCTTGCAGGGCTGGGTGGAGAAGACAAGCTGAGCTCCTGGCCCCTGAGCTCCCCAGAGTGGGGTCCCATGCCACACCAGCCCCCCAGGCAGTGGGGGCCATACCTCCAGCAGTGCAGTTTTCCTCTTCTTCAAGACCTTCATAACAAAAAAAAGTGGGAAGGGAAAGATGGGACTGAGTTGGTGGGAGCAGGTGAGAAGGTTGGATTTTGCAGCCAAGGCACGGGGAATGGGATACAAGGGCTGGACTGGGAACAGGGCAAGTGGTAAGAAAGCAAAAAGGGAAGACAGGATGGGCTTTGCTCAGTGCTGGTGGGATTCTCTTTGTTGTGGTCGTTGCCGGGCACCAGCGCTGCGGATGGAACACAGGCCGTGACATCACACCTGGGTTGCGTAGGCACTCTGGGGTTGGCTGCGCAGCAGGGATGGGGGTGACACCCCCTCAGTGCTGGTTATGGAGGTACTACTCTGCCCCCTCCACCGAATTTTTAATCCCAACCAGTTCTACTTCCATGCAGCCTTGAGCGGTTCTTCCCAACCGTCCTGTCATGCCCGGCAGCCATCCTCACCCCTCACAAATGTTGTTCTCCAGCTGATTCCTGCAGTAGCTGAAGTTCACCTCCCTGTCCATGGCCATCCCTTTGCAGGTCTGGTCTCACTCTGCCCCTGTACAGCACAGCCGCTCTTCCACGTGGGCACCAATGGCACCGCAAGTCCCAGCCTGGGTACTGTCAAGGAAGACCAGAAAGCCTTGGGGTACAAGTGAATAAATCTGATGCCCAGGTCATCTTTTCCTCCCTTCTACCAATTAAAGGAAAGGGCACAGACAGAAAGAGATGTATAATGCACATCAGCTCCATGCTCTGTGGCTGGTGGTGTCCTAAGGGTTTTGGCTGCTATGACAATGGGACATTGATGACTATAAGCAGCTAGGGAGGGATGGGATCCACCTGTCTAGAAGAGGCGAGGGAATGTTTGGCAGCAGGCTGGCCAACTTGGTGAGGTGGGCTTTCAGCTGAAGGCCTTGGGGACAGTGTCCAAAGTGGCAAAACCCATGCCAACACATCCAACTGGGTAAAATAAGGCAGGCCAACCAGAGACGCGACAAATGCTCCTGAGCTGCCTCCCAAGATGAGGACCAGAAGGCCAACCAGCTCCAGGGTGTGTATGGCTGTGGTGGATCCTTCTGCAGACCTCACGGGAAACCTGCACACTCGATTCCTTCTCTGAAATGTCTGTGCACCAACGCACGCAGCACGGCGAACAAACAGGAACAGCGAGAGATCCGTGTATGGTCACACAGCCACGATCTCTTTGCCATTCTAGAGACACGGTTGCACAGCTCACACAACTGGAACGCTGTCACAGAAGGGTCTGTACTTTTTTGGAAAGACAGGCCAGCAAGGGCAGTGGGGGAGTTGCGCTTTATGTGAGAGAGCAACTCGAATGTATCAAACTCTGCCTGAGGGGATGAAAAATGAGTCCAGAGCTTATGGGTAAAAATGAAGGGCCAGACTAACATGGGGTGACGTGTTGTGGGTGTTTCCTGCAGGCCCTGAGCAGAAAGAGAAGCCAATGAGTCTTCTCCCAAGTTGGTGGACAACAGGTTGACCATGAGGCAGCAATGTGCCCTTGTGGCCAAGAGTCTCCTGGGGAGCATTAGGAAGAGCATGACCAGCAGGTCAAGGCGGGTTATCTTCCCTCTCTGATCTACCCTGGAGAGGCCGCATCTGGAGTTGTGTGTCCAGCTCTGGGCTCCCCAGCTTACAAAGGAGAAGGAATTACTGGAGAGAGTCCAGTGGAGAGACACAGAGATGATGAGGGCTCTGGAGCTTCTTTCTGAAGAGGCAAGACTGAGAGAACTGGGTCTGTTTGGCCTGGAGAAGACAAGCTGACAGGGGATCGTGTTTATGCTGCTAAATATCCCCAGGGTGGGTGTAAAGAGGATGGGCCCGACCCTTTTCAGTGGTGCCCAATGACAGGGTGAGGGGCAACGGGCACAGAATGACACACAGGAGGATCTGTCTCGACATGAGGAGAAACTTCTTTACTGTGAGGGTGCCAGAGCCCTGGAACAGGCTGCCTAGAGAGGATGGAGAGTCTCCTCCTCTGGAGGCACTCAGAACACACGTAGATGCCATTCTGTGCCATCTGCTCTGGTGAACCCGGTCTAGCAGGTGGGTTGGACTAGATGTTCTCCAGAGGTCCTTCCCAACCCAAACCAGTCTGTGATTCCGTGTTGAGTTTCTCAAGAGACAAGAGGCCCTGCAGATGCATCTGGACAGACTGGAGCATTGGGCGATGACGAATGGGTTGATGTGTAACAAGCCCAAATGCGGGTTCTGCCCCTGTGAGGGGGCAACAGCTGCACAAGTGTAAACGGGGAGAGGAGCAGCTGGAGAGCAGCCCTGCAGAAAGGGATCTGGGGTGCTGGGGGGTGTCCTGGTTTTGCTAAAAACAAGTTTCTCTTTTAGTGAATTTGCCTGTCAGCTAAAGCCTTCATATTAACTGCATTTTCCTGGAGAACCAGACACATGTTTTGGTAAACCTAGCAATGGAATGCAAACTTATTGATAAGCACAGATGGACATCTCGCAAGAGGGGCGACGAGAAGCAAGAGACCAAGAAACTGACCAACTGTGTATAACATTCCATTCACGTGAATACTTCATATAAAAGTGGGAGATCACGAGGATCTCGTGTGCTTTTCCCTTTTCCCTTCTGCTCATGGCCGACATTAGAAGAGGACCTTGCTAGTCGTCCCTGCGAACTGAGGCCTAGTGACAGACTGAATCCAGCTCCGATTGGCTGCAGAGTCTAATCCAGGACTTTGGTTGCCAGCTCCGCAGTTGCTGAGACTTTCAAGATTGGTTTTGTATATTTTGTATTATTTTCTCTATTCTTATTAGTAGCATTAGTAAAACATCTTTAATTTCTTCCAACTGTCTTCACTCTGTGCTTCTTTTCCTCCCAATCGCTTCTCCTTAGTGAAAAGGGGGGAGAGGCAGGGGGAAGTGTGTGGGGGGGAGAGGCGGTTAACAATACATCTGCCAGGGTTTTATTGTCACCCCGCAATCTTAACACTTGACATCCAGCCACCTCTGCACGACTGGGCACAATGCAGAGGGAGAGCGAAAAAGAATGCAGAGGGAGAGGCTGACTACACCTTCCCCCTCCCGAGGGCTCCCAGCAGGAAGGACCCATCGCTGGTCACGTCCCTGTGTCCTACTCCCATCCTCCACAATCAGTCTGGAAGCATCATTACAAGATGCTTCTTGCAGCCCCATCTCCCACTCTGTGGCTTCTGGTCTCACCCCCAAAACCAGCCGCCGTTTCACAGTGAATCCACCTCCCTGCACGCACCGGATCCCCGGCCAAAACGGCTTCAATCAGACCAGACCCTGCATCTCCCCCCAGTGCTGCAGCATCCACCTGACACCTTTTAGTGACTAAAGACGAAATGGGACCACAACAATCCTTGTACAGGCCTGAGCATTTGATAGATGTTTACTGCTATTCAGGTTTAGCCGGGAATTGGGTGCATTGGATGGGGTGTCCTCCTCGCACAGTGCTGCACAGCTCCAGGGCGTCTCGCTCGCGCATCCGTGGGAAGCCTTTTCTGACTTAGTGCTCCCTGCATATATATTTCATACTTTCCTGCAATCAACTTTTCCTTTTTCCTGGCTTGGCCTTTCCCAGCGAGTTCTTGAGGATTGGCTTCCTCCAAACTGCTTGAGTGCTGCTGAAGGAGGATGAAGGGACAGCTCTGGTGACCCAAGCGCTGTACTCACCACCAACAATCGTCCAGCACCGCAACGCAGGTTTCACAGCTCCTCGTGTCCAACCCTGGTGTGACCTGATTACAGCAGGGGGTGAAAAAGCTCAAGCAGCCAACAAGAGAACTGTAGAACAGAATCACAGAATCATTTTGGTTGGAAGAGACACTCAAGATCAAAGTTCATCCTCAAGACTCATCACTGTTGTCTTTTTTTCCCCAGCACTAATGTCCATGTTTGCCAGGAGAACACAAGCACCTGAGTCTCTAATCGAGCAGCCCTGGAGATGCTCTGTGCTTTGGCATATTTTCACTGAGAACTCTACACGCTAATTTATTATGCTCAGCAGCTGTAGAAAGCTTCTGCCCTTCTATCTCACAAGGCTGCTTGCATCGATGAAGGCTGAAATTTAAAAAATGTAAAGAAATAAACAACCAAACAAAACCCAAACCAAGCTCCTCCATTTTTTCCTGAGTCGTCAAACTCTCTAGGGAAATCAGGTGGTGCCACTTAGGACTGGGTTTGGCTATGACAGCAATTTTATTGTTGCAAACACACATGTCAAGTTCAGCGGTCAGTATCCTCTTGAGAATGTTTGTCTGTGGCCTCTGATGGTCAGTGGCCAGTTTCGATGGTAATTTCAGTCACGAGTACTGAACGCTTCTGTCCATAAGCCGTGCACCTGGAACACCTGGCAGAGAGGTTGGCAGCATTGCCAGGTAGGCTGCAAACGCAGCCTCCTTTGCAGTCTCCTCTCCAGTGCTCACTTGGGATTTTTTGATCTTCTTCCCATTCTGGCATTTCCCTTTAAAGGCTGGATCGCCAGAAGTCTCACTTCTATCCTTCGCCGCTTTCTTTCGGGCGCACCGTCACCCTCCTCTGCACAGGTCTGTTTTCTCTTTCTGCACGGCGGTTTTTCGTTCGCAGCCTCTGGGTCAATGGGCACTGGGGGGAGCGCACCTTGTTTTTCGAGCGAGTATTTCCCAGGCTGCTGCTCCCCTCGCGACCTGGGGTGCCGGTCTGCTCGGTGGCCGCTCGAGCTGTACAGCCGTTCCCAAATGGAGCTTCTGCCATAACCTGAGCTGTTTCTGGCCCTGTGGGAAGAGCGGCGCAGGATCCCACTGCCACGCCGCAGCTGACGGGGAGCGCGCTTCTGCGTTTCCACAGGGCCGGTGCGCCTGCGCTTGGGAGGCGGACAGTCCGGGTGGCTCCCGTCCAGCTTCTCCCCCTCCTCAGTGGCAGAGTGCCTTCTCTTCCTGCCGCAGCGCTGAGGGCGAGGCGCTGCAGAGTCCCGTGGGCTTCCGTTCCGCTGGATCCTCTGCGTACTTGCTTCACCTTCCGGCTTTCTCGGTGCCACGAAGCCTCCCGAAAATGGACTCTTCAGCTCTGGAACCGACTTTGCCAACCCAGTGCTCTGTGTCTCTTGGCGTTCAGCGCCCGCTCCAGGGGTCAAATCGTGGTGCCTGGAGAAACAACAGGGATCTTAGTCTAGGGTTGTTCTCGCAGCCTCCACGTGGCTTCACTCTCATCCTAACATCTTCTGGCAGCACTTGATATGACACGCAGAAGACTGAACCCGGACTGGAAGCTGGAAATTAGATCATGCTCTGCCAGTCCTATCTGCCCCTTCCAGAGCAGGAATTCATCTTTCTACCCTCTTGAACCCCCATTTCACCTCTCTTCACAGCTAGCCAGGCCCAGAGAGCAGACAGATAGCAATTTACACAATCACAACAAATGAGTGCCAAACAAGGAAGAAGAAGAAATGACGGGGCCATCTGCAGAGCAGACAGAACTCAGCTGGACTGTCTTTCTCTCTTAGGACAGAAAGCAAAGCCCACCGGAGAAGAACAGCAACGACAAGATCAGAAACAGGAGAGGGAGCGTATTCTGAACACCCTTTCACACTTGTTCTTACCTGACATAGAAGAGTAAATATGCGCGCTGGCCAAGAACCGTCTGGATGTCACACAGAACCACAGACTCATCGTCCATCTTGTACCACCGTCCATCGCTGGCCTGCAAAGCAAAGCAATTCTATCTTCAGATGAACGGCAGGCTTTTGAAAACAAAAACACAGGCAGTACATCACTGAAGGGCACAATAGACAAATGCAAATCACACTTTTACCTTTACAAAGCAGTAATAGTGTCCTTGCTGACAGCTGTGACCTTCATGGACCAGGACGGCATACAAGGAATAGAGGAGTGGTCCTCCAGCCGCTTCAGATGTGTATTTGCCAAGGTCCAAATATTCTGGGTACCGCACGACCTAAGGAGACACCAAGAGGATTCCCAAGTTATCCTGAGAGTCTTTGGGAAGCAGCCTGAGAAAATCCTGTCAAAGGATCTTCTCAGTTCATCAGAAAGAGGTGTCGCCATGTCATCACCAAAGTGGCAGAAAACTGTTCTCGGCCAAACCAACTCTTCATGAGCACCCAGGTGCTCATCTTCACCCTGGAACTTTCCTCTGGCCACAAGGGCAAGAGCAAGGCAGAGCTGTTGCAATTCTTTTTCTCAGACGGCTGCACTCCATAGCCATCGTGTGCAGACACGAACAACTTCCAGAACAAGCATTCTCCTTCGGGAAAGGACTCCTTCCAAGCAGACAACATGGCCGTGCACTTGTTTACATACCTTGCTAATCTTTCTGCCAAAGAAAGGATCGAATCTCTTCAAGCACACGGTCAGGACGTTGGAGGACTGATGGATTGTAAGCCTCTTGGACGCACTGACCCGCTGTTCACACCTTGAAAACACAGACCCAACGGTTGCAACCTGTCTTGCCCACACTCCACCCCCCATCCATCTAGGGTTGAGCTAAGGCTTGTTTTGCCCAGTTCAGGCAGAAGGGAAAAAAAATGTACCCATCTTAGAAACAAATGCATTTTATTCCAAGTCATGGATGATTCAGGAGGTTTAGTTGTACAGGGAAGAAAACCAAACAAACAGAAAAAAACCCAAGCTGTGTCACGACTGGGTTTCTCAGTGACGTCCAAACCTAACTACTGCTTCCAAACATGCAAATCCATAACCCAGTATCTACTATGAAGATGTCATTAGTAAAGATCTTACTTGCTACACTTATAGCTGTTTTCGCCACCCAGATGCTCGGGTCTGACGAAGTCCTCCAGAGCTCCGGTGACAGATGTGGCTGTCTGGATGAGAAAGAAAGGAGAGCACTGAGCTCCTGGAAACTCAAAATCCCAAGAAATAGCTCCCCATGTGGTGTCAGCGTTAACCCAATAAACAGCTACTCCTGGGCAGCACCAGAGTGTCCTGTGCTCTGCCTGGTCAAAACCAGCAAAAGCCACAAAAGCCACCCGTCCAGCATCACGTGCGTACTGAGGAGTCCAAAGCAGGGCGGTAGGACAGCGTCATCATGGCTGTCGACAGCATCCTTGCTCTTTGCCCAGCTGGCACCCAGCGCAGGGAGACCATTTACAGGGCTTCTACGGAGGGAGCACACAAGTCCACTTCCCTTCCCATCCACCACCATCTTGCGTGGTAACAACCCGCAGTTTGAAGTCAACGGAGTTTACTGGAGATAAACGAGGCCCCTGCAGGGACCTCAAAACATTTTGCACCACCATTTCCAAACATCTTACCTTGATATCCAAAGGAATATCACGGAATGCCTCGTAGGTGTCTGAAACAGCTTTGCAGCTCCAGCATGTTACTGGAAGGCAAAGAGAAAAGGTTCTCAGGTTGGGACGGACAATAACTCTGCCCATGTAATTGACCAGTGCAGCCTGGACATGCTGCTGCCTGCAAAAAGCAGTTTTCCACAAAGGGAGAAAGAGCCACAGACCGTTCTAAGGACAGGGATATTTTTAAAAATTACCTCTGGATCTTAGAAGTCCTCCAAAGACCTGATCAATGACTGTGCCGCCTTGAGATGTGTCCCAGCTGGAAAGAAACGGTAATCGTGGCTCAGAAGGTGGAAGGCAGAGAGCTCGCTCTTGCAAGAGTTTTCCTTGTTAGGAGAGCCCCGGAGAGCGGGTTTCACTGACGATTTAAAGGAAGGAGTCAAAAGGGCCAGAGAACATTTCCATGGTCATGTGCTCATGCTTACTCGCTGCTGCTGCTCAAACAAGCTGTCTGCATGGCATCCACGGCACAGCCGAAGAATTCATGCGCGTCTTCCTGAGCGCCAAACTGGAAATCTCCTATTCCTGAGAAAGAAGAAGGTTTTCACACTAGTCTCCCCAAAAAAGGAAAGAAAACTGACCCTTCTAAAAGCTCTCCTCCTTAACCTGAACCCGGAAAAAACAGTTACACACGGGGTTCTTCAGCAATGAAAAATACCTCCAAATGAAACCATCTGAAATGACTCACGTGGCAGCTCGCTGACAACAGCCACAGGTGCGACGGCACTGCCGGAGCAAGACAGGACGTCCTCCACATGCACTTCCATCGTACACATCATGCAGAAGCCTTTCTTCTCACCTAAGAGGGGACGGAAAGAAGGAAGCAGCCCAATTAAAAAATACACGGCTATGGAAAAATCTCCAAGGAAGAAAAACACCAAACCACCCCACAGGTTACAGGTACAACGTCCGCTCTCCCTTCTCCATCCTCTACTTCTCATCCTCAGAGCTGTTTTCCCAGAGTTGCCGTGGTTTCTTCATCATTTAGAGCTGCCCAAGAGGTGTAAAAGAACGCGTAGCAAGGACTCACAGGACTGGCTGTGCTGGCGAGACAGCAAGTAGTTGGCCAGCGGAGGGGTGTACGTCAAACACTGCAGGATGGAATTGAGGTAGCAGGTGTCGCCCAGGTTGTAGAGGCCTCCTCCCACACTGCGTGTTTGCTGCCAGGCCGCGCAACTCTTCTGCGGAGGATACAGGTCCCTTTCTGGCAGAGCCATTCTGACACTGGTGCCTGCAAGAAAATCAGATTTTAAAGGAGATCTCCTTGTGTGGATAAGGAAAGCCCTCAAGTGGTGTGCCTAGACTTGGCCCTCTTTGAATGTGCTAGAGAAAAGATAACTAGGAAACAGGAATTACGCTGACAGCCTGCATCTACCCAAACCCCAACGGGAGAGCCCAGTGGACAGCGAGGAAGGTACAGGCCAACCCACACTTCTACCCTCTCTCTATCTACACCATCCCATGTCTCAAAGGAAACGAAGCATTACCTTTTCCACAAACCGGAATTGTCAGGAAGGGGAGGGAGAAAAAAAAGGTCGTAATTTCCAGAAGAAGATTATTGAATGAATACAGCAAGGAGCTGAGTGGCTTCGCCGTCGAGCTCAGCCCGTGCTCACGCTCGCCAGCACAGCCGCCAGCTCAGTGCGAGAGCACAGCAGGAGCTGCCGGGGACGCCCCTTATGAGCACCCGGCCCCGGGACGCCCTTTGTGACACGGGGCCGTGCGGGGCCGCGCAACAATGGGGCTGGCGCCGCCCGGCACCTCCCGCAGCTGTGGCTGCGGGGCCTCCCCAGGCACCAGCCGCGGGGCAGGGGCTCCTCCCCGGCAGAGCACGCACCTCTGCCCACACCAGGGGCTCAGAAACAGGCCAGAAGGCGCACGAGCCTTTTGGATGCTGCACAATCAACTTCAAGACTCATCGCTCTTGTCCTTTTTCCGCCAACACTACTGCACGAGGTTGGCAGGAAATTCAACTTCTTCACTGAAAAAAGGAAGAAGGAGTGTGTCTGCAGTGCTGTGAGCTCCCAGAGAGGAGCATCGAGCTCTGGCAAATCTGCCAGGTTCTGAGTCCCCCACGCAGGGTGAAGTGCCCATTGGAAGGCTGAGCAGCAGCTTCTACTGTCCCTCTCTTCTCCTTTCAGGAGTTTTCCGTAAGCGCCGAGTGCTAACGTAACGTCGAGCAGTTGGAGCAGGTACTCGGTCGGTTGCTGCTGCATCTGGTCCCTCATGTCTGTCATCTCCCTCTCCTTTGCATCCAGCATCTTCCTGATCTTCTCCCACTCGCCAGCCATCGTTTCCTCCAGCTCGCGAACGCGATCTTCCGCTGCACTGGCCTGTGAAAAACACAGTTGGCATCTATGTGGGTACAATAAAAATGTTCAAAAATCCATCTCCCTCCCAAACGGACGTCAAGATTTCTGGCCGCAAAATTCAGGGAATGCAAAGAGACGGAAATGTCAATCCATCCAAACACCACACTGCTTGGGATTAGTTATTAAAGCAAATTTAGTGCCTTTACCTGTTTCTGAAGGCCACAGAGCTGGTTGCTGAGAACTTCTTTCTCATGAGAGTCTCTTTCAGCTCCTCTCGCGCCGCACCGGCCGCTTTGTCGTTTTGGTCAGAGGACAGTTTGGCTTTTTACAGCTGGAAGGCAAGTTTGATACACGTCACTTGCACCGAGCTGGATATTCTGCAAATATCCTTTCAGTACAAAATAGAAGCTATTTAATCTCTAATAATTTTAAATGGAAATCTGGGAAGTTTATTAGAAGAATTGCATAATGTTAAGGAAATGCCCAAAGGACCAGAAAAATCTATTTCAGAACTATTCCTATAGGATTTGCTTATAGAGTCACTACCTAGATCACATCTAACCGGGGGGCTGTTGCTGCCCGGAGATGCCCCCACGGTGGCTGAAGTGCCCGGGATGTTCAGCGCTGCCTGCTGCCCATCGACGGCCATTGGCAGCTCCAGAGGTGATGGGGCCACCGCATTCCCCTCTGTGCCGCTGTCACCCAGGTCCCCAGGCACAGGGCTGCTGCCTGGACCATCCTGGCTGGACTCCACCGCCCCCAGGGAGCAGCCGAGTAGCTGCAGGGCCTCTTGGAGCAGCTCATCCTCCGGGATGGCCAGTTCAGCTGCCAGGTCTGCAGAGGCTGGTTCGGCAGCAGAGAGGCCGGATGGAGCGTCGCTGCCCAGGGCTGTCGCCAGGGGGGTGGCCACTGCATTTCCCTCTGCACTGCTGCCACCCGTGTTCCCAGGTGTGGGGCTGCTTCTGGGACCATCCTCGGTGACCCGCACTGTAGCCGGAGTGACACCAAACAGCCAATGGGCCTCTAGCGGGAGCATCTCCTCAGATACGTCGAAGCCATCGGTGGGGTTCCCAGGGGCTTCATTGAGGAGGGCAGCAGAGGGGCTGCTCCGGGGGATGTTCCTGCCCCCAGATGCCCCTGTGGCGGTGGCCGTGCTGGGAACGCTGATCGGTGCCCATTGCCCCTGGACATGCCGGTAGCCGGGGATGGAGGTCGGCAGCACCGGGGGGGCTGGGGCCACCGCTGTGCCCTGGTGGCTCTAGGGGATGGTCCACTGGATGTGGAACACCCAGAGGTCAAACCACCGAAGTAAAACCAAAAACCCTCTGTGTCTGTTTACGTTGAGTTCTTTAAGGAAAGTAGGTAGGAATTCCTGCAATGAAGCTCTGACAATCAGGTGTAAACTTGAGCGGAGAAGCCTGATGTAAAGAAAAGTGATGTAAACCTTAGAGGCCAAATGAGCAAAACAGGGAGGTTGGACAGGTGAGGAGCAAGGTTTTCCATCCCATGTCTGGCCTCAAGGGACTGCTTTTCCAACCTGTTCACGCCTCCTTAGGAGACACTCTGCATCAGTGTCCATGGGAGAATTCTTCTATCGCTTCTTCAAAGGGCTCCTTGAAAATGTCTTCTTTACCTTACCTCCTGAAACCTCTCTAATTCGCTGTACAAGTGTTCAGGACTTGAGGAAAATGATGAAAGAGACATGGCTTGTCAGGCTTTTTGCCATTTTAAGAAGCCCATTTGTGTGTTTGAGGCTGCGTCCATGAATCACAGGTACTGAGAAGAGACTGGAAAAACACCTCGAGCACCCAAAGTCAAAATCAAAACCTCAGAGTTCCTTGAAGCATTAATGGGCCCCACTGAGGACTGTTACTGACAAAGCCTCCCCAGGGGCTCGTTAGAGCAGATAATTGGAAGCTGTTATGAGAGGTGGCTCTGTGCAGGTGGCTCTGATGCTCAGAAACCCCTTGGTTTGCTTTCTGAAGCAGAAAGGAGAAGCCCTGAGCTCCAGGCAATGGGAAGGGGGATCCTGTTCCTCACACACGGCTCAGGGCTCTTCCTGGGACCGTGGGATGTGGGTGTGCAAGGCCCAGGGAAGGACAACACTGCTCCAGCAACTTCCAGCTTGCCCATGGGGCTGCAAGGAGGCAACGAGGCCCCAGAGCCATGAGGACAACATGTCTTCTCCCAGGCCTCAGTGACAGAGACAACCGCCCTGGCCAAGGGGACAGAGACCTGGGTTCTGTGGGTCCCTTCCAGCCTTACAGCGCCCTTTGCCATCTCCACCACAGGCTGTTCTTTATGGTCCTACCCCTGCCCATCTTTCCCTGCAGGCTGCAGACACCCATCTCGCTTCCCCACCTGCTCTCACCCCAGCATTTCTGCACCTTCACTGCTGTGTCTGCACCCTCACCGGCTGTTCTTTGGAACACAAACCATGGGCTCATCCAGACTCCCTCCTGGTGACATCTTGCACCACAGCACTGCCCTTCCAGTGACATTTTTTCCTCCTGATACCCAGTCTCCACCTTCCAATCTGCATTTGGTGGCTTTTTCTTCTCTCTCCTGCTTTTTGCGACTACCAAGGAAAGTTCACCCACCTCAGAAATTGCCCTTCAAACAGGAAACTCAACCTGTTAGGCTTTTTCTGGTCTTCCACTTGACCAGAGAGAAGTAACCTCGGCATGATCTTCCAGATCCCACAAGTGCTGCTGGCCTTTCAGCTTCTCTGACAGACACGACCATGTCCCTGGGCACTTGGGCAGAGGTTCTTTCCCAGCCATGTCCCTGCTGCTGGGCTGTCACCTCCAGAGACAGAACTGACCTCACAGTCCCCTTCACAGCCACATGCATCTTACTGGATTAAGAGTTTCTGAGACACAACTGACCTCGTACAACACCCTCCGTATGGCCCAGGACCTGATCAGGTAAAAGCATGTTTGTTTTATGAATTTGATGAAATCTATTTCCTGCAAATGATTGGAGTGGAGAAACATTCTTCACAGGAACTGCTGTATTTATGTTGACACTTTTTAGTTCTCTTCCTCTGCCTCTTTTTTGGGTTTTTTTCTTCTTCCTCCACATGTTCCATTTTCAAAACCCTCTCCAAGGTGAAGATTCATTGAATCACAGAATAACTCAGGTTTGAAGAGAGCCCTGAATATCACCTTGTCTCACTCTCCTGTTCAAGGCCGGCTGAACCAGGTGAGTGTTTTCAGGGCCTCTGCCCAACGTTGCATCTTCCACAAAGGAACTGAAAGTGCACTGCGTCACATCATGGAGAAGAGAATTAAGATGTTGGCCCGAGTGCTGGTCACTGAGGGATGCTACTAATAACTGGCTACAGTTGTTCTTCAGGTAACTTTCCAGTGGTCTTGAGGTTATTTCTCTAACTGTATTTATGTCAATCCACAAGATCGTCCCTTCCCTTTTGATTCTCTCCCCTATTTGGAGGTGGGGAGTGAGAGAGCAGCTACCATGGATGTGATTGCTAGCTTGAGTTAAATTCATTTATTAATAAATTCATTTGTTAATTCATTTAACAAACAATTTACGAAGGGCAAACCCTGGCCAATAGATGAAGGGGATTATAGCGGTGCATACATGGAAGTACAGAAGGAGGAGGGGCAGTTACTGAGGATGCACTGGATAGTGTGGCACCTGAGCACGGCACAAATGGCATGAAAAGGCAGGAGAACCCCAACAGCATCCTGGGACGCCCATGCACCAGCCCCGTCTCTCAGGAGCCCCTCGGAATCCTCCAGCAACCCCCAGGAAATGCTCTTGCCCGTCAGCGAGCTGCCCCGACCCCCTGCCCATCCTACACGCTGTTAGAGCTGCCAGGAACACAGACTGCCAACCCTCCCCGGCGCTGGAATGCCAGTGCCGAGGGGAGGGCAGAGTAGCAAGGGGCAAAACGCTTCAAAATTCCACGTCGGCACTAATTAACCCGACACAAACAAACCTCTGACACAGATGAGCCAGATCAAGAACAGGAACGTTCATGGGCTGAGGAATCGGGTTTGCAAATCTTCTACACCGATCTGAACCGACACAGCATTTTTTATTTTTTGCCTTAGCTTCTGCTCTGGTTTCAGCTGAGGCTTTCTGGTTTCGCCATCTTCCCGTGAACCCGCACTCGATAAATGCAGGCATACTTCGGGTTTCCCCAGTTGCTCTTGACAAGAAATTTGACATATGAAAAGGCTCTGGGAAGTGCCTGTGAAGAAAAGAAGCAAAAGGAAACGGAGGCGTCAAGAGCCAGAGTGCAGTCAATGGATCTGCCCCTGCCAGCCCGGCTCCTGCGCAGGAACCAGCTCCCAGAAGTGCTGCGGGCCCCTGTGCCCAGTGAGAAAGCGTTCACGCTCTTCCTGCTGTGGACGTGCGGGCAAACCTGCTTTGCTCCCTGGCATCTTTCCCCCGCGTGTGGACCGTACCTTCAGCGGGAACGTCTGGATGGGCTCTTTCGCCACGTTGTACATGAACGTCCCAAGCAGAGTTTCCTCTTCTCCGTCCACATCCAGTCCCTCGGGGGCAAAGCACAAGGAGAGCAGCTCAGACTCATCCCAGCACCGTGGGGACGTATGCGCTGGATCAGCCCCATCCCGTTCCCAGCCTCTCCTGGGACCCCAGCGCTCGTCTGGTACTGGTTGGGCTGGAGCTCAGTCTCCACCTGGAGTTTTGGTGAAGAACCCTAAGGTGCCCTGGCCAGACTAACTCTTGAGAGCAAGGAAACCTCTCGAGCCCTTGAAGTATCACGCCAGGGCACGGCCAGGCTCGGGAGAGAGCGGGACACAAACCTCCGAGGATGCAAAGTCCCTGTCACGGCTTGGCCCCAGGGCAGAAGCGCCCAGCAGACACTTACAAAGACGGCGACGTCTCTGGGGGTGCTAATGACGGACCCAGAGGGAGAGGCTTCCTTGGAGATGTGCTGCACGGTGACAGCGCTCAGGTGGATTCGTGCTGGCAACCGGATGACCACCTGGCCCTGATGCCCTTGGAAAGGCCAGCAGTTCCCTGGGGAAACATCCGGCTGCAACCAGAACAGCAGAGAAATGAAGCGTGAGAGAGCGCTGGGGCCAACACAACTGCTCCCGGAGCTTGCAGCGCAGGCACCGGGGTGTCTGTGGGGTCTGCTGCAGCTCAGAAATGTCCCTGAGATCGGACCCCAACTTCCCAGGAAGGAAGGAAACCAGCACTGAGGATTCCTGCTGCCCTACCTTCAGAACAGCCTCAGGAGAGTTGGCAGCATGAAACAGCTGTATAACACTGCAGATCCAATTCCCTTGGCAGCTGTAGGTCTGGGAAGTTCTCCGCGTGTCGATGGCGGCACCTGGAAGGAAGGGGGGGCAGATGACCGCAAGCGGAGGACTCGGTGCTCAGACGCGACCCGTGAGGCTGCTGCCAGCTCCTCGTTTTTCAGTCCTGTTCTCATCACCAGTTTGGAGAGCAGCGCCGGGAGCACAGCTGGGCTGCTTGTGTCCGTACCAGCGCTCTGCAGGGCCCAGTCAGACATCTCCACGGAGACTTGCGAAGCCGCCTCGGACGCTGCCTGGTTGAGGAACAGCACGGTCAGCAGTCCAAACCCACCAACAACCCCAAGGAGGCTTTCTCGGGGCTTCTGCCCAGCCAAACCTCCTTCCCCAAATGCACGCTCACCTTCCTCGCGCTGATGAGCTGCACCCTCCGCTGAGCCACCTCCTGCAGCAGACGCCACATATTTTGATTTTGTGCCACCAGCAAAGCCTGGTAATCGCTGAAGGACCAGGAAAGCAGATCTCGTCAGAGAGATGTCCGTCCCCTCTGGGGAGCGTCGGAGCTCATCACGGAGCACAGACACGGGTGCTCGCCCGGCTTTGCCAGCGCTTCCCTCCTCACCCGGCTGAGCAAGGCAAAGGCCAGAGGGAAGGACGGGAGCCCTGGCTTTAGGAAAATGGGTGCAGGTAGCACGAGGTGTTGGCTGAGGCTTCTGCACAGACCCAGTTGCAGCTCAGGACGGAAAGCCCTGCACGGAAGCAGAAGAAGCAGAAGAGCCCGTGATTTCTCCAGCCACTGTCAGCAGTGCTCCCTTGCAGGAGTCACCCACCTCCATCCACCCCTTCGCCCGTGTCGTCCACCCTGGCATCGAGGTTGTGCAGTAAATGCCAAGAGCCACCAGGAGCAACAGGAGGATGGCTCGGAAGAACCTCATGTCCCTCAAGAACTGCATCCTCTGCCTGTCCATCACAAACCAGTTCTTTTTGGGGGCCATCTTGTGCCTGAAAAAGAGAGTCCAGGGGCTGTCAGGGAAACAAGTGTTGAGCAAACCCCTTCAACAGCTGGATTTGCATTCTTAGGCTAAAAAGCTGGAGGAACCTGATTTCTGTCCACACTGCTCAACACTACTGGCAGCTCTTCCGCAGAGGAAGAGCTGCAGGAGCACCTTCTGAAAGAGAAGGAAAACAATCCATAAAGAGCAAATGAAGACTCTTGTCAGCAGCCTTGTGGTGTGGACCTTGCTCTCTCTTTGGCTGAGAAACCAGGATTGTTCTCACATAGAATCACAGAACAGTTTGGTTTGGAAGGGACCTTCAAAGCTCATCGAGTGCAACCTCCTGCCATGAGCAGGAACGTCTTCACCCTGATCGGGTTGCTCGGAGCCCCGTCCAGCCTGGCCTGGGGTGTCTCCAGGGATGGTTCATCCACCACCTCTCTGGGTACCTGGGCCAGGCTCTCACCACCCTCAGGGGCAACAATTCCTTCCTCATGTCTGGGCTGGGGAACAGGCCCTGTTCTCCCCTTTGCTTGCACTGGCCCTGGACATCCCCTTCCCCCCATCCACAGCAGAAACCTGCACTACGTACATGGCAAAGACGGACACACTCAGCAGACGTGTCCACAGGGAGACCAGGGCACCTGCCCCACGGCAAGTGAGGCTGAAGACCATCCCTGGGCAAAAAAAAAAAACAGAGACAAGTCAGGCCTGTCTCTTGAGGTCTCCTCTCCAGGAGTTCACCGCCAAGCACGTCACAGCGAGCAGCAGTGGCTGAGCTTACATGCAATTTTTGTGGTCTCATTGCGCCACTTTGCAAATCTTGGAGTGGCTGAGCCAGGACTTGACTTCCAGAATCGCGTCGCCAGCTCCAGCCTCGTGCCGGCGCTCCTGCGGGAGGACAAAGGGAGATGCCGCTTGCCCACCAGCCCCACGCTGTGTGAGCCGAGGCCCTGGCCAGAGCTCGGCCTCGGGAAGCCTCGCAGGGGACGTCCCAGCTGCGGGGACAGAGGCAGCCCCTTCCCCAGCTCCGTTTCTCTCTCCAGAAGCCTCTGTCATCTTCCCCACGCTGCTCCCCGCCCCACGGGTCATGTCCGGCCGCGTCCCAGCTCCCACCCCAACCCGCCGCCCCGGGCAGGAGCGGCCAATTCTTACCCACTTGTCTGGCAGCGGCTCGGCCCCGCTGCCTCCCCTGCCGGCTCTTGGTCGGCCTTGGCCTCCAAGGAGCCTTTGGAGGCCTCTCGGCATCTTCTCTGGGGTGCCTTTCTCCTGGCCATGGCTGGCAAGTGCGGGCTCCCCGCTCAGCGCAGCACTTGGCCTGTCCAGGCACCAACAGCTCGTGCAGCCCAACAGCACCCGCAGCAGGAGCTGCCTGCCCAGGGTGTCGAGGGTTAAGACTGCGGGGTGACAATAAAACCCTGGCAGATGTATTGTTAACCCCCTCTCCCCCCCCACACTTCCCCCTTCCTCTTCCCCCTTTTCACTAAGGAGAGGCGATTGGGAGGAAAAGAAGCACAGAGTGAAGAGAGTTGGAAGAAATTAAAGATGTTTTACTAATGCTACTAATAAGAATAGAGAAAATAATACAAAATATACAAAACCAATCTTGAAAGTCTCAGCAACTGCAGAGCCGGCAACCAAAGTCCTGGATTAGACTCTGCAGCCAATCGGAGCTGGATTCAGTCTCTCACTAGGCCTCAGTTCGCAGGGACGACTAGCAAGGTCCTCTCCTAATGTCGGCCATAAGCAGAAGGGAAAAGGGAAAAGCACACGAGATCCTCGTGATCTCCCACTTTTATATGAAGTATTCACGTGAATGGAATGTTATACACAGTTGGTCAGTTTCTTGCTCACTTGCTTCTCGTCGCCCCTCTCGCGAGATGTCCATCCATGCTTATCAATAAGTTTGCATTCCATTGCTAGGTTTACCAAAACATGTGTCTGGTTCTCCAGGAAAATGCAGTTAATATGAAGGCTTTAGCTGACAGGCAAATTCACTAAAAGAGAAACTTGTTTTTAACAAAACCAGGACATTCCACCCCTTATAATATGCCATTCACTGAATGCTTAAACCTTTTCAATACAATCTATCAATACAATCTAATTGATCACTACTACTATATATATATATATATACATATGTACATATATACACAGGAGTAATTAATCAGTGGACCATCCTTTAAAAAGTTCATTAAGTTCATTTTGTCACGACACTCTCCCAGGGCAGGAAAAATGGTACAAGTGCAATCTCATGACCACTGTTTGTGGGTTAAAGACATCAACTTCGAAGAAGTTGTCAGGCGCCACTCGAAGAAGCTAGCTCTGGTTTCATCATCACTGTTTTTATCTGAAAAACACTTATTAAACACTGTTAGCATGGCAATTCACATTATGCAGTTCAGTATTGCATATTTTCACCTAAACTCAAATCCCCTTGAGGTACACACCGAACTTCTCCATCCTTAAGCATCACCCACCAGGTGCTGCCAGGTCCCTGGGCAAAAACAGTCCCAGGAATGGGCTTGCCTTTGCCTGAGGCAGGAGGAACCCAGACTGCCTTTCCTAACATGTTTTTCATGTGTACTACAGGGACTGTATCTCCTTCTACAGTCCATAGAATTTCTGATTGGGCAGGCCCGGCTCGATTGGTTGATCCCCTGGTGTTGACCAACCAAGTGGCTTTTGCTAAATGTGAATCCCAGTTTTTAAAGGTTCCACACCCAATGCCTTTAGTGTAGTTTTTAGCAAACCATTGTACCTTTCAATTTTCCCAGAGGCTGGTGCATGATATGGAATATGATATACCCACTCAACACCATGTTCTTTGGCCCAATTGTCTATACTAATGTTTTTGAAATGAGTACCATTGTCTGATTCAATTCTTTCTGGCATACCGTGTCGCCAAAGGACTTGCTTTTCAAGGCCCAAGATAGTATTTCGGGCTGTAGCATGAGGTACGGCATATGTTTCCAACCATCCAGTGGTTGCTTCCACCATTGTAAGTACATACCGCTTACCTTGACGTGTTTGTGGAAGTGTAATATAATCAATCTGCCAAGTTTTTCCATACTTATACTTTAACCATGGCCCCCCATACCATACAGGCTTTAACCGTTTTGCTTGTTTGATTTCGGCGCAAGTCTCACATTCATGAATAACCTGTGAAATAGTGTCCATAGTTAAATCCACCCCTCGATCGCGAGCCCATTTATACGTTGCATCTCTACCTTGATGCCCTGAAGCATCATGAGCCCACCGAGCTAGGAAAAGCTCACCTTTATGTTGCCAGTCCAAGTCCACCTCAGCTACTTTAATCTTAGCAGCTTGATCTGCTTGTTGGTTGTTTTGATGTTCCTCGGTGGCTCGACTTTTAGGCACATGAGCATCTACATGGCGAACTTTCACAGGCAGGCTCTCTAGCCGAGCAGCAATGTCTTGCCACAGTGTGGCAGCCCAAATGGGTTTACCTCTGCGCTGCCAGTTGCTTTTTCTCCATTACTATAGCCACCCGCACAAGGCATTTGCTACCATCCATGGGTCAGTATAGAGATAAAGTATTGGCCACTTCTCTCGTTCAGCAATGTCCAAAGCCAGCTGGATGGCTTTCACTTCTGCAAATTGACTAGATTCACCTTGTGCTTCAGTGGCTTCTGTAACTTGTCGTGTGGGACTCCACACAGCAGCTTTCCACTTTCGATGTTTTCCTACAAGACGACAGGATCCATCTGTGAACAGTGCATACTGCTTATCAGTCTCTGAAAGAGTATTATACGGTGGAGCTTCTTCAGCACGTTTTACTTCCTCCTCATCTGGGGACATCCCAAAGTCTTTGCTTTCTGGCCAGTCTGTAATCACTTCTAAGATCCCTGGGCGATTGGGATTTCCAATTCGAGCTCGTTGCGTGATCAATGCAATCCATTTACTCCACGTAACTTCGGTTGCATGATGTGGAGAGGGAACCGTCCCTTTGAACATCCAGCTCAGCACCGGCAGTCGAGGTGCCAGGAGGAGCTGTGCTTCAGTACTGATCACTTCTGAAGCAGCTCGGACTCCTTCACATGCTGCTAGTATCTCTTTTTCAGTTGGAGTATAGTTGGCCTCAGATCCTTTGTATCCTCGACTCCAAAAACCTAAGGGTCGACCTCGGGTTTCTCCTGGTGCTTTCTGCCAGAGGCTCCAGGTAAGTCCATTATCTCCAGCTGCAGTGGAGAGCACATTTTTAACATCTAGTCCAGTCCGAACTGGTCCAAGGGCTACCGCATGAGTTATCTCACGCTTAATTTGTTCAAAGGCTTGTCATTGTTCAGGGCCCCACTCAAACTGGTTCTTTTTACGAGTCACTCGATAAAGAGGGCTCACAATCTGGCTGTAGTCAGGAATATGCATTCTCCAAAAACCTACAACGCCCAAGAAAGTCTGTGTCTCCTTTTTATTAGTAGGTGGAGACATTGCTGCAATTTTGTTGATCACATCCATTGGGACCTGACAACAGCCATCTTGCCCTTTTATTCCTAAAAACTGGATCTCTCGTGCAGGTCCCTTGACCTTGCTTCGTTTTATGGCAAAACCAGCATCCAAAAGAATCTGAATTATTCTCTCACCTTTCTCGAAGACTTCTTTCGCTGTGTCGCCCCATATGATGATGTCATCAATATATTGCAAGTGTTCTGGAGCTTTACCTTGCTCCAGCGTGGTCTGGATCAGTCCATGGCAGATGGTAGGACTGTGTTTCCACCCCTGGGGCAAGCGATTCCACATGTTTCCAGGTGAAAGCAAACTGCGGCCTGCACTCTGCTGCTACAGGAATAGAGAAAAATGCATTAGCAATGTCAATTGTAGCATCCCACTTGGCTGCCTTTGACTCCAGTTCAAATTGCAGTTCTAGCATGTCAGGCACAGCAGCACTCAGTGGTGGTGTAACTTCATTCAGGCCACGATAGTCTACAGTTAGTCTCCACTCGTCACTAGACTTACGCACTGGCCAGATTGGGCTGTTAAAAGGTGAGCGAGTCTTACTGATCACACCCTGGCTTTCCAATTGACGGATCAACTTCTGGATCGGAATCAAAGAGTCTCGATTGGTGCGATATTGCCGGCGATGCACCGTCGTGGTAGCAGTTGGCACCTGCTGATCGTCAACCATCAGCAGTCCTACAACAGAAGGATCATCTGAAAGACCAGGAAAATCAGACAGCTGTTCAATTTTCTCAGTGTCCACAGCTGCTATACCAAATGCCCACCTATACCCTTTTGGGTCCTTAAAATACCCTCTCCTGAGGTAGTCTACGCCAAGGATGCACGGAGCATCTGGACCAGTCACAATGGGATGCTTTTGCCAGTTTTTTCCAGTTAGGCTCATTTCAGCCTCTACAACAGTCAGTTCCTGGGATCCCCCAGTCACTTCAACAATACTGATGGATTGTGTTCCTTTATAATTAGAAGGAATTATCGTACACTGTGCACCAGCGTCCACTAAAGCTTTGTACTCCTGGGGGTGTGTTGTACCAGGCCATCGTATTTGTACAGTCCAATAAACTCTGTTATCCCTTTCCTCCAACTGGTTGGAGGCAGGGCACCTCTAATTTCTGTTTTGCACAGTCTCTGGGTGTGAATTAGAGGTTCCTTCAAGAGCACCAGAATCTCTTCTGCTCCTTTTGTAAACTGGAGCAGCCACCTTCCTAGGAGTTTTTCCTTTTATCTCACGTACTCGTTCTTGAAGTTCTGAGGTAGGTCTTCCATGCCACTTATTCATGTTTTCTCCCTGCTCATGTAGGAAGAACCACAGTGAACCTCTTTTTGTGGGCTGCCTCTGTCCTCTGTCTCGAGATTGGAAACGCCTTTTCCTAATAGCTGAAACATAGGTTTGTGCAGGTCGTGAATGGTATGTGTCTTCTCTGAGTTCTTTGATTTCTTGCAACAGCTTTTCAAACCGGTCATCAGATTTTTCACACAGTTTCTCTACAGCAGAGACACAAGCCCGTAGAGAACCAGCAAGGCTGTCCTCAAAGTTCCGGAGCTGCTCAATCACTTCAGTAATATCTTATACACCTTCAGCTGACCAGACCATTCCTGCCAATGACTTAGCATATGCAGGGGGTGTGCTTTGTACAAATCTGCGCCACAGAGATCGTGTACCATTGATTCTATCTGGGTCTGTCTCCTCTTGGCTATCTGGTCCAAAATAGATGATCTCTCGCACAGCTAATTCTCTCAGGAACTGAATACCTCTCTCCACACTATTCCATTTCCCTAACTTGGATATACAATCTTCCTTGTAGGGAAATCTTACTTTCATAGCTGCCAGGAGTTGGGTCCAGAGACTAGTGGCATTAGACCCTCTTGAAATTGCCCTATCAATGGTGGAATCTTTTGACAGAGATCCCAGCTGCCTGGCTTCACCCCCTTCCAATTCAATTGTTTCTGCCCCATTGTCCCAGCATCGGAGCAGCCAGGTTAAAATATTCTCGCCCTCACGACGACTAAAGTCTTTTTGCAGCTGTCTCAGCTCTCCTGGAGAAAAGGACCAAGTGGTGGTCACTTCATCTCCTCCCTGTCCTGATGGTGTCCCTTGGGTTGATGTTGGCCCTGTGCCATCACCTGCTGCATGGGTGGTCTTTCTAGTGACTTTCTTACAACCGGCAACTGATGCTGATATGGGTTCACCATCATTTGATTTATTTCCAGAGTCTGAATGACTGTCAGGGTGATTGCTGTGATTACAGCAGCAACAATGCCCAGTGTGTGAAGAAGTGGGGGCTGCCTTGTTAGCCTTTGAGGCTGGAGAAGTAATGTTATCTGCAGCGACCTTGGCAGAGGAACTCTGCAGAGGAGCTGTAGCTTCAGCCTGCAAAGCCGCGGCTGGGGGGCAGTGGCTGCAGCGGCAGCTTTTGCTGTTTTGCTCTTTCTCGAGCGGCTCGGAGTGTTTTTTGCTAAAGCTTCCAAAGACGCACCGCAAATCTCAGGACAACAAAGAGACGCAAACCTCCTGTTGAACGCCATTTCTCTTAACAGGAGCAGAAACTGACATACATACAGCAAACCAGATAACACCATCACAGTTCTATCAAAACTCCAAGGATATTCAAAATTCTCTAAAACATTTGCGAACTGTCCTAGCGAAAAAACGAAAGTATTGTTAGTCAGTCTTTCTAAAGATTCGCTCGACCAATTAGCAAACACAGAGCCGTACTGCTCTTTAATCTCTCCTGAAGGCTTTTCAAGGTAAAGCAGAAGCGAGTAGAAATTCATTAGCGGCTGCAGTATAATGAAATAAACCAGTGACAAACCACACAGTATCATCATGACCATTGTCCAGTTCCTTGTTGTTATATAATGAATACTTCGATTTAAAAAGAAGGCCCAACACAGATATGGAATCAGTGAGCACAATGTAGAAAATAACTGATACAACTTATGCCATAACATCTTTAAATCAGTGTAATTCACTTTGCCTTAATACCACTAAATAATGTCCGAAGCAAAGAGACGCGCAAGTATCACAACTTTATGAGTTGGCACCGTGCCAAGAAAGTTGAAAGGTACATCAGAGCAGTAGAAAAGCCAAAAATCTTCAAATTTACCCCTTTCTCTTGCCCCACGTTGGGCGCCAGTTATCTGTCGAGGGTTTAGATTGCGGGGTGACAATAAAACCCTGGCAGATGTATTGTTAACCTCCTTTCCCCCCCACTTCCCCCTTTGCCCCTCCCTCTCCCCCCTTCCCACTCAGGACAGGCGATTGGGAGGGAAAGAAGGACAGAGAGAAGAGAGTTGGAAAAATTAAAGATGTTTTACTAATGCTCCTAATAAGAATAGAGAAAATAATACAAAATATACAAAACCAATCTTGAAAGCCTCAGCAACTGCAGAGCCGGCACCCATAGTCCTGGATTGGACTCTGCAGCCAACCTGAGCTGGATTCAGTCTGTCACTGGCCTCAGTTCGCAGGGACGACTAGCAAGGTCCTCTGCTAATGTCAGCCATGAGGAAAAGGGAAAAGGAAAAGGGAAAAAAGGGCCGAGATCCTCATGATCTCCCACTTTTATATGAAGTATTCATGTGAATGGAATGTTATACACAGTTGGTCAGTTTCTTGCTCACCGGTTTCTCGTTGCCCCTCTCACGAGATGTCCATCCGTGCTTATCGATAAGTTTGCCTTCCATTGCTAGGTTTGCCAAAACATGTGTCTGGTTCTCCAGGAAAATGGAGTTAAGATGAAGGCTTTAGCTGAAAGGCAAATTCACCAAAAGAGAAACTTTTTTTTAACAAAACCAGGACGCCCTGTGAACGTGACTCTGTGACTCTCTGACATCTGTGACTCTGTGACTCTGACTCCATGACTGTGACTCTGTGACATATGTGACCCTGTGACCATAACTATGACTGTGAATCTGACCCCGTGTTGTGACTCTGTGACTCTGTGACATCTGTGACTCTGTGACTGTGTGACACTGGCTCTGTGACTTTGTGACTCAGTGACTGTGACATCTGGGACTCTGGGACTATGTGACTGGGACTCTGGGACTTTGTGATTCTGGCTCTGTGTTTGTGACTCTGTGACTCAGTGACTATGTGACAATGTGAAATTCTTACTGTGATTGTGTGACTGGGACTCTGTGACTGGGACTTTGTGATTCTGACTCTGTGACTCTCTGATTGTGACACTGTGATTCTGTGACTATGTGACTCTGTGATGATGTGACAATGTGACTCTGTGACACCGTGACTCTCTGACTCTCTGATTATGTACAATGTGACTGTGACTCTGTGATTGTGACTCTTTACTGTGACTGTGACCCAGTGCTTTGACTCTGTGACCGTGACTCTATGACTATGTGTCTGACCCCGTGACTGTGACTCTGTGAATTATATGACCCTGTGACTGTGACTCTGTGACCACAACTATGACTCTGTGACTCTGCGACATCTGTGAAATCTGTGTCATCTGTGACTCTGACTCTGAACCTGTGACTGTGACTCTGTGACATATGTGGCTCTGTGACTGTAACTCTGTGACCACAACTATGACTCTGTGACTCTGACCCCGTGATTGTGACTCTGTGACTCTGTGACATCTGTGACTTTATGTCATCTGTGACTCTGTGACTGTGATTGTGTGACTGTGACTCTTTGACTGTGTCCCTGTGACTCTGTGACCATAACTACGACTCTATGAATCTGACCCCGTGATTGTGACTCTGTGACTCTGTGATATCTGTGACTCTGTGTCATCTGTGACTCTGTGACTCTGTGACATATGTGACACTGTGACTCTGACTCAGTGACCAGAACTATGACCCTCTGACTCTGACCCCATGACTGTGACTCTGTGACTTTAACTCTGTGACTCTGAACCTGTGACTGTGACTCTGTGACATATGTGACTCTGTGACTATGACTCTGTGACCATAACTACGACTCTGTGACTCTGACCCTGTGACCGTGACTCGGGGACTCTGTGACACCTGTGACTCTGTGCCATCTGTGACTTTGTGACTGTGACTCTGACCCTGTGACAGTGACTCTGTGACATATGTGACAATGTGACTGTGACTCTGTGACCACAACTATGACTCTGTGACTCTGACCCTGTGATTGTGACTCTGTGACATCTGTGACTTTATGTCATCTGTGACTCTGACTCTTTGACTGTGTCCCTGTGACTCTGTGACCATAACTATGACTCTGTGAGTCTGACCCCATGATTGTGACTCTGTGACATCTGTGACTCTGTGTCATATCTGACTCTGTGACTGTGACTGTATGAATGTGACTCTTTGACTGTGTCCCTGTGACTCTCTGACTGTGATTCTGTGACTTTGTGACTCAATGACTCTGTGTCATTTGTGACATCTGTGACTGTGACTCTGTGACTCTGGACCCGTGACTGTGACTCTGTAACATCTGTGACCGTGTCATCTGTGACTCTGTGACTGTGACTCTGTGACTCTGAGACCGTGATTGTGACTGTGTGACTCTGTGACATCTGTAACTCTGTGTCATAAACTCTGTGACATATCCCAAATACAGCATCCTAGATAGAGCATCCCATAAACAACATTCCGGATACAGTATCCCTGATACAGCATACTATATACAGCATGATAGATACAGCACATCAGAGACAACATCCTAGACAAACCATCCCAAATAGAGCACCCTAGATACAGCATCCTAGACAGACCATCCTAGATACAGTATACTACATAAGGCGTCCCAGATACAGCATCCCAGATGCTTAGTCCAAGATATAGCATCTCTGATACAGCATCCTAGATACAGCATCCCACATATAGCATCCTAGATACAGTATGCGAGATACAGCATCCCAGATACACCATCGTATATACAGCATCCCATATACAGCATTCTAGGTACAGCATCCAAGATGCAGCATTCCGGATACAGCATCGCAGATAAAGCATCCTAGGTACAGTATCCTCGATACAGCTTCCCAGATACGGCATGGTAGATGCAATATGCTAGATACAGCGGCCCAGATACAGCATCCTAGATACAGTATGCTAGATGCAGCGTCACAGATACAACATACCAGATACATCCTCCCAGATATAGCATCATAGATACAGTAGGCTAGATAAAGTGTCCCAGATATAACATCCCATCTACATCATTGCAGATACAGCATCCCAGATACACCATCCTAGATGCAGCATCCCTGATACAGCATTCCCAATAGAGTATCCCAAATACAGCATCCCAGCAACAGCATCCTACATACAGCATCCCAGATACAGCATCCCAGATACAGTATGCTAGATTCAGCGTCCGAGATAGAGCATCCCAGATACATCATCCTAGATACAGCATCCTAGACACAGCATCCCACATACAGCATTACAGATACAGCATCCCAGATACAGCATCCAAAATACTGCATCCTTGATACAGCATCCCAGAATCAGCATCCCAGAATCAGCATCCTAGGTATAGCATCCTAGATAGAGCATACTAGAGACGGAATCCCAAATACAGCATCCCAGATACAGCGTCCCAGATACAGCGTCCCAGATACAGCGTCCCAGATACAGCATGCTACGACCAGCATCCCACATACAGCATCCAAAATACTGCATCCTTGATACAGCATCCCAGAATCAGCATCCTAGGTATAGCATCCTAGATAGAGCATAGCAGAGACGGAATCCCAAATACAGCATCCTAGATACAGCACCCTAGATACAACATCGTAGATACAGCATCCCAGATTTCGCATTCTACATACAGCATGCCAAATAGAGGATCCTAGATACAGCATCCCAGATACAGCATGCCAGAGACGGAATCTCAAATACAGCATCCTAGATACAGCATCCAAAATACAGCATCCTAGATAGAGCATCCCATATCCAGCATCCTAGATACAGCATGCTAGATGAAGCATCCCAGATACACCATCGTATATAGAGCATTCTACGTACAGCATCCAGGATACAGCATCCAACATACATCATCAAAGATATAGCACCCCAGATACAGCATCCGACATAGAGCACCGCAGATAGAGCATCCTACATACCACATCGCAGATACAGCATCCTAGATACAGCATGCCAGATAAAGCATTGTAGGTACACTATCCTCGATACAGCATCCCAGATACAGCATCCTAGATAGAGCATCACAGATACAGCATTCTAAATACAGCAGCTTAAGGACAGTATCCTAGATTCAGCATGGCAGATACAGCATCCCAGATAAAGCATCCTAGATAGAGCATCCTACATAAAGCTTCCCACATATAGCATCCTAGATACAGCATCCCAGATACAGCATTCTACATACGGTATGCTAGATGTAGCGTCACATATACAACATCCCAGATACATCATCCCAGATATAGCAACATAGATACAGCATCCAGATACAGCATCCTCTATAAAGCATCCCAGATACAACATCGTAGATATAGCATCACAAATACAGCATCCTAGATAGAGCATCCCAGATACAGCATCAGAGATACAGCACCCTAGATAGAATAAACCAGATACAGCATAATAGATACAGCATTCCAGAAACAGCATCTCGGATACACCATCCCGGTTACAGCATCCCGGATACAGAATCCTAGATACAGCATCCCAGAATCAGCATCCAGGATACAGCATCCCGGATACATCATCCCGGATACAGCATCCCTGATAGGGAAATCCAGATACAGCATCTGAGATACAGTATCCCAGATACAGCATTCTAGCTACAGGATCCGGGATAGAACATCACAGATACAGCATCCCGGATACAGCACCCAAGATACGGCACCCAAGATACGGCATCCCAGATACGGCATCCCAGATACGGCATCCCAGATACGGCATCCCAGATACGGCACCATAGATATGATATCCCAAATACAGTATCCCAGATACAGCATCCCAGATACAGCATCCCAGATACAGCATCCCAGATACAGCATCCCAGATACAGCATCCCAGATACAGCATCCCAGATACAGCATCCCAGATACAGCATCCCAGATACAGCATCCAGGATACACCATCCCAGATACAGCATCCAGGATACAGCAACCAAGATACAACACCCTAGATACAGCATCCCAGATATAGCACACTAGATACAATATCAAAGATACAGTATCCCAGATACAGCATCCTAGATAAAGCATGCCAAATACAGCATCCTATATACAGCATCCCAAATACATCACCCTAGATACAGCATCAAGGACACAGCATCCTGGACACAGCATCCTGGATAGAGCATCCTAGATACAGTATCTTGAATACAGAATCCTAGATACAGCATCCCAGATACAGCATCCCAGATACAGCATCCCAGATACAGCATCCCAGATACAGCATCCCAGATACAGCATCCCAGATACAGCACCCTATATACATCATCCTAGATACATCATCTTAGATGCAGCATCCCAGATACAGCATCCTAGATACAGTATCCCGGATAGAGCATCCCAGATACAGCATCCCACATACAGCATCCCGAATGCAGCATCCTAGATACAGTATCCTACATACAGCACCCTAGATACAGCGTCCTAGGTAGAGGACACCAGATACAGCACGCCAGAATCAGCACGCCAGAATCAGCATACTAGATAGAGCATCCTAGATACAGCATCCCACATACAGCATCCTAGATACATCATCCAAGATACAGCATCCAGGACACAGCATCCTGGATACAGCATCCTGGATACAGCATCCCGGATACAGCATCCCGGATACAGCATCCCGGATACAGCATCCCGGATATGGAATACCAAATCCCAAATCTCAGATTCAGCATCCTAGATATAGCATCCTACATACAGCATCCCACATATAGCATCCTAGATACATCATCCTAGATACAGCATGCAGGATACAGCACGCTGGATACAGCATCATAGATACAGCATCCCGGATACGGAATCCCAAATACCACATCTCAGATTCAACATCCTAGATACAGCATCCCAGATACAGCATCCTCGAAACAGCATTCCGGATTCACCACCTTAGATACAGCATCCCAGATACAGCATCCAAGATACAGCATCCCGGATTTAGCATCTGGGATTCAGCATCCTAGATACAGCATCCTATAAACAGTACCCTATATACATTATCTTAGATACATCAACTTAGATACAGCATCCCAGATACAGCATCCTAGATACAGCATCGCAAATACAGATTCCCGGATACAGCATCCTAGATTCAGTATCCTAGCTACAGCACCCGAGATACAGCATCCTAAATACAGCACGCCAGATACAGCATCCTAGATAAAGCAACCTAAATATAATATGCCAGATACAGTATCCCAGATACAGCATCCCAGATACAGCATCCCGGATACAGCATCCCGGATACAGCATCCCGGATACAGCATCCCGGATACAGCATCCCAAATATCATATCTCAGATACAGCATACTAGATACAGCATCATACATACAGCATCCGAAATACAGCATCCTAGATACAATATCCCAGATACAATATCCCAGATACAGCACCCTAGATATACCATCCCAGATACAGCTTCCTTGATACAGCATCACAGATACAGCATCCCAGATACAGCATCCAGAATACAGCATCCCAGAATACAGCATCCCAGAATACAGCATCCCAGAATACAGCATCCCAGAATACAGCATCCCAGATACGGCATCCCAGATACGGCATCCCAGATACGGCATCCCAGATACGGCATCCCAGATACAGCACCATAAATATAATATCCCAGATAGAGTATCCCAGATACATCATGCCAGATACAGCATCCCAGATACAGCACCCTAGATATAGCATCCCAGATACAGCGTCCAGGATACAGCGTCCAGGATACAGCGTCCAGGATACAGCGTCCTGGACACAGCATCTCAGAAAAACCATCTCGGATACAGCATCCCGGATACATCATGCTAGATACAGCATTCCAGATACGGAATCCCAAATACCTCATCTCAGATACTGAATCCAGGATACAACATCCACTATACAGTATCCTAGATACAGCATCCAGGATACAGCGTCCCAGATACAGAATCCCAGATACAGCATCCTAGATACAGCATGCTACATACACAATCCTAGATACAGCATCCCGGATACAGCATCTCGGATACTGCATCCTGGTTACAGTGTCCCGGATACAGCACCCTAGATCCAGCATCCCAGAATCAGCATCCAGGATACAGCATCCTGGATAAGGAAACCCAGATACAGCATCCGAGATAGAGAATCCTAGATGCAGCATCCTGGATACATCATGGTAGGTACAGTCCCCCAGGTACGGAATCGCAAAACCAGCATCCCAGACACAGCATCCTTGATACAGCACCCTAGATGTAGCATCCCAGATACAACATCCCAGATACAGCATCCCAGATACAGCATCCCAGATACAGCATCCCAGATACAGCATCCCAGATAAGTAAACCCAGATACAGCATCCGAGATAGAGAATCCCAGATACAGCATCCTGGACACAGCATCCCGGATACAGCATCTCAGATACAGCATCCCAGATACTGTATCCTGGATACAGCATCCCGGATACAGCATCTCGGATACAGCATCCCGGATACAGCATCCCAAATATCAAATCTCTGATTAAGCATCCTACATACGGCATGCTAGATACAGCATCCTACATACAGCATCCCAAATACAGCATCCTAGATACATCAACCTAGATACAGCATCCAGGATACAGCATCCCAGATACAGCATCCAATATACAGTATCCTGGATACAGAATCCTAGATACAGCATCCCGGATGTATCATGTAAGATACAGCATCCCGGATACGGAATCCCAAATACCACATCTCAGATTCAACATCCTAGATACAGCATGCCAGATACAGCATCCAAATACAGCCTCCCGGATTTAGCATCCAGGATTCAGCATCCTAGATAAAGCATTCTAGATACAGCATCCTATAAATAGCACCCTATGTACATCATCCTAGATACAGCATCCCAGATACAGCATCCTAGATACAGTACGCCCGATAAAGCATCCTAGATACAGCATCCTAGATAGAGCAACCTAAATATAATATCCCAGATACAGCATCCTAGATACAGCATCCCAAATACAGATTCCCGGATACAGCATCCTAGATTCAGTATCCTAGCTACAGCACCTGAGATAAAGCATCCTAAATACAGCACGCCAGATACAGCATCCCAGAAACAGTATCCTAGATATAACATCCTAAAAGCATCATCCTAGATACAGCACCCTATATACAATATCACAGATTCAGCATCCAAGATACAGCATCCTAGATACAGTACGCCCGATACAGCATCCTGGATACAGCATACTACGTACATCATCCAAGATCCAGTATCCTGGATACAGAATCCTAGATATAGCATCCCAGACACAACATGCTAGATATCACATTCCAGATACGGAATCCCAAATACCACATCTCAGATTCAGCATCCTAGATACAGCATACTAGATACAGCATCATACATACAGCATCCCCTATACAGCATCCTAGATACATATCGCAAATACAATATCCCAGATATAGCACGCCAGTTACAGCACCCTAGTTATACCATCCCAGATACAGCAACCTTGATACAGCACCCCGGATACAGCATCCAGGATACAGCCCCCCAGATACAGCCCCCCAGATACAGCCCCCCAGATACAGCCCCCCAGGTACAGCAACCCAGGTACAGCAACCCAGGTACAGCAACCCAGGTACAGCAACCCAGGTACAGCACCATAAATATAATATCCCAGATACGGCATCCCAGATACGGCATCCCAGATACGGCACCATAAATATAATATCCCAGATACAGCATGCCAGATACAGCATGCCAGATACAGCATGCCAGATACAGCATGCCAGATACAGCATGCCAGATAGAATAGCACACATATAGCATCCAAATACGGCATCCTAGATACGACATCGCAGATACAGCGTCCCAGATACAGCGTCCAAGATACAGCATCCCAGATAGAGCGTCCAGGAGACAGCATCCAGAATACAGCATCCCGGATACAGCATCCCGGATACAGCATCCCGGATACAGCATCCCGGATACAGCATCCAATATACACTATCCTAGATACAGCATCCAGGATACAGCATCCCAGATACAGCATCCGAGATACAGCATCCGAGATACAGCATCCCGCATACAGCATCCTGGTTACAGCGTCCGGGATACAGCATCCTAGATACAGCATCCCAGAATTAGCATCCAGGATACAGCATCCCGGATACAGCATGCCCGATACAGCATCCCGGATAAGGAAACCCAGATACAGCATCTGAGATACAGTATCCCAGATATAGTATCCTAGCTACAGGATCCCGGATAGAATATCACAGATATAGCATCCTAGATACGGCATCCTAGATACGACATCGCAGATAGAGCATCCCAGATACAGCATCCTAGATACAGCACCCTAGATATAGCATCCCAGATACAGCACCCTAGATATAACATCCCCGATACAGCATCCTAGATACAGCATCCCTGAAACAGCATCCTCGAAACAGCATCCCGGATACACCATCCTTGATACAGTATCCCGGATAGAGCATCATTGATACAGCATCCTAGTAACAGCATCCCAAATACAGCATCCTAGATACATCATCCTAGATACAGCATCCAGGATACACCATCCCAGATAAAGCATCCCTGATACAGCATCGCAGATACGGAATCCCAAATACCGCATCTCAGATACAGCATCCAGGATACAGCATCCTAGATACAGCATCCAGGATACAGCATCCCGGAATCAGCATCCCGGAATCAGCATCCCGGAATCAGCATCCCGGAATCAGCATCCCAGATAGGGAAACCCAGATACAGCATCCGAGATACAGTATCCCAGATACAGCATCCTAGCTACAGGATCCCAGATAGAACATCACAGATCCAGCATCCCGGATACAGCATCCCAGACACAGCATCCCAGACACAGCATCCCGATAGGGAACCCTAGATACTGCATCCGAGATACAGTATGCCAGATACAGCATCCTAGCTACAGGGTCCCTGATAGAACATCACAGATACAGCATCCCGGATACAGCATCTCAGATACATTATCCCAGATACAGCATCCCCTATACAGCATCCTAGATACAGCATCCCAGGTACAGCATCCTCGAAACAGCATCCCAGATTCAGCATCCCGGATACACCATCCTAGATACAGCATCCTATATACAGCACCCTAGATACATCATCCTAGATACATCATCCTAGATACATCATCCCGGATACAGCATCCCGGATACAGCATCCCGGATACAGCATCCCGGATACAGCATCCTAGATATAACATCCTAAATGCATCATCCTAGATACAGCATCCTAGATACAATATCCCAGATACAGCATACTAGGTAGAGCATCCTAGATACAGCATCCCGGATACAGCATCCCAGAAACAGAATCCTAGATATAACATCCTAAATGCATCATCCTAGATACAGCATCCTAGATACAATATCCCAGATACAGCATACTAGGTAGAGCATCCTAGATACAGCATCCCGGATACAGCATCCCGGATACAGCATCCCAAATAGCGCATCTCAGATTCAGGATCGTAGATACAGCATCCCGGATGCAGGAATTGACACAGCCTCGATCAGCAGCTTCCTTCCTACTGCCCCACGGGGGCTTTTGAGCTGTCATGTTCCAGACGTTCTTATCCTGCTCTACCCCATTGGGCCACGAGAACAGCAAAGGAAGAAGCAGCTACCAGATGCCTCAGCAAATACACTGGAAAGTTCTCACCTGCTTTGGGGCACAGGCTTCCACATTCAGAAGACCCAGTGCTGGGGTCAGTATAACATCTCATTGCCTTCTCTAGAAAGCCATGGAAACAGAATGGCCTCCCTGTCACTACTCACTGCCAGCACCAACAGAATCCTCAGGAAGTCCAGTATTTCTGGTCTCTTAACTGGCAGACCAGCAGTCCTGCATCCTACAGGATGTGGCCGCTTGTGTGCACTTGGGGTCCAGACAGTCAAGCTGATTCCAGCTTCAACTGTGGCACTTCTAAGCACTGAAGTTTAAACACAAAGTGAATGAGAAGACGGCAGTCCAGCCATCCACCACCAGGAAGTTAAAGCAGAAGAAAGGCAGCGTGGCACTCGCTCAAGGACAGGACTGCCTGTACCCTGTGTCAGGGAAGCCTCTCCCCATCCAACCGTGTTTCTCCTCCTCTCCTGCAGTTCTCCTCCCTCTGTGTCTCCATACCTTCAGCTGGAAGGTCTGACTTGGATTCCACGTCGCCAGGAAAGTGAACTGTCCCAGGAACGTTCCCTGCTCCTCGTGTTCTTCCTTGGAACCCTACAGAAAGATGGGTGGAGAAAATAGAGCGTCTGGTGCACTATGGAAGACTGAAGTTCAGCCAGTGAAGTACAGGGTTATTTTAGCTATGTAGTCCAAGGACCATGAGCACAAGGACAAGACGAGAAGCTGCAGGTGGGCAGCATGTCACACTTGCCCACTCAATGAGTCCAGGCTACCTGTCAGAAAAGGAGCAGATGCTCCCAGTGAGAGGGAGGTGACCTGAGGATCACAAATGCCACCGGGATTGGAAGACAAGGTGGTTTAGGACCACGCACTGTCCAGCTCCTTTTCCCTGTGGCTTCTGGAGTAGCATCTTGCCCCAGGAGATTTTTTTTTTTTGAGTGGTACATTGAATAAAAGAGGAATGCAATGGGAAGGAAGCAAATCCAAGGAGCCTGTTTGTTCTGAGAGACAGGAGGAAGCTTCAGGCCACTGGACTCTTTGACCCATATTCACCCGCTGCTTAGCAATGCTGTGCAACAGCCTGCCCCCAACTCCAGAGAAATCACTTACATAGACAGCAAAGTCCTTGGGTGCTCCGGAGATGCTTTCTCCATGGAACGCTGTCCCTGAGACATGGGCCATGGTGACAGCTCTCGGAATGACTGGCATGGACAGCTTGATGAAGACGTGTCCCTGACTCCCTGGGAAGGGCCAGCAGTTGCCAGGATGATTGTCTGGCTGAAAGGACAAGAAACACTCAGCAGGGAGACACAGGAGGAAAACAGGTCCATGCGGGAAGGGGGCGGAAGAAGTTTCAAGGAGCGAAGACAGGTGGGTAGGATACTCGGAGCAGCATGTGTAGTTCATTCTCCCAGCCTTTGTGTTACTGCTTCTTGGTGCTCCTACCTCCAGAATCAGCTCAGGAGACCTCATGTAATCCATCACCGGCAGGGAGTACCAGAACACCTTTGCTTTGGCAGTCCGGAGGGATGGAAAAGTCCTGGACTGAATGACGGCTGCCCCTGGAAATTCAAACATGAGCGTGATCACCAGGCAGTGTCACGAGGAATATTGCACTGTTGACTTGAAAAAGGTTTCTCAGTTGTCATCCATGTCCTACAGTGGGTTCCCCTTTGTCTTGCTGGCACGACCCCTCTGGAACACACGGCAGGGAGTCATCAAACTGTCGTATTTGGCCGTGGAAATAGGCAAGAATGTGAACCAGGCTCTCTGTTCTTCCCATGGGGTCTGGCCCATTACAGGCTCTGTCAGTGGGGGCACTTTTAGGGCACGAGGTGACCCGTGACTTCTCGCCCCTTCTCTCCTACCCCTGGGCATGTTCCAATGCCCATCTTGTCAATCTGGACAGGAAGCGCCTTGGAACTGGTTTGTTTGTACAATGTCACGGCACCTGCTGATTTCAGGGCGTAATCCGGCATCGGGACCTGCATTTCTTCCAGCTTCTCCAAAGCTTGATTGATGATCTCGTGAACAGCCTGGGAAGGAACACAAAGGAGAGCGCCTGTTAGAAGGAGAAGGACCGGGGCAAGCAGCTCCCCATGCAAGGCCAGCCAAGGTGAATGAGGACACGGCCCGTTTCAGATGGAGGGAACGCCCACATTGCCTGGAAGCCTCCCAGGTTTGCTCTGCTCTGATTGTCGGGATCAGAAAGGGGGCGCTGCTCACTCCAGTGCTCTGAATGCTGGAGCTGCGGGAAGGGGCTTTTCCTCTGGAGAGGCCCCAGGCCAGGCAGCATGGACAGACAAGCCTTCTGGGCATGAGATAGGCCTGGCTTAACTCTGGACCTCTGCCGCGATTGAGAGATGGGACGCAGTTTGATGCAAACAAAATGTCCTCTTTATTAGTGTACTTCACATACATTTATACTTTTCCTCAGCAACGTGCTTCAAGCTGATTGGTGTTTCTGTTACCTTGTTACAGGTGATTGGTCTACACTGTACACTAGACATTTACAGATTGGCTAATGCCAAGACACCTTCTCAAACAGTTACCACCCCAACTCAAGCAATCTTCCCCATGCAAGAACAAGAGTCCCTCTCCTACAGGACAACTGCTTTACAACCCTACCAACATAGAGTCAGCACTCTCCATTCCCTCCAAGTAAGGTTCCTGCCTTCATCCTTCCCATGGCCTGCGACCAACAAGCTCCAGCACATCTTCCCTCACCAACCGACAAGTGCTGGGAGTTTTGCCGAGGCCAGCCAAATCCTGTCCCACAGACCTCTGAGACCGTTCTTTCCAGTCCTCCCTTGAGGAGGACCCGAGATCTGGATGGAGAGGAAGGTCCGACTCAGACAGCTGTCATTCCTGTCACGCTCTCTCTCCCCCATAAGGACATGTGGAGCAACAGGAAAAGGAAGCGTGGCCATGACAGCACTTGTTCCAGCAGCACCAGCCTGTTAGCTGTGACAGGGAATGAAGTAGCATATGTGTGGATGGAGGATAAAACCCTTGAGCAGACCCTTCTGCCTTGTGCCCTTACCCGTCCGGTAACGCCTGGGAGCTTTGCCTGCTTCACGCCTTCCTGCAGAGCCCGCTCAGTGACATCCTTAGTGCTCCAGCGCAGATAAAGCTGTTCCTGGAGCTTACAGAGCTGGTCTGGCAGGGGCAGGGTTTCGCTCAGGTCTGCAGTGCTCCAGGGGGTTAAGGCACCAAGTCGCACCATGTGGTAAACACCTGTCAGACACAAACCAGAGCTTAGAACCTGGTCTAAGGCTGGGCTATGCCTTGGGCTGCCTGCTCCCCTTTCTGTGTCTCTCCCAAGTGTCATAGTTGTCTCTCCTCTTGTTGCCTTTGACAGTGGCCATCATGGCGTACGGGCTCTGCAATAGATGGACGTTCCCTGCCCTGGACTGTGCTCCTTGTCCTGCAGAAGATTCTCAGCCCCTGGGGCAGGAGAGCTCAGCCACGGCCTCTCCCTGGGCTGAAGAGAACTGGCTCAGCCCTCCTGGGGAAGGCAACTCAGCCCTTCCTCACCCACACCCGTCCCGCTGGAGCAGGGACTGGCACAGCTCTGTGGGGACTTTCTGCTCTTGGCTGAGCTCCTCTGCTCACAGCAGGGGAAGCGGAACAGGGCAGGATGGAGCCCCGAGTACCTCCTAAAGCACCGTCCTCAGGTCGGAGCTCTGCAGAGACTCACCGCAAGAGAAGAGACGGAGAAGCAGCAGCAGTGTCGATGCCTTCAGTGCCTTCGTCTTCCTGCAGAGCAGATAAAGAAAAGGCTGGTGAAGCTGGTGTTTCCTGTGCAGATCAGCAGCAGACTGGAGAGCAGCAACAGGGACTCAGCCCTTGAGCCTGGCGTTCCTGCCGTGTGCATTGGCTTGGTCCTGCACCAGCTCCAGTCACTGCTGGAGGTGTCACCAGCTGCATCAGTGGGGGATTTGTCACGACAAAGATTGTTTCCTTAGGGACAAAGGGCTCAAAATTGACTCCAGACTAAGAGCAGGAGTTGCAAAAGGACTTCTGTCCACACTTCGTGTCTGTGGGGCTGGAGAGGGGTTCTCTAGAAATGGAAAGACATAACAAACGCCTGTTTCTCCCGCCCACCATTCAATGGACACTTGTGCTGATCCTGTTGTCCACCCTCTCAAGAGAAGGTTCAGCCTGTGCCCCTACAGTCCAACAGTTGCCAGGGGTGTGTGTCTCCCCTCTCACAGCGTTTCTTTAGCAGCCGGGTTATCTCTGGCCCTTCTCTTGGCAGAACGGCAGACAAATGCAGACTGGAAAGAGGAAGGGAGCGGTGAATGTCAATGTGCGCTGGCAAGCAACGGGCAACCAAGGAAGCACCAAAGAAACTCCGGTGTCTGGGCCCTGCTGCCCTGAGCCTGATCTGCCAAGACACAGCACACACCGCTCTGCAAGGGGGAAATTCCTCCTGCCTGTTCCAGGAGGCTCTCAACAGGCTCACAGCGACACTCATCAGGAATAAACAATCCCTTTTGTTCTCCTAGAGAACTCCTTGAACCCCTTTGAGGACTTTGAGCCCCTTTTCTGAGGCAGAGCCCTGGTGAGGAGCTGACCAGGTTTCCCAAGGAAACCTCCTCTGTCAGGAACACAAGTCAGACCCACGGCCAACAGAGGACACGCTGGTGTCCTTCTGGTCCCCGTGGAGAGGAAAACCAAGCAGGCTCAGGGACAGAACCCACCCTGCAGAGCACAATACAGAACTGAGCTGAGCTCGCACAATTACTGCGGCAGGCTGTGTCTGGGCCACCCCTGGGACTCTCTCTGTCCCATCCAAAATGGACCTGTCCCTCATTCTGCAGAGATCAAAGGCTTCTGGGCCAAGCCCTCAATTTCATGAAGAGACTGAAAGATGGCTGCTGCCTTCCAGCAGCTCCAGACCCAGCTCTCAGGCTGCCCTCGTGTTCCTCTCCTGCCCACCATCCACCCACCCCAGCTGAGGAGGTAGAAAACATACCTGGGGAAGGGAGCAGAAAATATTCCCAACATACCAGTTCAGACGTTCAGCCATCTCTGGGTGTCTCTGGGTACCTGCTGAGGTGCAGGTAACAAGCATCTCGCTTGCTCAGGAGTGAGCCAAAAACTCTGCGATCTCAGTTCCCTCAAGATCAAGAGTGGCCGAGGCGCAGGGAGACCCCTGGTCTTATACCCTGCTGTGCCGACCTCAGCGCTGATGCTGCTTTGTGACGTCAATGGCAGTGGCTGATGTCACCATGGAAGAGGCTGCGCCACGTTTGGAGGCAAAGTCCAACCTGGCAGGAGCGGGTCTCGCAGTCCTCTCTGCAAGGGAAGGAATCCTTCACCACAGAACGACGGGAAAGGTACAGGAACACATTACTCTCAGATAACAGACTCTGTCACCACTCTTTCTCTTGCTGACCAAAGTTCAGACTGTGTTGGAAAATAACAACAAAAAAGCAAGATGTGCTCCTCAGGGAGCACATTATATCAGCCGTTCAACACTAAGCCCATCTCCCGTCTGAACCTCAGGATAAGAAACGCCGTCTTAAATTTCCAGGAGAAGGAAGAGCTGTGAAATGGCAAGACCAGAAAACGTTCATGAAAGCACGGCCATTCAAGTCCACAGCCCTGATCACAGATCACCTGCCTGTTACCTAAGGCAGGATGTTCTCAGCTGATTTGCGGGCACTGACATCTGGAAAAGAGCACAAGGTCTCTTGTTCTTTAGCACTGAGCACGAAGGTTGGAACGTGATCTGGGAAGAAAACCATCTACAGTCAGTCTGGTTTCATTCGAGGCCATCAGGACAAGTTGAGTTCACATTCACCAGGAGTCACAGCAGGTCCCACCCGTCCCTGCAGACCCCAACAGCGCTCCTGTGCAGGGTCCCAAGGAGCAGTAAGCACAGAACAAGAAACCTCCCTTCCAAAGAAGCCCCCAGCTGCCTCTTGAACCAAGCTGCACAGAGCAGCAGCTGAGAACAACCTCTGCCACAACTGCACCCGGCTCTGCCGTCTGCACAAGGAGACCAGCTCCTAAATGATCCCCAGCCCTACAGACACAGATCTTCCCCAGGGCAGGGATGAGGAAACACCAGAGTGAACGGACACCTGGTCATTCAGTTGAAGCTGCTGGGGAGAAGGACAGAGGACTAGAAAGAGACAAATGAGACAAGAGAGAAGACAGAGGAGCCCAGAGAGAAAGAAACACACAGGGAAAAGGATGGAGAGATGGAGAGATCAAGGCAAAAAGGGACAAGGAGCCGTGATGAGACAAGGAGGAAGAAACAGCAGGGCTGAGGAGCAGGACAGAGGGATGGGGAGTGGGGAGGAGGAGAAGCAGCAAGGGGGTAGAGAAAGACAGGGAGGGGGATGTACAGATGGAGAGACAAAAAGAAAGGCAGGGAACAGAACAAAGGGACTGAGAAACAAAGCAAAGTTCAGATCAAAATGAAGAGACTGGAAAAGGAAAACATGCAGCAATGAGCTGGAGGAAGAGGAAAAGAGGGCTGAGGAGCAGGAAAGAGGAAGAGAAGACAAGTAAAAGGCAGAGCCAGCTGGACAGGGGAGATATAGTGAGAAGGGATGGGGCCGGGAACAGGCAAGGAAGACAGAAAGACAAACGGGACAGAAAGACATCAAGAAGGAAAAGGGGCAGTAATCTGGACAGAGATGGAGAAAGAAGCAGCAGGGAAAGGGAAGACATGCAGAGAGACAGAGAGGGAGCAGGAGAGACAAACAACAATAAGAGTTGGGTGTACGATAGAGATTGGGAAAAAATCCTGGGGTGGGCAGCAAGATGGAGAGGGAGTAAAAAAGAAGAGGGGCAGGAATAGGCGCAGGGAGCAGGACAGAGGGATACCGTGAGAAATGATGGGGCACGGAGCAGGACAGAGCAACAGACCAGAATGACGACAAAGAGAAACCAGGGATGGTGAGAACACAGAGGGGTGGAAACAGAGAGTGAGATACGAGAAACCCTGCACAGAGATTCAGAAGGGTGGAGGAATAGGTGAGGAAGCAGCAGAGGGACAGAGGGAGAAGAGATGAAGAGGAAGAAGGGCACAGTAGGAAAGAGGAGGGAGCAGGGAGGGACTGGGACACAAAACAGGGTGAAATGTCCCCAAGGGCCCAGGACTCACCACACTTCCTGCTCTGCACTGCCAGGCAAGCTGTGGAGTTCAGGCACTTCTGTCTGTGAGAAATGCAGTTGTGATTCGTGCTGAGATGTTTGATATTTACAGATACAACCAAATGAGGCTTGGGCTCTGAACCTGGAAAAAGGAAAAGGTGGTTAAGTTCTATGTAACTTGTTTATGAGGTTATATTGATAGAGGGAGCTAACATTTTCAGGGTTAACCAACCACATAATAAGGGCCTACTAACGAACTAACACTTGAAGCCACATAACAAGTATCTAGTTTAGAGCCACATGTAACCAGTTGCGTTAAGAAAAAACAGAATCTCATCAAATGCCGAGATCAGAAGTTTTACAGCACCAGCTGTAACCTTGAGGAGACAAGACAGCCAAGATTTACAGCAAAAGGGGCGCCAGTCTGGTTTCAGTTGACTTGGCAACTTGGGAGACCCATAGAGACCACAGAGACCATAGTGACCCAGAGACACCCACAGGGACCATAGAGACCCATAGAGACCCTGCGCAGGTGCAACAGGGGAGGGACAAGGAGGAGACTATGGAACTGGTTCTCTGAGACGCATTTTAATAAGAATTGGGAAAGGTTACGAATATGTACAGGCATTCCTGGGGTCATTGTGAATATGTAACACCTTACTGTATTTAAGCACACCTCTTATTGTTTCAAGGTGTGCGTGTTGGGTGGAGCAAATCCCCTGCACACCCAGCGCTGTTTTGCTTATGCTCTAATGAACACATGTTTAAGGAATACAATTAAGGAATTGGATTAAATGTTGTTTATCCATAGAAAATGCCTAAGTTATTTATTTCATTGCTTTACAACAAGTGATTGAATCTGCTATAGAAAAGTTCAACCACTTCCTGTATAGCAAAGGATAAAAGAAATTATGGATTTTTGTTGCATCTAATCTGTAACGCAAGTACCAATTAAAAATACATTAGCAGTGGGTTCCTTAAAATATTCCCTGTGAAGGCAGTTCCTGGCACAATTATATTAGCGTTCTTACTATTTTACAGGAGAAACACAGGGCACGGCTGATTTTGCCCACGTGCAGCGCAATGATCACACGAGGGCAGTGAACCTGGTGAAAGGCCCTAGAGAAGGAAAATCAGGCTCCGTGTGCAGAGCCAAAACAGAAACCCTTTTCAAACTGTTTAATTTTAAAAACCTACAACGGCTATAAAGTAGAAAAAAGAGCAGTGATTGTGTATAATGACACAATTAGATGGTTTTTCAGTTTCATGATGTGCTCTTTTACTAAAACGTGTCTGCTGGAGTGGATATCCTGGACACAAACAGGCAGGTTCCTGGTGTTGTGCCCATGGTGATTCATCCACTGTGGCCGTGGGTGTCAGGCCTTGATACAACAGACACAAAACCTTGGGAGGGAGGTGATCACAGGAAAACACTTAAAGATAATGAGCTAGCAGACTTGATTTAATCTTTAGTTAAAAATACACATGGCTGCTGTCTTTTTTCCAGTTTAGCTAGGACGGGCTCCAATATCTCTATTAATTCTAATTACAACACGTGACAAAAATTAAGGGGGGAAAGCTTAGTTTTTACAACGGTAAATACAGTCTAAATCGTCCACCCTGGACTGACTGAGGGACAATTTTGATCTCATGTTCTCTGTGTATTCTACACCAATAGCTGTTCTTCAAAAACCTTTTACTGGTTTCCATTTCTTTCCCTGATTATCCTTTTTCAAAACAAGTGGATCTGAAGGGGATAAAGACAATGCATATGTAACATTATGTATTGTGTAATATGCCTTATGTAATAGGCAATATAGGATTTAAAATATATATCTTACTATGTACTACATGAAGCACATTACTATACTACACATCTCAAAGTATACCCACCTAGACCTGTGCAGCATATTAATGTTATTTACAGTGGCCGCCATTAATTACAATATTCAATCAGATTCTCCCTGGTTGACTCCCTGTTGAACAGCAAACGATCCTTTTCCAACGTCAGAAAATACAGCCCGGGGGGATTTCTCCCAAACCCCTCCTGCCGATTGTCCACTACCTACTTCACAATCACAATAACAGACAATTGGTGAACTGTAAGTACTGGACTATAAAATCACCCAAGACACAAGTAACAACAACAACAACAAACCACTAAAGACACAAACAATTATACAAATGCTAAGGCACAAACAGCAAAATCACTAAAGGTACATTTATCAAATTACTGTTCCCTTGTTTTTCTCTTTCATTTATTGTTTTCTCATTTTTCTCTTTAATTTTTTCTTTCTTTCTTTTTCTAAGTTCCCCAGTTTACCAAAATGCGCAGACGCGAATGCGCAGACCCAACGCGCTGGTGTCACCCACGTCTCGCGCAGGCAGCGTGCCAACCCAACCAGACAATGAAAGCGCCTTATCTCATTGATGGGGTTTTACCTGCGTCCCGAGCTGGTCCGAGGATCTGTGGTCCCTTCCGGGAATTCCCCGGTGCCGGCACAAGGTCCCAAAGATCCTGGGGTCCACGGGAGGTCAGGCAGATCATCCCATCCTCGTCGCCAGAAAATGATACCAAAAAGTCAGCAAAGAGACTCTTTAACACTGGCCGTACTTCACTGGCAGTAATCCCTCCTGGATTAACACCCTCTCTGTTGGCAATCAGGGCAGGACATAAGAACACTCCTGGCCTGATCCACCGTAATTTGAAATTGTCGTTTTAACGACTTTGCACTCTGGTGAAAGAATTGATGTGATAATTTAGCTTGCTGCAAGGCTTCAGGCACAGTAAGCAGCACAGCTTGTGCATCGGCCCTCCTATTGCCTTCCGCAAATGGTCCTGGAAGGGCCGCTGCAAGAGCAGGTGTGTATTGCGTAATAACCATGATGTCTATGATTTATTAGAAACCATAGCATTCTCAATTCAGCCATCAACAGAGGATTATCCTCTTCCTTAAGAAAAGAAGCTTCCAGGTCATTAAGTATGCCAGCTGCATAATATGAGCCAGTTACCACATTCAAAGGTTTGTTACAGAACACCTCAAAGCGATCCTAACAGCTGTCAGCTCAAGAACTTGTTTAACTCTTGGTCTCTTTTTCTACCTTGTGTTTGCAGCACTGGGTATCTGAGTTTAGCCACGTCATTACAACTTTACGTGAGCGACCAGAGGCAGCAGTAAATACAGTCTTGTCGCTTACCGGTCGTTGCTGACAGCAGCGTTTGCCGTACAACGGTAAATTACCAATTTCAGCCCACAGTTTATGTTGAGGGTAATAAACTCATATGTTCCCTGCGTATGTTGCCAGTGCAATCTGGAAATTCACATCTTCAGTTAATTAACATTATGAATTCTCCTTCATTGTAGGAAGAAATATACCTTCAGGTCTACCCAATACATAGCATATAAACATTCTCTGCCTTTCATTATTGGTTTTGCATACATTTCTTTTCTTATCCAAACTGTTATCATTGGTGTGTGAGCTAGAAAAACCCATACGGACACAGTCACCTTTCTCCCTCCTTGAGCTCTCCTGACCTGCGGTTCCACCATCGGTGTCTTCTTTCTTGATCCCTCTTGACTGGCAGGTGCGCTCCAACCCTCTTTATCCATCACTCTTCCTCACGGGTTCACCTCCTTCCTTGCTTTTCCTTTGCACGCTGCTCCACCTGGAGAGAAACACACGGAGGACTGAGCTACACCAGCCCAAGGGCACTACAGTCAGACAGGGGCTGAGTCCGGGGCTGACACCTCCCCACACCCCACAGCGAGCCCACCTTGCCTTGGCACCAGCCCCTCACACAGCCCTTCCCCTCAGCTCTGCCCTCCCTGCAGCGCAGCTTCCGCACGTGCCCTGCTCAGGCTGGACCCCAATGTCACGGGTTAGAGATGTCACAGCTCAGTACAAATGCCCACGGCCCTCACCTGCTCTTTGGTACTTGCTGGACCCCAATGTCACGGGTTAGAGATGTCACAGCTCAGTACAAATGCCCACGGTCCTCGCCTGCTCTTTGGTACTTGCTGGACCCCAGTTCCACGGGTTAGAGATGTCACAGCTCAGTACAAATGCCCATGGTCCTCACCTGCTCTTTGGTACTTGCTGGACCCCAGTGTCACGGATTAGAGATGTCACAGCTCAGTACAAATGCCCACGGTCCTCACCTGCTCTTTGGTACTTGCTGGACCCCAATGTCACAGGTTAGAGATGTCACAGCTCAGTACAAATGCCCACGGCCCTCACCTGCTCTTTGGTACTTGCGGAGGGTCACGTCGCTGTGCCCCAGGGCACTGGCCTGCACGGCCCTGCCCGGCAGCGGGAGCCTCTGGAGCTGCCGGCTGGTTCTCCAGCTTTAGGGTCACCCGCAGCAGCCCGCTCTCCTCAGCTCTGCACACCCAGCCAGTTGCGCCGCCCAGGCAAAGTCAGCTTCACCCTCTGCCCTACACCTCACCTGCAAACAGCCAACTCTTCAACTGACAACCGCCCAAAACCCACCCACAAACCCTCCAAATCTCAGCCTTTCGCTTTCAGCTGCTGCCTCTGGTGCATCTCACAGACAAGCTCCAAAATCCCCTCATCCTGCAATAACACTCCAGCACTCAACGCCTGCGGGAACAACCGCCACAATACCATGCAAACACCAACCAGTTCTGGCACGGAAATATCGCTTTCTGCTCAAGATTCCACCTACACCAACTGCTGACAAACACACGCTGTCCTCACCAAAGCCAAACGCTGCAACAACCAGCGACAACTCAAATCCGCGTGTGCAGCGCAAAATCGCAGGTGTGAGCTGACGCAGAGCTGGGCTTGACAGCTGCAGAGTGTGCACCCTGTGGCTTAACGTGGCCAGTCACTGCCATTCCGCCTTCTCCCTGGGAGAAGCGCATGAGCACAGGCTGCTTCAAGGCACCATGCGAACGGTTTGGATCTCCGGGTCTCTGAGGGCGAGAGTAACAAATGTGATCCGTGTGTGGCGCAGGAACTTCCCGTCCACTTGCTCCTCCATTCAGTCAGGTGCTGCAAGAGAGGGACAGAGGAAGAAACAGTTAGGACCGGATTAACAACCTCGTCATCCCTGTCCCCAAACCTGCAGGCGTCCTAGGAGGCCTGATCTAAGTTTGGCTCTTCTCCCTCTCTTTGCTGGAATACTTCACTGCACAAATTTCTGTCATGAACACTCTCTGAACCAATCTGATGTGTTCATAGTTCCCAGCCCAGCGTCCATTCCTCAAGGTACCTCAGCATTTCCCTTTGAAACCACACCTGAGTGCCATCCCGTCCTGAGCTACCTCAGCATTGCCCACTGCAGCCTCCCCGACGCCATCTCCTCCCTGAGGTCCCTCAGCCTTTCCCGCCAAAGCCTCCCCGATGTCACCCCCTCCCTGAGCTCCCTCAGCCTTTCCCGCCCAAGCTCCTTCCGCGCCGTCCCGCCCTCAGGCTCCTCCGCCGCTCCCGCCGCTCCCCCCGTTCCCGGCCCCTCCCCGCGGCAGCGCCGCCCCCGCCCCTCGCGCCCCCTCCCGCTCGCTTTCCTCCCTCTGCCCTGCGGCACCACGGGCTCCCCCCTCCGCCCCACGGCCCCGCCCGAGCCCCGCGCAGCGCTCAGCCCGGGGCTCCCTTCCCTCACAGCCGCCCGCGTGGTTCCCCCTCGCCCCTTTCTCGGCCCGGCCCGGGACCGCGCTCTTGCGGCGGGCTGCCCCTCGCCTTCCTCCTGCCGAACCCAGCCCGTCCCTCCCCCTCCAGCCTCCCCCCTCAGCCGGGACCGGGGCGGCCCCGTCCAGTCTCCCCGCTGTCCGCCCGCCCCTCGCTCACCGCCGGCCCCGCCGCTCCTCGCGCGCTGCTCCCGCCGCCGCACCGGCAGCACGCGCTCCTCGGCCCGCGCGCTTCTGCAGCGTGGCCCCGCCCATCCCGCGCAGGAGCCAATCCCGACCGCGCCCGCCACCGGGCCCCGCCCCCCCTCCCGGCCCGGAGCCGCCGGCGGCCGCAGAGCGGCGCTGTCCGCCCGCAGCGCGGCCCCGGCCCCGGCGGGTCAGCGGCAGCGGGGCCGGGAGCGCTCGGGCTGCGCCTGCCCGGGACGGCCCGGGACCGAGGGCTCCGGCGCCCGCCCGGGACGGCCCGGTGTTAACAATCAAGAGCTTTTCCAAATGGGACATATGTTGGCAACCCCAAAGTAATTCCTCTACTTGGTCCTCCCATTGGCAAATGTGTAGTCCAGGTCCCATCACTTAAGGCCCAAACTAAATGTCCCATACTGCCTATAACTCGTTTACAGTCAATTTTGTCTTTATCAATGCCAATTTTAAAGGCTGCCTCTGAGTCTAATTGTTTCCGACAAATGCAGCCTGTAATCACTGCTACCTTGCTTTAGGTAATTTTAAACAATCTGCCCTGTGTCCTGGCATTTTCCATTTTTGTCGTTCTCTTATCCCTTGTTCAGTTGGGACTTCTTCTATTCTAGTGTGGGATTCACATGCTATCTCACCAGTTCTGTTTATTTATGGTAAGGTAGTAGCGATTATTCCCCACTGTACTGGGTCCTCAGCTGATTTTGATATGGGAAGGCAGGCAGTGATGCTACTGATATTTTGTGTTCCAACAAAGTCTCAGATTAATCCTATCATTAGGTTCTGTGCCTGATTTTGTACACTTTGTACTACCTGTGGTATCTGGGTACTTTCATTACTATCTACTGCTCTTCGTGGCCTAATTTGCAATTCCATATGAATAGTCTCATTTTTGCATTTATAATTTTTCCATGCATCGGGCGAGCTTTCCCACTGTCTATCAGGGGCCTTGTGGAATAGAGTGGCACTTCTCTCTCCAATTTTCAAAAGCACAAAAACTCGGGGTATAACCAAAAGCAAAGCTTGATAATGCAAACCAGGCATTATTACGATGTAATCTTGAATGTGGTTGGACCTAGGATATGTGATGACCATGCTCTTAGAACCTTCTTCACACGGGTGTAATGTATCCAGGAGTCTACTCCGGCAACTTTAACTGCAGTAAACGTGGTCAAGAGTACTTGGTAGGGTCCGTCCCAACGTTCTCTCAAAGGCTCTTCGTTCCAGTTTTTCACATACACAGTGTCCCCAGGTTCTATATTATGTACTGGATTTTCAAGTGCCAGTGGTCGATTCCACACTAATGCAGATCGGAGTCCATTCAGTGTCCTGCCAAGAGACAGCACATAATTGTACAAGTCCTGATTACCCTTTATGTGGACCTCTGGATTTGGGTTTGGTGCTTCATAGCATTTGCCATACAGAATTTCGTACGGACTTACTGACATTCCGCTCTTAGGTTTTATCCTGATACGCATCAATGCTATTGGTAAGGCCTGCGGCCATTGAATCTTTGCCTCCTGACAGACCGTACTAAGTTGTCTTTTTAGAGTTTGGTTCATTTTCTCTACCTGTCCACTGGACTGGGGCCTCCAGGGAGTATGCAGATCCCACTGAATCCCTAAACATCTGCTACCCTCCTTTACCAGTTGTGCCACAAAATGGGGCCCCCTATCGGATGATATTCCTACTGGTACCTCAAATCTAGGGATTATTTCTTTTAATAACCATTTCACAGTTTCTTTTACTTGGTTGGTGCGACGAGGGAAGGCTTCTGGCCATCCAGAAAAGGTATCTACCACAACGAGTAGATATCTATATCCACGAGTTCTGGGGAGTTCCGCGTAATCTACTTGCCAATAATCCCCGGGTTGCATGCCTGTCTTAATTTTCCCCATTTCTATTTTTCTTTTTACTAGAGGATTATTTTTCAAGCAAATTTCACACTTAGCTGTAATAGACTTTGCCATTGTTAACACCTGGACCAAGATAATTTGTTTTCTTAGATAAGTTACCAATGCTTCTGCACCCCAGTGACACTTCTGGTGTTCCGTCTGAAGTATTCCTCTCATAATTGTGGTTGGCACCACAACTTGTCCATTGGTGGTTACATACCACCCAGAATTATTCTTGCTGGCTCTTACTAGACTTGCCAGTTTTTCATCTTCTATGGAATATTTAGGTGGCTCTGAAGGTAATAAATCAATTGCTCTTACCTTCTGGGAGACAAGACCCACCATTGTTCTCACTTGCCGTGCCACCGACCGAGCTGTTTGATCAGCAAGCCGATTTCCCCCAATAATTTTTGATGTTCCACTTTGATGAGCTTTACAGTGCATTACAGCAACTTGCGATGGTTTCTGAATGGCATTAATCAAGTTCAGTATTTCCTTCTGGTATTTAATGTTTGTTCCTTGTGAAGAGAGCAGTCCCCGCTCTTTCCAAAGGGCTCCATGCACATGAACAACTCCAAAAGCATATTTTGAGTCAGTCCATATGTTAACTTTCTTGTTCTCGCTGAGTTCCAATGCCCTGGTTAAGGCGATTAATTCCGCTTTTTGTGCTGAGGTGTTTGGTGGTAAGGGTTTGGCCTCAATTACTGTCTTGACAGTAGTGATCGCATATCCTGCATACCGTACTCCACTTTCCACAAAGCTACTGCCATCAGTAAAGAGTTCCCAGTCAGTTTCTGCCAGCGGGGTGTCTCTCAAATCAGGACGACTTGCATGGGTGTATTCGATGACTTCCACATAATCATGTTCCAGATCTCCTTCTTCAGTACCTGCACCCAAAAACTCAGCAGGATTCATTAGGTTAGTAGTTTTTAGAACAACATCATCTTGTTCTGTCAGAATTACCTGGTATTTCATCATTCTGCTTGGGGAAAGCCAATGGCACCCCTTTTGTTCCCATACTGTTGTCACCATATGGGATACAAACACTTCTATCCTTTTTTCCATAGTTAATTTTCAGACCTCCTGGATCAGCATTACTGTAGCAGCTACCACCTGTAAGCATGCCGGCCACCCAGCACTTACCGGATCTAGCTGTTTGGAAAAATAGCCAACAGGTCTTTTCCAGGATCCTAGTCGTTGGGTTAATACTCCCAAGGCAAGTCTTTGTCGCTCGTGTACAAACAACTGGGAGTCTTTGCTCAAGTCCGGCAGGCCCAAAGCAGGTGCCTGCATCAAAGCCTGTTTTAGCTTTTGGAAGGCCTCACGTTGTGGCTTTCCCCACTTGAACGTTTTATTCCCTTGTGCTTCATACAAAGGTTTGGCGATCAACCCATAGTCCATAATCCAGAGTCTGCACCGTCCTGTCATTCCTAAAAAAGATCTCAACTCATGTAAGTTTTGTGGTTCTGGAATAGCACAAATAGCATAAATAGCACGTATCCTGTTCAGGTTTAGCCTTCGCTGTCCTTGAGAGAGCTCGCATCCTAAATAGATCACAGTCTCGGATGCAATCTGAGCTTTATTTTTCGATACTTTTGTACCCGTTCATTCCCAATTGGTTCAATATTTCAATTGTTACCTGGATGCAGAGTTCTCGTGTCTCAGTCGCAATCAGAATATCATCTACATATTGTAGCAACAAATACCATTGTCGAGGGATCATGATATGACCTTTTGTAGTCCATTCCTCGAGTTCCTTGGCTAGTTGATTTCCAAAGATGGTTGGGCTATTCTTGAACCCTTGTGGAAGGCGTGTCCAAGTTAACTGAGGTTTCCTCCCATTGTGTGGATTTTCCCATTCAAAGGCAAATAGCTTTTTTGCTTTCATGGTCAAGGGGTATGCAGAAGAAGACATCTTTTAAATCAAGTACAGTAAACCATTTATATTTCTCTTTCACAGATGTTAACAAGGTATATGGATTTGCAACTACCGGATAAATGTCCTTAGTGATCTGGTTTACAGCCCGCAAATTTTGGACTAATCAATAACTACCATCAGGTTTCTTTACTGGAAAAATTGGAGTATTATATTCTGATTCACAGTCCTCTAGAATACCATATTTCAAGAAATTTTCAATTAGAGGTACTATTCCTAACCTAGCTTCTAGTTTCAGTGGGTACTGCCTCAACTGTACTGCCTTGGCATCTTCCTTCAGTTCCACTTTTACAGGCTGGGCTGTTTTTGATTTCCCAGGTATGTCATTCTCCCATACCATAGGAATCACAGCCTCCTCCACTGCTTGCGGTATTTTCACTACCAGGTTTTCTTTTAATAACAGAATTTGTCCTACCTTAGATTCTGAAATTTTCATTACCAGGTTTCCATCCTCAAATGTTATTACGGCACCCAATTTGGTCAATAAATCCCATCCTAAAAGGGAAACTGGACAGTCTGGAACATATAAGAACTTGTGGCTTAGTTCCTTTTCTCCAAAACACAAATCCAAGGGTTGTAGGAATGGCCGTACTTCCTCCTTCCCTGTGGCACTAACAATTGTTGTAACTCTGTGACCTACCGTCCCCTGTAAGGAATTCAGTACAGACTAAGTAGCCCCTGTGTCTACCAAAAAATTTTACATCCCGGTTTTGGCAGCTTCTTTTAATCTTTCTAAAAAGGCCGAGGGAGAGTCATTCTTTTCCTGCATCACATTATACAATTTTGACCAATTCATTTGCTTCAGCATAGCAGTTTGAACGCCAATCAATAACCAATCCTGATACCTCCGGAGATGACATAACCCGCCTCCTGTATTATAATTCCATCGGGGATCTTCTTTTGGAAAGTTCTCATCAACGTTAGCCTCTACTTTCCTATTCCGAATATCTTCTCTCACTTTATCCCTCGCAACCTGTATAACCATATCTTTTTCTGTAGGGTCCATTAATGTATCCAAAATCACTTGTAAATCATCCCAATCAGGATTCTGCATTTTAATTATCATCTTAATTATTGCAACCTTATCTGGATTTTCCCGATAAGGACCAGCCGATTGCTTCCAGATTACTAAATCCCCTGGCGAAAACGGAACTTTTACATAGACTGGTTCCCCGCCACACCTACTGCCTGCCGCAGGGGTGCTATTACGTTTGATGATCCCCCCCCCCCCCGCTTCATCCCCGGTGGGCGGCGAGCCCGGAGGAGAGGAGCTGCAGCCTCAGCTCTAGCAGCCGCCGCTCCCCCCACCTTTCCCACCGCTTTAGCAGACAGTCAGCTTTTCACCTTTTTTTTTTTTTTCTCCGCAATTTATCAAGGAGAAGCTGCCGGGCACAGGTTTGGGCTCCTTTTGCTCTTTTTCTCTCTTCATTTAATTCCTGCGATTATAAACTTTATATGTAATTCCAATTAGCTGAACAATAGTTACATCCCTCAGCTCCTACCTTTTGTAACTTCTTACAGATGTCCATAAACAGCATATTAAGCATCAATCCCCGACATTAATTTTAGATCCAAATCAGTCTATCCACAGAACAACACTAACTGCAATACAGCTAACTCAGTTTACTTTCATGTGTACAGATGCATCTGAAGGGGGAGCAAGGCGGCACTTTAGTAACGGAACCGGTTCTTATTTTGTAATTATTTCCCCAAACAAATTCTTTTGGTACCAAATATAAACATACAAACTAAAATACTGAGCTCAGACACGCAAACCAAATACTGAGTTCAAATATGCAAACAGATCACAATTACACTTCTTTTTATGCATAAACTGTCCAAACCCAGCCTCCTTCTAATGTTTCAGTAAGCAATTTGACTGCGATACATTTGAATTGGACATATCAACACAGAAGGATACAGATAACTAACACAGAAAGATAACACAGGTAACTTTACCAGGACAACAGTAAACACGGATCAAATCACCGGTTTCAACAGTAAATACAGATTAAACCACCAGAACTACAGACCAGGTGCTGAGCAGCACAAATAACCAGACCAGGTGCACACAAATTACCAAACCAGACCAGGTGCCGAGCCTGCGGCACAAATAACCAGACCAGACCAGATGCCGAGCCCGCAGAGATTTCCCTCTGTCTGACGGACGGCTGCCTAGGCAATACCCCGGGAGCTCCCTGCCCAACCAAGCGTGGCTTTCGCTGAGACGACTCAATGTCAGTGATAGAGCATAGTTTACTTCATTGGTCCAGGGTACACATATTTATACAAATAACAATAAGTATGCCAACTAGTCACTTCTTGATTGCCTTAAGCGCTAAAGGTCATATTTGCATAGTCCTCCTCCTCAAAGTTATTACAATTCTCTAACAAGGTCGCATGTCCTTGCCAGTTCTGCTGCAATCAGCAGCCTCTACCGCGGCCTAGTCTGGCTACTAAGACACAGGATCCTAGAAACAGCATCCCACATGCAGCATCCCACATGCAGCATCCCACATGCAGCATCCCACATGCAGCATCCCAGATACAGCTTCCCAGATACAGGAACCCAGATACAGCATCAAAGATACAGCATCCCATGTTTCAATCAAACAGACAACACCAGTAGAGCTGCTACCTCTGCATCTTTGCTCAGAAAGAAGTGACAACACCAGAAAACACATTGGCAGCTGGTGCTTTGAACAGTGAAGGTGGGATCTACAAAAATCTGATTAAACCAAACAGCCTGAGGTCTTTATCAAGCTGCAGATCTACCAGGAATGCTGAAATGCAAGAGTTTACTCCTGCACTATTCCACAATGGAACAGCCACTGCATATCAAAAATCATCTCAAAGTTCCAAACCAGTACATTTAAAAGCTGTCACTAGGTATTAGAAGACCACTGCAAGATCTTATTCCTTTTTGAGTTAAATAATAATTTTTCAATAAAGCAAAACCCAAACAGTTTCTGCAGTCTGTTGCTCATCCTCCTGTTCATTCATTAGCACTGCAGCAATCAGTTTTTATACAACGTGTCAACAGAGGCGATTGAAAAACCCCAGACAAAACTTATTGAAGCCCACGGACAACCCCGCCCTCCCTGCACCCCCCCCCACGCTGAGCCCCACGATCAGCACTTGGTGCGGGAGAGGAGCACAACTCGACGGACAGAACCAGAAATGCGACTGCGGGGAGAAGGAAACACTAAGGGAGTTACAGCTTCCTTAACGTTCCAAATCTGATGTCTTCCAAACCAAACCTTGCGAGCGGCAGAGGAACAAGCTGAGACGACTCAATGTCAGTGATAGAGCATAGTTTACTTCATTGGTCCAGGGTACACATATTTATACAAACAACAATAAGTATGCCAACTAGTCACTTCTTGATTGCCTTAAGTGCTAAAGGTCATATTTGCATAGTCCTCCTCCTCAAAGTTATTACAAGGTTGCATGTCCTTGCCAGTTCTGCTGCAATCAGCAGCCTCTACCGCGGCCTAGTCTGGCTACTAAGACACAGGATCCTAGAAACAGCATCCCACATGCAGCATCCCACATGCAGCATCCTAGATACAGGAACCCAGACACACCATCCTAGATACAGCATCCCAGTTACAGCAACCCAGATACAGCATCAAAGAAACAGCATCCCAGATACAGCATCCCAGATACAGCATCCTCGACTCAGCATCCCAGATACAGCATCCTAGATAAAGCATGGGAATATTTCACCATTTCTGCTCTGGTTTTCAGTGTATCACACCAAAACACCCACCTGATGACATCCTTTCAAGAGCAAAGGCAGCAATCTGCAGAATTGCACTTCTTTGGGGAACTGAGAAATTGCTGAGCTGACACCAAGTCCTGCAGTGTCCCTGTCACCTGCAGAGTCACCGCATCCTCGCCACGGTAGCGGGCATTGTGATAAAGGTTCAACGTCAGCTGGGTGTGGCAGCCGAGCGTCCCCTAGGGGAGGGGGAGCCTGTCAGCCCCGGGGTCTGTCACTGCCTGCTGTCCCTCCTGTCACCAGCCAGGCCTCTGAAAACTGGTCAAACCATCCCCAGACTTGGGGCCAAAGTGGCCCAAAGTCTCCAACAGACAAGTCGGGAAGAAAGATATGGGACAGAGGGAGAAAGCGAAGGGAGCAGGAGAAAGGGAAGGAAGAATAAAAAGGAGTGTTGGGCTGCAGGAGTGAGATGGAGGAATTGAAAGAAAAGAGGCAGGAAGCAGGAGAGTGAGAGAAAAGGAAAGAAGAGAGGAAAGAAGAGACATGCAGCCAGGCGAGGGGTTAGTGGGAGAGCATGGGACAGAGAACAGGATGAGAAGGAAATAAGGCAAGGCAAGGACAGGCAAGGACAGGCAAGGCAAGGCTAGGCTGCAGGACATTTTTTTGCTTTATAGTTTCTAGCACATTCATCTTCAGACGAGGAGGAAAGCCCAGTGACAGGCTCAGGGCTGACAGGGTCCCACTCCCCTAGGGGGCGCTCGGCTGCCACACCCAGCTCCATTGTATCCTCGACTCCATAAACCTAAGGGTCGACCTCGGGTTTCTCCTGGTGCTTTCTGCCAGAGGCTCCAGGTAAGTCCATTATCTCCGGCTGCGGTGTAGAGCACGTTTTTAACATCTAGTCCAGTCCGAACTGGTCCAAGGGCCACCGCATGAGTTATCTCATCCTTAATTTGTTCAAAGGCTTGTCGTTGTTCAGGGCCCCACTCAAATTGGTTCTTTTTTCGAGTCACTCGATAGAGAGGGCTCACAATCTGGCTGTAGTCAGGAATATGCATTCTCCAAAAACCTACAACGCCCAAGAAAGTCTGTGTCTCCTGTTTATTAGTAGGTGGACACATTGCTGCAATTTTGTTGAACACATCCATTGGGATCTGACAAGGGCCATTTTGCCCTTTTATTCCTAAAAAATGGATCTCTCACGCAGGTCCCTTGACCTTGCTTCGTTTTATGGCAAAACCAGCATCCAAAAGAATCTGAATTATTCTCTCACCTTTTTCGAAGACTTCTTTCGCTGTGTCGCCCCATATGATGATGTCATCAATATACTGAAATTGTTCTGGAGCTTTACCTTGCTCCAGCGTGGTCTGGATCAGTCCATGGCAGATGGTAGGACTGTGTTTCCACCCCTGGGGCAAGCGATTCCACGTGTACTGGATGCCTCTCCAGGTGAAAGCAAACTGCGGCCTGCACTCTGCTGCTACAGGAATAGAGAAAAATGCATTAGCAATGTCAATTGTAGCATCCCACTTGGCTGCCTTTGACTCCAGTTCAAATTGCAGTTCTAGCATGTCAGGCACAGCAGCACTCAGTGGTGGTGTAACTTCATTCAGGCCACGATAGTCTACAGTTAGCCTCCACTCATCACTAGACTTATGCACTGGCCAGACTGGCCTGTTAAAAGGTGAACAAGTCTTACTGATCACACCCTGGCTTTCCAATTGACAGATCACCTTCTGGATAGGAAACAAAGAGTCTCAGTTGGTGCGATATTGCCAGCGATGCACCGTCGTGGTAGCAATTGGCACCTGCTGATTGTCAACCATCAGCAGTCCTACAACAGAAGGATCATCTGAAAGACCAGGCAAATCAGACAGCTGTTCAATTTTCTCAGTGATACAGTATCCCCGATACAGCATACCAGATACAGCATCCTATATACAGCATCCTGGACACGGAATCCTACATACAGCAACCCGGATACATCATGCTAGATACAGCATCCCAGATACGGAATCCCAAATACCACGTCTGAGATTCAGCATCCTAGACACAGCATCCCAGATACAGCATCCTACATACAGCATTGTAGATACAGTATCCCAGATACAGCACGCTAGAAACAGCACCCTGGAGTTGGCATCCCAGATACAGCACGCTAGAAACAGCACCCTGGAGTTGGCATCCCAGATACAGCATGCCAGATACAGCATGCCAGATACAGCATGCCAGATACAGCACCCCGGATACAGTACCCCGGATACATCACCCCGGATACATCACCCCGGATACAGCATCCCGGACACAAAGTCCTAAATGTATCATCCTAGATACGGCATCTTAGATACAATATCCGAGATACAGCATCGAAGATACAGCATCATAGATAGAGTATCCCTGATACAGCATCCAAGATACAGCATCCTAGTTACAGCACCCTAGATATAATATCCCAGATACAGTATCCAACATACAGCATCCTAGATACAGCACTCTAGATATAGCATCCTAGATACAACATCCCGGAGACGGCGTCCTATATAGAGCATCCCAGATACAGCATCCCAGATACAGCACGCCAGATACAGCACGCCAGATACAACACGCCAGATACAGAATCCTAGATATAACATCCCAGATACAGCATCCAAGATACAGCATCCTAGATACAATATCCCAGATAAAGCATCCAGGATACAGCATCCTAGATAGAGTACCCCAGATACAGCATCCTAGATACAGCTCCCTAAATATAGCATCCTAAATACAGCACCCTAGATACAGTATCCCAGATACAGCCACCTAGATATAGCATCCCGGATACAGCACCCCGGATACAGCACCCCGGATACAGCACCCCGGATACAGCACACTAAATATAGCATCCCAGATACAGCACCCTAGATAAAATATCCCAGATACAGTATCCCAGATACAGCATCCTAGGTACAACATCCCAAATATATCATCCTAGATATAGCATCCCAGATACAGCACCCTAGATACAGTATCCCAGATACAGCATCCTAGATAGAGCATCCCAAATACAGCATCCTAGATAGAGCATCCCAAATACAGCATCCTAGATACAGCCACCTAGATATAGCATCCCAGATACAGCACCCTAGATACAGTATCCCAGATACAGCATCCCAAATACAGCATGCTACATACATCACCCCGGATACATCACCCCGGATACATCACCCCGGATACATCACCCCGGACAGAGAATCCCAAATAGAGCATTCTAGATACAGCATCCCAAATACAGCATCCTACATATATCACCCTAGATACAGCATCCCGGATACAGCATCCCGGATACCACATCTCAGATACGGCGTCCTAGATACGGCGTCCTAGATACGGCGTCCCAAAAACCAAATCTCAGATTCAACATCCTAAATACAGCATCCTAGATACAGCATCCTGGAAACAGCATCCTGGAAACAGCATCCTGGAAACAGCATCTCGGATAGGGAAACCCAGATACGGCATCCTGGATAGGGAAACCCAGATACGGCATCCCAGATAGGGAAACCCAGATACGGCATCCCAGATACGGCACCATAGATATAATATCCCAGATACAGTATCCCAGATACAGCACCATACATATAATATCCCAGATCACAGTATCACAGTATGTTTGTGATTAGAAGGGACATGAAAAGATCATCTAGTCCAATCCCCCTGCTGGAGCAGGAACACTTAAGTGAGGTCGCACAGGAACATGTCCAGGCGGGTTTTGAATGTCTCCAGAGAAGGAGACTCCACAACCCCCCTGGGCAGCCAGTGCTCTGTCACCCTTACTGAGAAGAAGTTTCTTCTCAAATTTAAGCGGAACCTCTTGTGTTCCAGCTTGATCCCATTACCCCTTGTCCTATCATTGTTTGCCACCGAGAAGAGCCTGGCTCCATCCTCATGGTACTCACCCTTTATATATTTATAAACATTAATGAGGTCCGATGTCGGGGATTGGCTCAAGGAGAACAGACATGAGTCCACCAAGCAACTGTACGAGCAGAGCCCATTTTAGTTGACATAAGTAGGCCTTAGTTAGCTTGTCTATTAGGCCGTGGGAAAGGGGGGAACGGAAAAGTACTAACTAAGGCAGGGTCAGGATATTTTTGAAGAGATAAGAGTCAGAAGAATGTGGGATGCGCATAGCTAGCTAAACCCAAGTAGGTGGAGTAAGTAAATGTGCTTAGCCTATTAGATAGAGACAAGTATGCATAATTATGGTATTTGGTATAAATGCACGCTATCTCGGGCAATAAAGTTGAAGTATGCTTTATCACTCATATTGGGTCGGCCGCATTTCTTCCTCCGTCCGCTCGGGTCTGGATCTCTGCTGGGACTTTTCTCTGCAGTCCCCCCTCAGTCTCCTCTTCTTTAAACTAAAGAGCCCCAACTCCCTCAGCCTTTCTTCATAAGTGAGGTGCTCCAATCCCTTAATCATCTTCGTTGCCCTACGCTGGACCCTCTCCAGCAGTTCCCTGTCCTTCTGGAACTGAGGGGCCCAGAACTGGACACAATATTCCAGATGTGGTCTCACCAGGGCAAAGTAGAGGGGAAGGAGGACCTCTCTCGATCTACTAGCCACCCCACTTCTAATATACCCCAGGATGCCATTGGCCTTCCTAGCCACAAGGGCACAGTGCTGGCTCATGGTCACCCTGCTGTCCCCAGGACCCCCAGGTCCCTTTCCTCTACACTGCTCTCTAATATGTAATTTCCCAACCTATACTGGAACCTGGGGTTGTTCCTGCCCAGATGCAGAACTCTATACTTTCCCTTGTTAAATTTCATTAGGTTATTCCCCGCCCAACTCTCCAGCCTGTCCAGGTCCCGCTGGATGGCAGCACAGCTTTCTGGCATGTCAGCCACACCTCCCAGCTTGGTGTCATCAGCAAACTTGCTGATAGTACACTCTATTCCCTCGTCTAAATCATTAATGAATATATTGAATAATATTGGCCCCAGCACTGACCCCTGAGGCACTCCACTAGATACTGGCCTCCAACTAGACTCTGCACCATTGACTACCACTCTCTGGCTTCTCTCCTTAAGCCAGTTTGCAACCCACCTCACTACTCTATTGGCTAGACCACACCTCCTCAACTTAGCTGTGAGGATGCTGTGGGAGACTGTGTCAAAGGCTTTACTGAAGTCAAGGTAGACCACATCCACCGCTCTGCCATCGTCCATCCACCTTGTTACGTTTTCATAAAAGGCTATGAGGTTGGTCAAGCACGACTTACCCTTGGTAAAGCCATGCTGGCTGCCCCTAATAACCCTCTTATCCTTGATATGTCCTGAGATGGCACCAAGGAGAAGCTGTTCCATTACTTTCCCAGGGACAGAGGTGAGGTTGACCAGTCTATAATTACCCGGGTCCTCCTTCTTGCCCTTTTTGAAGACTGCAGTGACATTTGCTTTCCTCCAATCCTCGGGCACCTCTCCCGTTTCCCAAGACTTAGCAAAGATGATGGAGAGCGGTCCAGCAATGACTTCAGCCAGCTCCCTCAGCACACGCGCATGCATCCCATCTCGACCCATGGATTTATGGCTGTCCAGACTATTTAATTGCTCCCTAACCCAGTCCTCATCAACTAAAGCAAACTCCTCCATTGACCTGGCTTCATCGGGGGTCTCAGGGGTACAGGGCTCACCAGGACAGCCTCCGGCAGAGTAGACAGAGACAAAGAAGGCATTCAGTAATTCTGCCTTCTCTGTATCTTCTGCCACCAGGGCACCCACCTCTTTCCTCAAAGGGCCTACGTTGCCTCTGCCGTTAGTTTTATCTGCCACGTATTTGAAAAAGCTCTTCCTGTTGTCCTTGACCCCTCGTGCCAGCTGTAATTCTAAGGAGGCCTTAGCTTTCCTAGTTGCCTCCCTACATCCCCTGACAACAGCTTGATATTCTCCCCAAGTGGCCAGCCCCTCCTTCCATGATCTACAAACTCTCCTCTTCCACTTGAGCTTGCCCAGCAGTTCCCTGTCAAGCCACGCAGGTCTCCTGGCTCCCTTCCTTGACTTCCTACGTGTGGGGATGCTCTGATCTTGAGCTTGGTAGAAGAAATCCCTGAATATTAACCAACTATCTCGGGCCCCTTTACCTTCAAGCAGCCTTGCCCATGGGATTTTCTCTAGCAATTGCTTGGAAAGGCCAGAATGCCTCATGCGAGGCCAGTGCACCCTGTGTAAGGTCTGCACACTCCGTGCAACATCAGCATACCCTGTGCAAGGCTCATGCACCCCACGCAAGGCTTGCATGTCTCGTGCAATACCAATGTACCTCATCCAAGGCTTGTATACTTGGTGTGAAGCTCGCACAGCCTGTCCAAAGCCAGTGTGCGCCGTGCAAGGTCTGCACAAACCTGTGCAACATCAACACACCCTGTGCAAGTCCTGTGTGCCCTGTGTGATGCCAACGTGCTGCGTGCAAGTTTTGCACAGCCCATGCAACACTGACACGCTCTATGCAATGCTAAAATGCCTCGTGCGAGGCTCATGCACCTTTTGCAAGCCTCGCACACCCTGTGCTGTGCCAGCACACCCGTGCGACACTGACGGGCCCCGTCTGCCACCAATGGACCTCATGCGAGGCCACAGCACCAAGGCGTGCACCAGCATTGGCACATGGCTGGTGCACCCAGATTGCACCCCCAGCACCCAGTTCAGGACCCAGTGCCCCCCCCAGCACCCAGTTCAACACCCAGTGGGGACACTGGTTGGCCACTTGGGGCTAGGACAGGGAACTATGCTGGTGACACAGGGTGGGGACATGGGTGGAGGCGGGGGGGGACACAGGGCAGGGACAGGGGGTGGGAACAGAGGGTGCAGACATGAGGTGGGGACAGGGTTGGGACAGGCCCCCCCCAGCTGCTGTGGAGGCCACTCCGGGGCCAGGGGGTGTCCCTGCCCTGGGTGTCACATCACTGTCCCCTCCCTGGTGGGAATTGGCCACGCTGTTAGTGACACCACAGGCCCCAGGCCAGGGGGGTGGATCTGGGGACAGTGACCGTGTCATCCCCACCGTGGCCACTGCCACCTCTGCAATGGGGACAGTGATTGTTTCCCTGCTGCCCCTCCCTAGCACAGGGACAGTGATCCTGTCACCTCCCCCTGCCAGCACCAGGACAGGGAAGGGGACAGGGACAGAGGTTCTATTCCCCCTGGCCACCACTTCCAATCCTCCAACCCACACCTTCCCCTGGGCACCCCCTGCTCCCAGCCCTGGAGTGTCCACAGCTGTGGGTGCTGTGGGACTGTGGGGTGTCCATGGGGTGCTGTGGATGTCATAGGGTGCTGTGGGTGCTGTGGGGTGTCCATAGGGTCCCCATGGGGTGCTATGGGGTGCTGTGAGTTCTGGGGGTCCCCGAGTGGGTCCAGCAGCAGTTGAATGGTCATGGTGCTGTGACGGTGATGATGATGGCAGCCTTGACTTGGCATTGGGCCATCAGCACCCACCAGCCCTGCTGTGGCCAGGCCAGGCCATGCCTCACTGCAGCCTCCTGGTGTCACTGGGGGGGACCCCACTGCTGGGCAGAGGGTGCAGGTGGGGGCTGCGTCCCCACGCCCCACTGTGACACATTCCTGTTGCCCCATGGGCTTGGGGACATGGATGAGGGCAGGGGTACAGACACCAGGGCTTGGGACATACATGGGGACAAAAACCAGGGCACAGGGACACGCACAGAGCATGGGGACATGTGCGGGGGGACACACCAGGGCCTGGGGACATGGATGGGGATATGCAAGGACACACACACCAGAGCTTGGGGACATGGAAGAGGGCACAGGGACATACAGCAGGGCCTGGGGATGTGCATGGGGACACCCACCAGGGCTTGGAGACATGCATGAGGAGCACAGGGACATGCATGTGACACACACCACAGCTTGGAGACATGCATGGGGAGACAGACCAGGGCACAGGGACATGCACAGGGCCACAGGGACACACACCAGAGCTTGGGGACATGCACAGGGCCAGGCACAGGGACACCCATGGGGACACATACGGGTCCACCCTTGGTGCCACCCACAGGGACAGCACCAGTCACCATGGGATGGTGGCCCTGCTGGGCCTGTCCCTTCTTCTGCAATCAGTGCATAAATAGCAACGTCAGCAGGTGACACGGTGACAGAAGTGTCACCATGGAGCTGGTCGGGTCCCTCAGCTTCCTCCTGCTCTTCCTCCTCCTCCTCCTGCTGCTGCTGCTGCTGGGGAAGGGGCGGCAGGGGGGGCACCCACTGCCCCCCGGGCCTCCCGCGCTGCCACTGCTGGGAAACCTGCTGCAGCTGTCCCCAACCAGGACCCTGGAGGGGCTGCTCAAGGTGAGGACATGGGGGTACATGGGCACCTGCTGCAGCTGTCCCCAACCTGGACCCTGGAGGGGCTGCTCAAGGTGAGGACATGGGGGGACATGGGCACCTGCTGCAGCTGTCCCCGACCCGGATCCTAGAGGGGCTGCTCAAGGTGGGGACATCATGGGGACATGGGGGGACATGGCAGGGACATGGGGACCTGCTGCAGCTGTCCCCAGCCAGGACCCTGGAGGGGCTGCTCAAGATGAGGACATGGGGGGACATGATGAGACATGGGGGGATGTGGGGGAACATGGGAACCTGCTGCAGCTGTCCCCAACCTAGACTCTGGAGGGGCTGCTCAAGGTGGAGACATCATGGGAACATGGGGGGACATGGCAGGGACATGGGGACCTGCTGCAGCTGTCCCCAACCAGGACCCTGGAGGGGCTGCTCAAGGGGAGGGGAGCAGGGGGGTTTGGGTGTCACCCGGTGTCCCCTCAGCTCAGCCAGACGTACAGCCCCATGTTGCTGGTATGGCTGGGGGCACAGCAGGTGGGTGAGTGACACAGGTGTCCCCTGGTGTCCCCCCAGCTCTGTGAGAACTACAGGCCGATGTTCACAGTGTGGCAGGGGACGCAGTGGGTGGGTGGGTGACACGGTGGGTGACACGGTGGGTGACACGAGTGTCTGTGGTGTCCCCAGCTCAGTGAGAAGTATGGCCCTGTGTTCATGGTGTGGCTGGGGACCCGTCGGGTGCTGGTGCTCTGTGGACACGCTGCAGTGCGCGAGGCGCTGGTGGACAACGCCGAGGCCTTCGCTGGGCGTGGGCGCCTGCCCACCATGGAGAGCACCTTCCATGGCCACGGTGCGTGGGGACGCTGGGGGTGGGACCTCAATGGTGGCACACTGACAGTGGTTGGACCCCCGTGATATTCTCCCCGTGCAGGCTGCTGACCCACCCAAGGGTGCTACCCACCCCCTATGGGTGCTGACTCCCCTGTCCCCCCACCATGGGTGCCGGCCCCCCCATGTCCCCTCCCCAGGATGCTGTTTCCCCAACGGTGCTGACCCCCCCGTGTCCCCCCCAGGGGTGGTTTTCGCCAACGGGGAGCGCTGGCGGCAGCTGCGCCGCTTCTCGCTCTCAGTGCTGAGGGACTTCGGGATGGGCCGGAAAAGCATCGAGAGCCGCATCCAGGAGGAGGCGCAAGCGCTGCTGAAGGAGCTGCGAGACACCCGGGGTATGGGGGGGTCAGGGTGGGGGGGACACCCCCCTGGGTGCTGACACTCCCCAAGAACAGCACCCGCTGTCCCCGAGAAGTGCTTTGACCCCCACGTACCCACTGGGCTTCACCTGGGGTAGGGGGGCTCAGGGGGATTGGAGGGAGGTCAGTGGGGTGACGAGGGTGGAGCACACCCCTGGGTGCTGACACCCCCAAAAAATCCTCCTGCCCCCTCTTCAACTCCCCTGTACCTGCTGAGCTGCACTCAGGTTATGGAGTGGGGCTGAGGGGGTTTGGGGAGGTCTGAGTGGGTGGGGGGTCAACCTTGGGTGCTGACCGCCTCCCCAAAATACCCATTTCCCCCAGAGAAGCCATTTGACCCCACGTACCTGCTGAGCTGCGCTGTGTCCAACATCATCTGCTCCATCGTGTTCGGGAACCGCTTCGACTATCGCGACAGCGAGTTCCTGGAGCTGCTGCGGCTCATGAACGAGAGTTTCCGGGAGATGAGCACCCCCTGGGCGCAGGTGGGGTGCTGCAATGGGGGGTGATGACGGGGCTGCAATGGCGGAAGTGGGGCAGTGAATTGGGGGGTCCAGGGTGTGCGATGATGAACCAGAGTTTCCGGGAGCACCCAGTTTCTGGGTGCATGTGGGGTCAGGGGGTGCGTGAGCTGGGTGGTGGGGGTCAGGGGAGATTTGATGATGAACAATGGGTTTTGGGAGCTCAGTACCCTGGTTGCAGGTGAGACCTGGGGGATGCAAAGTGTGGCTGGGGGGTTCTGGAGGTGTGATAGGGGTGCATTGCAGGGGGTGCAATAGGTGGAGGTGTCAGCGGGTGCAATGACTTTTTGGGAGCTCAGCACCCCTGGGGCAGCTAGGACCTCAAGGGGTGCAAGGAGTGGCTGGGGGGTGTCCAGGGAGTGCGGGGGGGACTGTGTCACGGTGGTGCAGTGGGGAGACTACAGGGAGGTGTAATGGGGGCGGTTGGGGGGTGCAATGATGATCAAGAGTTTCTGGACCTCCCAGTCCCTGGGTGCAGGTGGGACAGGCAGGATTCAAGGAGTGGCTGGGGGGGGCCTGGCAGCTTCCTGGGGTGCAGGGTGGTGTCTGTGGGGCAAGTGACATCCATCTCCCCCCGACCAGGTGTTCGACATGCAAGAGACGCTGATGCAGTATATGCCGGGCCCGCACCGGCGCATCCCCATGATGCTGGGGCGGATGCGCAGCTTCATCGCCCGGAGGGTGCGGGACAATGCGGCCTCGCTGCAGCCCGGGGCCCCCCGCGACTTCATCGACTGCTTCCTGCAGCACATGGAGAAGGTGGGGGGCACCAACCCCCTGGGAGGGGGGGTCACCTGCACCTCGGCGGGGCCCCTTTGCACCCAGTTTACTTGTGCAAAACTTCAGATGCTCCTGTGCACACGGGGAGATCCCCTCCACCCTGGGGTGCTCCTGGGGTGTGCCTGGGGTGTGTGCCTGGGGTGTGTGCCTGGGGTGATCTCCTGCACGCCGGGGGAGGCACCTGCAACCCAGAGGGGGTCACGTGCACCATGGGATGCTCCTTTGCACACAGAGTGCTCCTGCTCACCCACATCCCCTGAGCACCCTGGGCTGATGCCCTGCACCCAGAGGTGTTCATGCGCACCCAGCTCACTCGTGCAAAACCTGGGGTGCTCCTGTGCACTATGGGGCACTCCCTGCACCTCCACATTCCATGTATGTGTGTCCCCCCAGGAAAAGTCAAACCCCTCCTCGGAGTTCACGCTGGAGAACCTGGAACTCACCACCCTCAACCTTTTCTTTGCTGGCACCGAGACCGTCAGCTCCACCCTACGCTACGGCTTCCTCATGCTCATGAAGTACCCGCACGTGCAGGGTGAGCGGGGCGCATCCCACCCAGCCCCAACTCACCCATGGGGGCCCTGTCACTCCCTGACCCCCCTGTCCTGCTCGGCACTGCAGAGAAGGTGCACGAGGAGATCGACCAGGTGATCGGCCGCGATCGGGCGCCCACTCTGGAGGACCGGGGCCGGATGCCGTACACGGATGCCGTGATCCACGAGATCCAGCGCTGCAGCGACCTCATCCCCCTCAACGTCCCCCACCGTGTCACCCGCGACATCGTCTTCCGTGGCTACTTCATCCCCAAGGTGCTGGTGGTGTGCACAATTCTCTGTGCACGATTCTGGATGCACCATTCTCTGTGCACACTGCCTTTTACAAAGTGCTCTCTGCACACTTCCATGTTTGCACTGCCCCATGCGCCCTTGCTGCATGTATGCTTCCTTGTGCACCCTGCCTCGTTTGCACGGCTCCCCGCACACCTGCTGCGTGCCCCGTGCACACTTGCTTCTTCATACACTCTGCCTTGTTTGCACTGTCCTGTGCTCATCCCCCGCTAACACGGCTTCATGTACACTTGCTGCACATGTGCTGTTCTGTGCATGCTGCCCCATTTGCACAGTTCCATGCAAGTGTGCTGCATGCTCCATGCACACTTGCTGCAGGCACGCTTCCCCGTGCACCCTGCTCCATGCTCACTTGCTGCACATGTGCATCTCTGTGCACACTGCCCTGTGCACACCTGTGCATGAGTGCTGCTCCATGCCTGCTGCTGCATTTATGCTGCTCCATGCACATTTGCTGTATGCATGCTTCTCCATGCATTCCTGCTGCATGCACGTTTCCCTTTGCATGCTGCCCCACGCACACTTGCTGCACGCGTGCTTCTCTATGCACGTTTGCTGCACACATGCTTCCCTGTGCACACTTGCTGCACACTGCCCTGTGTCCCCCACCCACCGCGTGTCCCCTCTGACTCCCCCAGGACACCGACGTGTACCCACTGCTCAGCTCCGTCCTGCATGACCCCTCCGTCTTCAAACACCCCAACGCCTTCGACCCCACGAATTTCCTGGATGAGAGTGGCCGCTTCAAGCGCAATGATGCCTTTGTCCCCTTCTCCTCAGGTAGTCCCGGCACTGAGGGTGAGGGCCCTGCACCCCTGGCTCTCTATGACCCCCTTGTGTCCCTGCAGGGAAGCGGCTGTGCCTGGGTGAGGGTCTGGCAAGGATGGAGCTGTTCCTGTTCCTCTGCACCATCCTGCAGAACCTGCGACTGCAGCCACTGCAGCCCCCAGAACAGCTGTCGCTGAAACCACTGGTGTTCGGCTTCACCAAAACCCCCCCCGTCTACCAGCTGCGCATGGTGCCGCGCTGACCCCCTCCCACACCGAGACCTCCCCAGACCAGGAACATCCTCCCCCCAGCACCCAGACTGCCCCCCACACATACTGAGACCCCCTCCGGGACTGGGAAATCCCCCTGTTATTGGGAACCCCCCAGCACCAGGACCCCCTGGTACAGGGAGCCCCGCAGTACTGGGAACCCTTCCTGGTACTGGGACCCCCCCCAGCATTGAGAACCCCTGCATCAGGACCCCCCCAGCATTGGGACACCACCCAGGTACCAGGATTCCTCCAGCACCATGAGCCCCTTGCAGCACTGGGACCCCCCCAGCATTAGGAACTCCCCTGGGCACCAGGACCCCCCTTGCACCAGGAACTTCCTCCCAGTACTAGGACCCCCACAGCATTGGAATGCCCCTTCAGCATTCAGACCACCCCAGCACCAGGACCTCATAGTACAGAAACCCTCAGCACTGGGAACCACCCCGTGGGACCTTGACCTCCCCTGGAACCAGGACATCCCCCGAGCATTGCAAACACCCCCAGCACTGGGACCCCACTGGCACCCAGGTCCCCTGGCACAGGGACCTCCCGAGCACCAGGAATCCCTCTTGCACCAGGACCCTCCCCCAGCACTGAGAACCCCCCGGCACTGGGATCCCCCAGCATCGGGACCCTCCAGCAGTAGGACCCCTGACATTTGGAACTCCATCCCAGCACTGAAAACCCCTCTCCACCATTGGGACACCCCCCCCCCCGCCCGACACACAGCAGGAAACCCTCCTGGCACCAGGACCCCTAGTACCGGGAACGCGCTCTGGTACTGGGACCCATCCCCCCGCATTGGGAACCCCCCCCGGCATCAGGACCCCCTCCAAGCATTGAGCCCCCCATAAAGTCTCTCGTGAACTCAGCATCTGTGTCATTGCCGGGGGGACACAGGGGACCCTGATCATCATTCTGGGGGGACATGGGGTGGGGGGCACAGAACCTGCCTTCCCCAAGAACCCAGTGGGGTGCAGAGCTGTGCAAAACCCTGAAGGAATGTGCAAGGCCCTGAGCAAGTGTGCAGGGAACGTGCAACGAGAGTGCAAAGCCATGCAGAGCGGTGCACAGCCGTGCAAAGCCCCCAGCCAAGCATACAGAGCTGTGCAAATACCTGAGCAAGCGTGCAGGGAGTGTGCAGTTGTGCAAAGCCCCAGTGAGTGTGCAAAGCCATGCAGAGCTGTGCAAATCCCCAAGCTGAGTGTGCAGATACATGCAAAGCCCTGAGTGAGCGTGCACAGAGCACGGAAATCCCCAAATGAGTGTGCAAAGCCCCAAGTGAACGTGCAAAGCCCTGAGTGTATGCAGAACGTACCCCTGAAACCCAGTGTGTCCTCACCCTGTTCCCCCTTGGCTTCATCCGACTCATTAGCTCTGTCCTCATTAATCAACCCCAATTAATCCTTGATGCTTGATTGCACAATGTCCTGGATTATTAATCATCCAACACACACAGTGATTAATCATTATTAATCATTAATTCCACAACATTCTCAATTAACAATCAATAACTGCATTATGAGCTTTGTCATCAACTGTTAATTGCCTGATGCTCTTCATTAGTGCTCATTAATTTTCTACACATCACTGATTATGGATCGCCCAACATGCTTCATCGTTAATTACTGCCTGCATCAGTTCTGATTAATTGCAAGGTGTGCTTAATTAGTGGCAATCGATCAGCAGACATGCTTAATCATCAATTATTGACGTCACTGTGTTTAATTATTGACAATTGTGCTGCTAATTGCACAATGTCCTTTGCCCTTGCGTTTCAATTTCTGGTTAACCATTGTTTACCCCAGTTAACGATGGGGGGCAGGGTTAATGACTGACCAAAGGATCACAGAATCCTTTCAGTTGGAAGAAATCCCCAGGATCACCAAGTCCAACCATTAACCCAGCCCTGGGGCTGCCCCATGTCCTGAGAACCTCATGTCCGTCTGTCCAGCCCTCCAGGGCTGGTGACTCCAGCACTGCCCTGGGCAGCCTGTTCCAATGCCCCACAGCCCTTTGGGGAAGAAATTGTTCCTAAATCCACCCTCAACCTCCCCTGGCGCAACTTGAGGCCGTTTCCTCTGCTCCTGGCGCTTGTTCCTGGGGAGCAGAGCCCGACCCCCCTGGCTCCAAGCTCCTTTCAGGCAGTTCAGAGATCAGAAGGTCTCCCCTCAGCTCCTGTTCTCCAGCTGAACCCCCCAGGTCCCTCAGCCGCTCCATCACACTTGTGCTCCAGCCCCTCACCAGCTCCGTTCCCTTCTCTCAACTCGCTCCAGCACCTCAAGGCCTTTCTTGGCGTGAGGGGCCCAAAACTGCCCCCAGGATTTGAGGTTTGGCCTCCCCAGGTCCCAGCACAGGGACAGTCACTGCCCTGAAACTGCTGGTCACACCAGTGCTGATACAAGCCAGGATGCTGGTGGCTTCTTGGCTACCTGGACACACGCTGGCTCATGTTCAGCTGCTGTTGACCAAACAAATGTGTTGCTTGAAAAGTGAGTTGTGTTTGTTCCATCTAGACTTTCTCACCTATCATGTATTTGTTATTCAGGAGCATCCTAATATTCCTAAGTCACGTGAAATACTGAGAAAACACAGAGCACAAACTTCATCGTAACACTTTGTGCTGTTATCCCCTTAGAATGTGCAGAGCTGAGCTGACACGCGAGATCATGTCAACTTGAGAGAAGTCCAGCTGAAATAACGCTTCCTAAGTTTCATAAAGCGTATTTGGGGGGGAAGTGGGGAGGTGGCGCATGGAACTCAAAGTGCTTGTTTGACATCTAATGGAGAAATGTTGCAAACAAACAGTAGTTTTCTACTAAAGATAATATTGTTTCTGCCTGTTAATTTCTACATTTTGATTGTAGATGCCAATAGCTTTCTCACTGGTTCCTCAAGAAATAATCTTGGAATCTCTTGCATACAGCCAGTTGAACAGCTTGTCAGAGGAAATACAGTAAAATGAGCACACTCTGATTAAAAAAAAAGGTTTCATACAAGTTCATCATAGTTTTACTTCTGTAGTAATACCATTTAGAAGAAAGATTTCAATCAGTACAGAGAATGCCACATTGTGCGTCTAGTGTTGCAAACATCGACACTGAGCATTTATTATTCTGTTATTAAATACAGGTGGATGACAACGTGTGTTTCTTTATGGAATGTTTTTCATTTTTTTTTCCCCATTGTCTGGAATGCTTCTCCTATTCCTCTTGCCCTTCTTTCTATCCTAGGATGTGTAAATGTAAATTTCTACAATCTCTTTTTTGGGAAAGAGAGTGAAATCCAGGTGTTTACTTTGTTCTAGGGAGCAAATACAGCGGGTTTGACTATTGATGTGATTCAGAGCAGCATGTGGAGATAGATGTGTCTGGTGCAGCCTTTTAATGCAATACTTGCAGAATCAAGAGGAAAAAAACCAAACACACACCTTCTCTGGGAGCTGAGTTCCTAAAGGGAAAGTGTCTCAGGGTTTTCCCATTGCCACCGATTATTTACTTGAGGGCATTTTATTCCCGATATTCATCTTCTAGATGGAGTGTTTCAAGTGAAAAACATGTTTTTCTCTTGTGCGGTGCCCCTGGACCTCAGCAACATCCTTGTGCTAACGGCAGTGCTGGAAGCGCTGTTTGCCTGAGGAGAGCCCAGGAAGGTTCATTCCAATTTAGCCGTGAGGTTGAGAATCTTTTTACTCCATCAGCTCCTGAAGCCGTTTCCACGAAGAAGCAGCCGCCAAAAGTACCGAAACACAAGCTGATCACGCGTGTCCCAATGCCAGTGGTCAGCACAAGATCAGGAGAAAATCCTCGAACACTGAAGATCCATTTGGTGCCTCCCACCGTCGCATCCTCCTGTGTTGAGGCCATGACATGGAGGGGCAACATAGCTGGGCAGAGTGACAGCCCAGGGAGCCAATCAGAGACCATACCTCAGGTGAGGGGCGGGCACTGCAGCACAGCAGCCTGAGCACCTGGGGCCAATCAGAGGCTGCCCTCATGGAAGGGCGGGTCCCAAACAGGGCAGAATGACAGCCCAGGGGACCAATCCGGGGCAGCGTCACCCCAGCGAGGAGACTGGCTGCCCTCCCGCCTTGTGCTGGTGGAGGCTGATGGGAGCAAGTGGTGGCTCTGTCTTGGCCAGTCCCAGTTCGGACACGGTGCCCATGGGGCTGCACTAGGGCTGAGCAGCCCCAGATCCTGGTCCTGCTTCCTCTCTTCACCCCTCCCCCAGTTGTGCCCCCTTTCCCCAAGTTCTGGACACCCTGTCTCTGTGGGACCAGACTCAGTGTCACAGGATCATAGAACCCCAGCCTGGTTGGGTTGCAGGACCTCTGTAGATTCCCCAGCCCAAGCTCTGCTAACACAGGGTCACAGAGCAGATCACACAGGGTCGGTCCAGGTGGGTTTGAATGTCTCAGAGGAGACTTCACACCCACTCTGGGCAGCCTGGGCCAGGCTCTGGCACCTCCCAGCAAAGACGTTTCTCCTCATGTTCAGATGGACTCTCCTGTGCTTCAATCTGTGCCCGTTGCCCCGCACCCTGGCGTTGGGCACCACTGAACAGAGTCTGGTCCATCTTCTGACAGACACCCACCCTGAGATATTGATTCCATTGATCACATCCCTCTCAGCTTCTCTTCTCCAGCTGAACAGCCCCAGCTCTCTCAGTGTCTCCTCATCAGAAAAATGCTCCTGACACCTCATCATCTTCATAGGCCTAGCCCTTGTCCTTCTTAAACTGGGGAGCCCAGAACTGGACCCAGAACTGCAGATGCGGCCTCACCAGGGCAGAGCAGGAGGGAAAGATTCACCTCCCTGACCTGCTGGTCACACTCCTCTTAATGCACGCCATGTACCATTGGCCTCTTGGTCACACGGCACATTGTTGATTCGTGGTCAACCTGTTGTCCACCAGAACTCCCAAGTCCTTCTCTGCAGAGCTGCCTTCCAGCAGGTCTACTCCAACCCTCAGTGGTGCCAGGGGTTATTCCTCCCCAGGTGCAGGACCCTGCACTTGCCCTTGTTGAACTGCTCAGGCATTGATCCCAGCCAGCACAGGTTCGTGAGGGGAAAGTCCTGCTTAACAAACTTAATTTTGTTCCAGGATAAGGTTACCCACCTAGTTGGACAAGGGAAGCCTTGACGTGGTCGTTTTGGATTTCAGTAAAACTTTGATAGTGTCTCACACAGTCCCCCAATAGACAAGATGTCCTGCACACAGCTGGGTAAACACACAGCACAGTGGGTGAGCAATTGGCTGACAGGCTGGGCTCAAAGGGTTCTAGTAAATGGGGTCATGTCGGGGTGGTGACCAGTCACTAGCAGGTTCCACAGCAATCCATTTATGGCCAGCACTCTTCAATGTCTTTGTAAATGACTTAGACTCAGGACTTGAGGGATTGCTTAGCAAGTTTGCTGATGACACAAAATTGGAGGAGCTGTTGACACTCTGGAGGGCACAGTAAACCTGCAGAGGGATCTGGACAAATTGGAGAACTGGGCAATCACCAACCGCATAAATTTCAAAAAGAGCAAGTGCTGGATTTTGCAATTGGGACACGGCAACCCTGGCTGTACAGACAGACTGGGGGACAAGGTTCTGGAGAGCAGCTCTGCGAAGAGGGATCGGGGGTTCTGGTCAACAGCAAGTTGAACGTGAGCCAATAGTGTCTCTGGCAGCCAAGAGGGACCCGTGTCCCGGTGCATCCCGCACAGGGTGGCCAGCCGGGCAGGGGGGGATTGTCCCACTCTGCTCTGCGCTGGGGCAGCCTCACCTGGAGCATTCACTGTGTGCAGGGCTGGGGACGCAGGAAAAAAAAAGGAGATAAAGCTACTGGAGAGTGTCCAGAGGAGGCTATGAAGTTGGCAAAAGGTGTGGCGGGTAGCCTATGGGGAGCGGCTGAAGTCCCTGGGTTTGTTTAGCCTGGAGGAGACTGAGCGCAGAGCTTATGGGGCTGCAGGTTCCTCAGCAGGAGCAGGAGGGGCAGGGTTGAGCTCTTCTTTCTGTGACAGTGACAGAACCCAAGGAATGGCAGAAGATGTGCCAGGGGAGGGTCAGTTGGACATGAGGAAAAGGTTCTTCCCCCAGAGGTGTTGGACACTGAACAGGCTCCCCAGGGAGGTGTCACGGCCCCAAGCTGACCGTGTTCAAGAAGAGACTGGACAACATCCTCAGACACACGGTGTGACCTGTGGGGTGTCCTGTGCAGGGACAGGAGTTGGACTAATGATCCTGTGGGTCCCTTCCAACTCAAGACATTATACGATTCTATGATCCTTTCTCTTTGGTATTTTCCTTTCCATTATCATAGGTATAATTTTTATTATTGCTTATTTTGATTTCAATTTTAAAAAAATTCATCTATTTTTTAAAATTCCAATTATTAAACTTTTTTTAACTCAACCCATGAGTGTTCTGTTACTGTTCCAGTTCACTCCCCCATCCCGCTGCGGGGAGGGAGCAAGCGGCTGCGTGGGGCTCAGTTACTGGCTGGGGTTCAACACGACGGCCCTTTCTGCACCCCTTGTTCCACCCCATGGACGTCAGGCTCAGGTCCCACACGATCCAACACGTCCTCACCAACCACCGCTCCCCTTCCCGCCCTTTGATGTCACACACAGACAGTTGCCATCAGTCCATGGGCCGCCCCTGTGAAACGTCCATGAAATGTCACAACAACCCGTTGAGCCCATGGAGCCCATGGCTTTGGGCTCCGTCTGTTCCGTGGCCACTCCGGACAGCACAGGTGTCTGTTCCGTGGGGTCACGAGCACCAAACCCAGCTCAGGTGGGAACCAAGAGGGTCCCCTCGTGTTCAGGCCCAAAGCGCCATCTGTAGCATCTGCCCGTCCCTTTGAGTGCCCAGAGACTCCTTCTTGGGGCCAAATCCTCATGTTTAGGGTCCCAACGTGTCTTTTATAACCCACGGCCTTTGTTCAGGGCCCACAGTTTCATTTTTAGGTGGAGCTCGTTGCCTGGCAACAACCAACCAGAAATCTATGGGGAGTCAGAGGACCCAGGACAGCCAATCATGTTTGAGGAGGCAGAGTGAGTCATGTGACTGATAGGTAACCAGCCAATCAAGCTTTGAGGCCTGCAGGAAAGGTGGTGAGAGTTGACCAGCTTGTCAGCGTTGAGGGGTGGGCTGTGCTGGCTGCACCAATCACGCCTGGTGGGAGTGCAGCACATGGATGATTGACAAGAAGTCTGACCAATCATTTGATACAAGGAGCCAGGGAGAAATCCCAGACCCAGCACCACCATCGCGACAGGGGCTGAAGAGGCCGCAGTGTCTAAGAAGCTCCATCTCTGCTCTTTCATGGCTGGTGGGAAATGCCCCGTGGCGCTGGTCCCAGCAATGGACGCGGAGCCGCTGGCTGTGCAGAGCCCAACCCATCTGGGCTGCTGAATCGTGGAGACATTGCTGCCCGGCTGGAGAACCTGCCTGTGAGAGTTTGCCACGGAGAAGCCATGTGCCCGGGAGTCGGTCCAGTGAAGAACCCGATCGAACAACCAGCGGGGGGATCGAGCTGCCCAGGTTAAAGTGGCTGAGATAGATTTGCCCTGGAAAGATGAAGGTGATTTATTGGTGGCCCATTGGGCCCACGATGCCCCAGGTCATCGAGGAAGGGATGCAACACATAGATGGGCTCGTGGTCGAGGGGTGGACTTGACCATGGACTTAACAGGTTATCCACCATTGTGAAACATGTGCTATGATCAAGCAAGCTAAGCGGTTAAGGCCTGTGTGGTATGGGGGCGATGACTGAAGTGTCTATATCACAGAGCCACAATCTCACCACGGCGAGAGCTCTGTGCTTACAATGGTGGAAACCACCGCCGGATGGCTGGAAACATGCACCGTGCCCCACGGCACTGCCCGCAACACCGTCCTGGGCCTTGAAAAGCAAGTTCTGTGGCAACATGGGACACCATGGGGAGTAACTGAGGGTTCTGCTCGCTGCAGAACAGCGTTTAGATTTCTTAAAGACAAGTGCAACTTCAAGAATTCAGCGGCAGGTTCACTCTGTTATTTACTGCATGGGGAAATATGCCAAGCCGAATGCTGCTGACCGTCTCTCCAGGTGCCTGTACCCGTTCACGAAGCAAACTGTCAGGATTCTTGCCTACCTGATAACCGTTCACGCTCACTTATTTAGCAGGGAGAGCTCATAGTGGCTCATCCACGCTGTCGTATTTATGGAATGAAGTGATAGACTCATAGTCACATCGCACACAGTAGTAAAAGTGTCTGAGACTTGTACACCCACAAGTTCCTGGCGTTCATCTGCTCTTCTGCTTCCCTGTGGGTCTCCTGGCAGGAGTTCTTGGCCTGGGTACGGCTCAGGCCCTTCCCTCCTCCAGAGCCTGGACCCAAGTGCTGTGGGTTTGGCCGGGGGTGACTGGGGGATCGAGTGCATCTGCCACCCCTGGCAGCCCAGAGAGAACTGAGCCAGACAACGGGACTCCTTTCCGCAACATCCTCAGAGATGCCTGGAGCAAGGAGATGGCACTGAGTGTGTCTGTGACATCCCCACCATGCACCGGCCGCTGGGAAAATGGAGCGGTGCAGCAGACTGTTCAAGACTGTGCTCAGAGCAATGGGGGGGGAACTTTTAGAAACTGGGATGGAAATTTAGCAGCCATGTGCCCAGGGCTGAGCTGGCCTGAGCCTCCCAAGGGGACCTCCTGACCCTCCCCACCCAGGCACACGGTCACAGTGGGGCCCTTTGTGACCTCACTTGGTGACACCCACTGCCCCGCATGTGATCGGTGCAGCTGCAGCCCCAGCCCACACTGTCCGACAGGACGGTGACAGGACAGGGTGCGAGCACGGAGCTGGCGAGAGCCCCGAGCGTAGCGCACGTCTGTCAGAGAACCAGAGAATCTTCTTGGTTGGAAGTGACCCTTACGATCATCGAGTCCAACCACAGCCCAGCTCTAGCTGCCCCCGGCAGACTTGGAGCAAGGAGCTCCTGAGCTCACGTCTTTCCCCGACGAGGAGCACACGGGCGCATCGCACACCCTTCACCGCTGCCTCTGGCAGAGCTGCAATACCGAGGCATTTTGACAAAGTGTCTGCCTTCCCCATTTTTCGTCCTTCCCTTTGTCTGAAAAATGGCAGGAAGACCCCCCATCCGACCTAGGCTGGCCTGGCAGGAGAGACCCCCCAGCCGCCCCAGGGTGGCCTGGCAGGAGGAGGTTGGGGCTCCCCAGGAGGTCACATCTCCACCGCAGCCCAACCAGCTGGATGTGGCGCAGCCACCACAGATCGATGAGTGAGGGGCCCTGGTTGTCTGGGCAGGGTGGGGCCCAGCGATCGCTCCCCGCTCGACACCAGGGTCACGGTTCCCCACACGCTGGCAGGGGGTTCCATGGGTGGTGATTATGCTGCCTGAAGCCCAGGGCTGCTCTGAGCTGGGAGCTGGCGCCAGCACAGCCTCTGCGGGCAGAGGGGACCCAGCTCCTGCTGCAGGGCACGGGCAGCGAGAGGCAGCTGGGCGGGCAGGAGGCAGCCGTGCTGCGGGACGGGGACCTTTCCTGCCCGTCTGAAGCGAGTTCCTCACCCGCTGCACTGGGCGCTTTCCCCGTCCTGCCTGGCTCCAGCATCACAGCCTGTCTGCCAGGCACCCTGCAGCCCTGACACACACGGGGAGACTGTGCTGGGGCAGTGAGCGTGCGGCTGGACGGGGGGCAGAGCTCCTTCTGCTCTGTCCTGCCTGCAAACCCTCTCTGCAGCCCTCCCTGCTCTCCCCCTTTATTAGATGCCGATGCGTTACCTGTGAACACATTTCTAAGCGGATACATGGACTCCATCGTGTCCTTTCTCGGCAGCCCAGAAAAGGTAACAGCGGCCGCTTTAAAGGCGGCTGTGCCGGCGTCTGCTGACAGGGGCTCTGCTGCGGGTGCTGGAGGGTGCTGGCTGGGCAGAGCTGCTGCTCCCAGGTCTCTAATGGGCACTGCACCCCCATGCTGCGGTGCCGCTGGCCACATGTCCCCATCTCACGCTCCCTGTTGGCCTCTCTGCTCCCTGGCTGCCAGGAGGAGAGCCACAAGATCGGGTTTCTCATGGACATCCGTGACCTGTGCGACACCAGCAGGCGCCACCACTCGCCAAGGGGCCTAGATGTCTTCTGCCAGAGATACAAGCTGGCGGAGAATATCGAGGTGAGGGGATACCCGGCAGCGCTGGGGAAGGGGTCGAGGACTCCGGCACCGGCACCCTGTGAGGACAGCGCTGGGCAGGGCCGGGGGCTGGCGGCGCTGGGTGCTGGCAGCTGCAGGTCCCATCCCGGCTGTGCTTGGCAGGTGCTGCTGGAAGAGGAGCCCAGGGACCAACTGCGCACGGCGCTGCGGCAGATCGCCATGCGTGCCATTGCCGAACTGAGGTACCTGCCCATCCCTCCCGGGGACGCCTGCACGAGGCCTCGAGGTGCTGCTCCAGGTACCAGCGTGCGACTGGCTGTTCTCTCTCTTTGCAGCGCAGTGGAGAGGGTGCTGGAGGGCAAAGAGACAAGGCTACTCCAAGCCTGCTTCTCCAGTGTCTTCTTGCTTCCACCAGAAGTGGAGGACATCGACCGTTACCTCTACTTAGAAGTAAGTGCTGTGTGAGCTACAGGAGCCCCTGGTCCCTCTGTCTGCTCCCGTACCACCCCGTGCTGCGATATGACCAGAGATCCAAGGCAGGGCAGGGTCTCAGCTCTGCTGTCCCACCCTCATCCCTTCGTCCCCTGCCTGTGGGCTCGGCCACGTCCAGTTTCGCAGGCTGCTCTGCCCTGAGCAGATTGTTTGCCCCTGGGTCTCTCCCAGGCACAGCGCAGCAGGGCAGGAGTCATCCCTCCGTGCTGGGAGTTCACATCAGTCTCCTGGGAGTGAGAGGGATGGCAGGAAACAGGACCACAACCCGTTGTGTTCTTGCAGACCATGCGGTCCATGGACAACATGCTGCAGGCGTTGCTCCTGAACTCTCGTGCCTCCAGAGTCAGCGACCTGCTGCAGAATATCTTCCAGGTCTGGGATGTGTGAAGAGTGGGCTTCACAAGGGCTGTTCCTCACCCTGGGGACGGGGTGTCCACTCTGGAGGTGACAGTCCCACCCTGTGCCGTGCAGAGAGCGCTGCCGGGAGGGTGCCCACCTCCCCGGGGAACCAGGGGCTGCCCTCCAGGCTCTTCCGCAGCACAGTGGCCGCAGAGGGTGGCATCTGCCTTCCTGCCTGGCCACAGGGCTGGCCTGGGGCATGTGCCCCAAGCCTGCCAGGGACCCCAGGGCAAGAGCCTCGCTACAGGCTTTGGTCGAGTCCTGGGGAACCCTTAATGGAGCGGGCCAGTCCAGCACAGGAGTTGAGCGGTGCTGCTTCTGCTGGAGCGGTGGCTGCTCCCAGGGCTCACCAGCAGCTTCTCTCTCCCCAGATGCTCTTGACTCTGAGCAGCTCCGAGAGAGAACATGTGCGGCAGAGGGCCATGGGGAGGATTGAGGGGCTGAGCTTCATGTTGGCTGAGAATCCCACACTGGGGGTAAGGAGCCAGGCACCCTCTGGCCAGAGCGTCTGCCCATCCCTGCACCCCAGAGCAGCCTGCAGCTCTCCCCACGCGGGGCTGTTGCCCACCCAGCTGCTTTGGGAGCTGTGACCGGCACGGCCCTGGACAATCCTGCCTCCCCATGGAGCCCTGGACACGCGCTTGGATTCAGGGCTTTGGCACAGCCGCCTGCCCTCAACCCTCCTGCTGTTCTGTCTCCCTCGCCCAGGCCTGGTGCCGCTGTAGGACAGACATACACGGCCCTGTCAGCCATAGAGACATCCAGATCCCAGAGCTGGGACAGCTGCTGGGGCATCTCCTCCTTTTCCAGTATTCCTGGGAAGAGACAAGAACTCTGGCTCGAGATGCAGTGCAGCACCTCGCTGTCTTCTTGGCTGGACAAAACAGTAAGAGAAGTTGTGTTGGGCTCGATCCCTCTACACACAGACATCTCCCAATGGGTCTGCTCCTGTTCCTCACCTCCTTTGTCCTTCCCAGCTGCTTCCCATAGCATCCCAGCTGCCATTTTGCTGCAGCAGCTGAGCGCTTTCCCAAAGTTTGGGAACTGTTCTCTGCTGCTCTCCTTCCTCCCTCCTTTCGGGATCCTGAAGCCCACTGTTCGGTGCTTCCCAGACCCAAACATACGGCTGATTGCCGTAACCCAAAGCTATGGCTTTCCTGCCAGTGAAGAGCAGGTCTGTCTCTGAGTCCTCCTGGCTAGAGCTTCCAGTGCTTGTAGCAAGAAGCTGCTCCTGATGCCCTCCAGAATTCTCCTTGACCACTTATGCCCTGCCATCACGAGGGCAGATCTCAGGGTGCTTTGGGAAGCTTGCTGACAAAGCTGCTGTGCTTTGCTGAGTTCTCTCTGTTTCCCCGCTGTTTAGGCAGGAGGAATCAAGCACAACAGCCCCACTTGGAAGATCCTGACAGCTCCTCTGAGGACTGGCTAAAACCCAACATCATGGTAAAGAGCTCCTGCTGGCGCTCTTGTTGGTGGCATCAGCAGGGGACTTGTGAGAGCAAAGGCCTCCACAATCAGGGGGCTGGCGTGGCCTCCCTGTCCCTGCTGAGAGGGTTCCTGCTGTCCCCGAGCAGGGACAGTGCGAGGGCTGCTCTCCAGTGTCCCAGCAGCAGCCCCAGTCCTGCTGGCCACCAGCAAGCCCTGGTTCACAGCAGGACCAGCAGCCTGTGCCCAGGACCCCAACCCTCCTCCCTCTCCCCGGGCCTCTCTTCTCATCTTCCCATGCAGTCACTGCCTCCCCTGCTGCCAGCTTTGCTGCGGGCACTGCCGCAGCACCGCCGGGCGTCTCTGCAGGGCTGCTGGCACTGCCCGGCTACGCAGCAGCACCGGGGCACTCAGTGTGACTTGGTTTCGCTGCCTCCCTTCCTCCCTTAGCTCTTTGAAGAATACCTCCAGCCTTCCGAGAGGACAGACATGGTCCTGGTGTTCATCGAGGCGATGAGCGACTCCAGCACCTTTGACAAGGTGGCGGCCAGAAACATGCTGGGCATGGTCAAGAGAAACTGTGATTTCTGGCTGGTGGATGTAAGTGGCCTTTGGCTGGATTGTCCTGCCATTCAGCCCTGTCAGGCCTTGTTCCTCCCTCCCTCCATCTCTTCCTCTCAAATCCCAGTAAAGTGAAGCCACCTGAAGGCGGCAGAGAGGGATGGGAAGGACATCTGAGGAAAGGGCTGCACTCCAATGGCAGCACCATCCTCACCTGTGTCTCCTCCAGGTGCCAAAGATCACAAGCTGCATCCACAAAGCCCTGCGGTGCATCAACACGGCACCAGCCCGGCGGAGTGTGATGTCCCTAATTGTCTGGATGGCTGACAAGTGCCCTGGGGAGGTGGTGTCGACGCTGCTGACAATCGCACCACCAGGAGACAGGTACTGGCCCCAAAAGCCATGAGGGCTTGTTCCCTGTGGGGAGAGGGGCCCAGAGATGCTCTGGCTGCCAGCGCCAAGGAATCCTGCAGGACACCCCCGAGGAGCAGGACCCTCCATCCCACCACGCTTTCCAGCGCTGGGGGTCAGCCAGGCCCGCAGCAGCCACAGCTGAGCAAGCCAGCCCAGAGCCCCCCACTGCGCTCCTGCCAGCCCCATGGGAGCACCAGCTCAGCCTCTGCTGCTGCCCAGGGCATCCCAAGCATCCTGCAGCGCGGAGCTGGACACGCTACTGTGGCCCAGGCTGCCCTGCTGACAGAGCGCTCTCTTGCAGCACTGCCCTGGCACTGTGGGAGGTGATGTTCTCCGTGCCCCACACCCTGCAGAACGTGTTGAAGGAGCTGCTCATGCAACTTCAGGACCGGCACTATAGGGTCTTATATACACACTGGGTGGACACCGCCATCCTTCGCTTGGCTGTGAGTTACTGGAAAAAGCTCCTGGTGCCCCAGGAGCTGCACGGTGCCAGGAGCCCCGGCAGCTCTGCCGGTCGCTCACTGCTGGCTTGCTTTCAGATACTGGCCAGCAGTGACCTGCAAGATGAGGAGTTTGCTCCAATGTACCTAGTCATGAGGTTTCTGAGGCAACGAAGGCCAGCAGTGCTCTCCCTGTTGCTCAGGGCCATGATGACACTGTCACAGAGAGGAGAGATGGTGAGTGGGGTGTCGCCAAGGGCAGCCATGTTGGCAGCCAAGGGCCGGGGCAGTGGGTTTGGGCTTGGCCTTGCGGGCAGTCAGGTGCTGGGGTGCCTGCTCCAAAGGCCCTTCCTGCCATGGTGGGGTCTGGGGGCTGCCTGGGGAGCTCTCCAGGCATCGACCTGGTCCCAAGACGGAAACTCTCTTCTTCATATAGGCCAGAAAAATGAAGGTCATGCTGCCAGACCTGATGTGGGTCCTGCAGTACGGCAATAAGGCTATCAAGATCAAGGCTCTGGTGGTCTTCAGAAATGTGATGGCTCAGCTGGAGAGGGAGAAGGCCAGTCCCATCGCTGTGCGGCTGGCAGAATTTCTCCTGCCCTTCTTTGATGACGTAAGGCTGATGTATAAGCCTGAGCCCCGCGGGTGGGCACTGGGCAATGACAGCTGCCCTTCAGCCCAGCCATGTGGAGCAGCGGCTTCTCCTCTGTGTTCTCCTCCGGGCTCTTGTGGGATGGTTTCTGTGTTCTGCAGCCCAGCCCAGCTTCTCCCTGCCCGCTGCTCCCACAGCTCCTCCCCACCTAGGTGCTGAGGCTGCTGGGGGTGCTGGCTGGCTGGAAGAGCACTTTGAGGCACAGGCACTGCCTGAGCAAGTCTCACGAGTGGCCTTTCATGGACCCAGGGCTGCAGATCTGGCCCACAACTCCAGTGTGCAGAATGCCACCCTGGAGCGTCTCCCCTCCCATCAGCCATGCAGGAGCTTCTGCTCCCCGTGGGCAGAGAGCTGCTGGTGCTCAGGTCCTACTGTGCTGCTCCCTCCCAGGAGCTGAGCCAGCTGAGAGAGAGCTCCATCAGCCTCTTCAGAGACCTGATGAAGGTGGTGGTGGGGAATGACAAGAGCAAGACGAAGATCACGGTGCGATGTGGCCTGCTCCCACTCTTCTTCCACATGAGTGACCAAGTGCAGAGAGTGGCCAAGGTACAGATTTCAAAGCCGAGCAGTGATGCAGGGAAGAGACCCCTGGGTGTTTGGGCCAGGGCATGTCCCCGCTCCCTGAGGGCAGAATCACCCCAGAAACAAAGCCCAGAGCAGGGTGACGCCAGGTCTCCTTCTCCAACCGTGGTGCCATCTCCCAGCTTCTGCTGTTCCGTAGGTTGCCAGGGAAGCCCTCCTCGGTGCAGCAGAGCTCCTCAAGTGGAAACAGCTCAAAGATCTGGTGCAGGCACAGCAGAAATGGAGGATTGGAGAGTGCTTGGTGAGGACAACCCCCAAGGCCCAGGGCCCAGGCTGGACGGGGGCTGCCCCACATGTCTGTGCTGTGGGCTCTGCAGATGTGCCTCCCCTGCTCTGCTGCAGCCCCGAGCTGCATCCTTGTTCCCTGTCCTCAAGAACAGAGCCCCCAAGGACTCTTGTCTCTGTCCCATTGCCCTCCCCGCACCTCGCAGGAGGGAGGGCTCTCAGCACCCCTGGGACTCCTCAGCCTGTGTCGCTCTCTCAGCCCCACAGGGCTCCTGGCTGGAACACGGGAATGGCCAGAGGGGAAGGGGAACATGGGTTGCTGGGAGGAGAGACTGATCCAGCCAAGTGGGGAGGAACAGTGACATGCTCACACCCTTGTGCTCTCTCCAGCTGGAGCAGGACAGGAGCAGGGCTGAATACTTGAGTCAGAGCCTGCTGTACCTGGGGGATGCTCAGGCCAGCTTGCGAGAGGCCGCCTTGAGGTTCATCGGTGAGTCACAGCCCCCGGGTCCCTCTTTCGGCAGCCTGGCCTCAGTCCACGCCACTGCCCTGGCACAAGGAGCAGCCCTGTGGCTGCCAGAGCCCCGGCTGCACCGTGCAGGGCCTTGGCCTCCCCTCCCAGCCCTGCCCACGCAGGTGGCCTCGGTGGCTGCCTTGCTCAGTCCCACCATCTCAGCTCCTGCTCTCCCCTGGGCTCAGCCCTGATGAGGGGAGGGAGCAGGGGCTGATGGAGCTCTGTGCCCAGGGCTGGCTGTGCGGCACCTGAGGGACCCAAGCAAGGAGAGTCTGTCTGAGATCTGCAGAGGTGAGTAGGGAGCGTGGTTGGGAGGGGATGCCTGGGGGTCTCTGCAGACATAGGAGCTCATCTGGGTTCTGCTTCTTTCTGTTGCAGCCATTCAGCCCTTGGAGGAGGACAGCGAACCCTCCATCTGCTCCCTGGCAACTCAGACTATTGTCATTGTCTGCTCTTCATGGAAGCGGCCAAGATCTCGATGGACCCTGCGAGCCCTGTGCTGCTGGCGCTAAACCAGATGGAGGAGCAGCTCTTCTTGAGGAAAACAACTGGATTTTAATAAAGAGCCCTTCTTGAAGTTGGGTTGTATGTCTGCCTTTTCCAAAGATCCCAGAACCTCTCTGAGTGCTCCGGTACTTTTGAGAGCACAGCCCAGGATCATGGGCAAGGGTGACGGAGCAGACAGGAGCACTTGCAATGAGCCATTCCAGCAGCTGAGATGAATCTCACTGAGCCACTGAGATTTGTTCCTGGAGTCACACACAGAAATGTCAGGGTAGATCAGGCATCCATGCCTGAGCTGGCCTCGTGAACTCCTTCTGCACCCAGGGGTGTTCAGAGACAGAATCTTTCCCTGTTGCACATAGAGGCCATAGCCTTGGTTACCCTCTGGCCTCCTGTTGCCACTTCCAAAGGATGGGAGGCACCTCAGGCCTGTGGTGTGTCACCCTGCTCCGCACTCAGCTGAGATGTCCCACGTCATTAGGAATGGACATGGGGACCTGAGTTCAAGGAAGCACAACCCAGTGCTGCATTCAGGCTGTTTCCCATAGGATGTTTCTGCCAACATGAAGTGACCTCAAGACACTGTCTGTCCCACAGGCCATCATGGAGCTCCCAGGAAGAGCTGATGTTGTTTGTGCTCTCTTGGATACATCCCACCTCACATTCATGATGTGCGTGCTCACATCTCATCTGTACAATGCAAACATGGATTTCTGACCTGCTCATTCAGTGTCCCTCCATGGAGGGAAGAGCAACCTCTGTGAGTGGGGGTGAGAGGCCAGAGCTAGAAATGGTGGTTAAGAGGGGCAGTTCATGACGATGCCCTGGGGCAGCTTCTGTGGGGTGTCCAGTGCACAGAGGCACAGCCCAGCCCCTGCTCTGCTGGTCCTGCAGGTCTCTGGCAGGAGCCTGGCTGTGAGAGGACACTGCTGTGTGCCAGCCCCGCACACACACACTGTTCACCTGTACACCGGTGTTTCGTCTATGGGACACTTTCTTGGGCATGTTCTTGGGAGAATCTTTGCAAGAAGACCTAAACCTTTAGGCACTGCCCTAAGAAGATCACTTTTCTTTATAAAAGTACTGTTGTGAGGCCAGCTCTGTCACAGCAGTGCCCATTGCCTGTCCCTGCCTGCGCTCACAGCACTGACACACGGCAGGACGGTGACCAAGCTGCCAGAGCACTCAGGCCTTGCACCAACACAAGGATGAGAAGGAGAGTGTGGCAGTGGAACCAGAACAGCTCTGGAAGAACAAACGCTGCTGCTCCCTGGCAGTGCTGCCATGATGGACTCTTTTCCCTCCTCCCATGTACACAGGTACTGTCCCTGCAGCTCCAAAAAGGCCTTGCAGGAAGGATATAGTGAAAAAGAGTAAAAAAGAGCCCTTTATTCTGTTTAAAGACAAGGAGAGCACAGCTCCTCATTTACACAGCCAGTAGTTATAAAAGAAAAGCAGACAGAGAATTAAGAAAGGGGATGACAACATTATCTCAATTAAAAAACAGCCAACAACAACAGAAAATCCAGATGACAGGCTGAGCCTGTAATTATTTACATTAAAACTCCAATGCAGAAGCAGATGGGCAGTTTATTGCTTCAGAAAACACTAAGATATGAGTTTCCACACAACATCCTTGACCTCCTGGTTCCTCATGCTGTAGATGAGGGGGTTCACTGCTGGAGGAACCAAAGAGACACCAGCAGAACAGACACCAGCAGGTCCATGGAAGGAGAGGAGATGGACGGGGGCTTCAGGTGGGCAAACATGCCAGTGATGACTTAGTGGGAGACCACGGCCAGGTGAGGAAGGCAGGTGGAAAAGGCTTTGTGGCGTCCCTGCTCAGAGGGGATCCTCAGCACGGCCCTGAAGATCTGCACATAGGACACCACAATGAACACAAAACAAATAAAAGCTAAACAGGCACTGACCACAAGAAGCCCAAGTTCCCTGAGGTAGGAGTGTGAGCAGGAGAGCTTGAGGATCTGGGGGATTTCACAGAAGAACTGGCCCAGGGCATTGCCCTTGCACAGGGGCAGTGAAAATGTATTGGCCGTGTGCAGCAGAGCATGGAGAAACCAAGTGGCCCAGGCAGCTGCTGCCATGTGGACACAAGCTCTGCTGCCCAGGAGGGTCCCGTAGTGCAGGGGTTTGCAGATGGCAACGTAGTGGTCGTAGGACATGACTGAGATAAGAAAATACTCTGCTGAAACGAAAAAGAGAAACAAAAAGGTCCGCGCAGCGCATCCTGTGTAGGTGATGGCCCAGTTATCCCATAAAGAGTTGGCCATGTATTTGGGGACAGTGGTGGAGACGCAGCCCAGGTCGAGGAGGGTGAGGTTGAGCAGGAAGAAGTACATGGGGGTGTGGAGGTGCTGGTCCCAGGCTATGGTGGTGATGATGAGGCCGTTGCCCAGGAGGGCAGCCAGGTAGATGCCCCGGAAGAGCCAGAAGTGCAAGAGCTGCAGCTCCCGTGTGTCTGTGAACGGCAGGAGGAGGAACTGGGTGATGGAGCTGCTGTTGGACATTTGCTGCCTGTGGGCATGAGGACCTGTGCAAGGAGGAAAGACAGTGATGGTTTAGATGAGACTTCTCTGGGAAAAACCAAAGCCATTTTCCACAGACTCTCCCACAAAGAGACACTTTTCTTTTTCCAGGAGAACGTCCTGGCTGAGCCCTCGTCGGTGCTTGATAAGTGTGCAATGAAGAGCAGGGTCTCTGCCCAGGGGCTCCTGAGGACTCAGCCTGGCCCTGTGTGATCGGGTGGGCAGGGGCCAGTCCTGGGGTTCAGCTTTGTCAGCTGGAACCGCTCCTGGTGCAGAAGGGACTGTCAGCATCTGTACCCCCAGGCCTGAGAAACTGACTTTGAGAGGTTTGGTGTTTCTACAGCTCCTTCTGCCCTCCCACCCTGGGGAGTGTTCTTGGGTGTCAGAAACCCTCAGCATTTCTGCTGCACTCAGGGGGAACAGAGCGAGTCCTGCGAGACCAGAGGATGCCTGTGGGTCAGTGCAGAGTGAGGGCAGCTGCTCTGTCCCTCTGTCTTGCTCCAGCTGCTCTGGGCTGGCACTTTATGAGATGGAGGGTGATCACACTCCCATGTTACCCTGAAAAGCCACCAGGCACTGCTGAGAGCAGAGGGATCCACCTCAGACCATGACATGTCTTCCCCTTCCCTAAGGTCTCAGCACCCCACGTTTAGTCCAAGACACACACGGCTCGTTCCCCAGCCCCACAGACTGCATTGCCCACAGCCCACAGGTCAGAGCAAAGCTGGGACACGTGTGCCCATGGACACAGCTGCAGTCCTGTTTAACATCTTTATTGATGATTTAGATGAGGGGATTGAGACCATCATCAGCAAATTTGCTGATGACACCAAGCTGGGAGGGAGTGTCGACCTGCTGGAAGGCAGGAGGGCTCTGCAGAGGGATCTGGATAGACTGGAAAAATGGGCTGATTCCAATGGGATGAAATTCAATAAGGCCAAATGCCAGGTGCTGCACTTTGGTCACAACAACCCCCTGCAGCGCTACAGGCTGGGCACAGAGTGGCTGGAGAGCAGTCAGACAGAAAGGGACCTGGGGGTGCTAATTGACAGGAAGCTCAACATGAGCCAACAGTGTGCCCAGGTGGCCAAGAAGGCCAACGGTATCCTGTCCTGTATCAAAAACAGCGTGGTCAGCAGGACAAGGGCAGTGATCCTTCCCCTGTGCTCTGCATTGGGGAGGCCACACCTGGAGTATTGTGTTCAGTTCTGGGCCCCTCAGTTCAGGAAAGACATTGAAGTGCTGGAGCGGGTCCAGAGAAGAGCAACACGACTGGTGAAGGGACTTGAACATAAGACCTATGAGGAGAGGCTGAGGGAGCTGGGGTTGTTTAGTCTAGAGAAGAGGAGGCTTAGAGGTGACCTCATCACTCTCTATAACTACCTGAAGGGAAGTTATAGCCAGGTGGGGATTGGTCTCTTCTCCCAGGCAGTTAGCAATAGGACAAGGGGGCATGGGCTTAAACTCTACCAGGGGAAATTTAGGCTGGATATTAGAAAGAAATTCTTTACAGAGAGAGTGATCAGGCATTGGAATGGCTGCCCAGGGAGGTAGTGGACTCGCCGTCCCTAGAGGATTTTAAACTGAGATTGGACATGGCACTTAGTGCCCTGATCTAGTAAACGGACTAGAGTTGGACCAAGGGTTGGACTCGATGATCTCTGAGGTCTTTTCCAACCCAGTCGATTCTGTGATTCTGTGATTCTGTGAAAGGACCCACAAGATCAGGCTGTGACTCTGCAGCTGAAACTGCCATCCCCAGAGAGCCTGACAGCAAGAACAAGATCCCAACAGCAGTGACCCAGAGCAGGGGAGCAAGAAGGAAAATGCGGTGAGGGTTGGTGTGAGAGAGGCCAGGGCAGAGGCAGCCGGGCACTCAGACAGCGTCACCCTTCCCCAGCTGTGCAGCCACCTCCCAGACACCAACACTGCTGGGCAGCTGCTCTCAGCCCCTGTGCTCTGCAGAGGAACTGGAGCTCTGGCTGCACAGGAGCTGCTTCATGCCTTGGAGCCCCTGGCCCTGAGGGCAGAGGCTTTGCTGGGTGGGACAGGAGGCCAGGGGGCTGGTCACAGGAGGGATCTGCACTGCAGGGGGTCACAGGGACTTTTCTCTGTTCTCCCTCCCATAACAATTCCGGGTTTGGTTTCCTCTCATTTCTGATCATTTCCTTGCTGCCTGGAGATTCTCCCGTGGGAGGTCTTTCCCTGTCCATGTCTCTTCCCTGTCAGTGCTCACAGACCATCCCACCCTCTGTGCCCTCCCCCTGGCCCTGCAGATCCTGCCTGTTCACAGGGCACTGCCTGGGGGCATCTTCCTGTTTGCAGGCTGGAAAACAGATTACAGATTAAGTGTAAGGTGTCCAGCAAAGGTGATGCTGTTTCTGCATAGGCAGAGGAGAGGCAAGGCATGTCAGGATTCTTTTGAAGACCTACTGCAGTTCATGTGTCTCAAGTATTTATTTAAAATTAAGAATGGCCTTAATCACCACCCATTCCCCAGCGTAGGAGACTGAAAACACAGACTCAGGGAAGTTCCTTATATTTGTAGTACTCTCTGTCTTCTTCTTCTCCTTGAAACCTCCTCTTGTCAATATTCTGGAATGAGCTGGAGCTGCAAGCAGCCCCGACCCACGGAGAACCCAGCAGCAGAAGGACCCTGCCCTACCGGGGGTCGCTCCTTCCCCCCACAGCTTCTCCCCTCAGTGTTGTTGGGATCTCCCCGGGCAGGCTGAGCGCTGACCCTGGCAGGCGGCAGAGTCCCTGCCCGGCACAGCCCTGGGGTGCAGGGACCCTGCTCTGCAGGACAGCCCTGGGCACCCCTGCCTGCACATTTACATTTACACCCCACAGCCACCCTGGGGAGAACCCAGCATTCACGTCTTGTCACTCTGACAGTGCAGAAGGCAATCCCTGCTCTGCAGCAAATCCTCCCCTCTGATCAGAGAATCTCTGAGAGCTGTACTTACATCTCTCACAGGCTCTGCAATGTGACAGCTTTCTGAGATCCTACCATGATTTGCAGATGCAATGCCCTGCAGACACAGGCTTCATATCTGAGAGGATTTCATTTCCAGTGAACTCTCAGCATTCTCCCACCCCAGGCTGCGTTTCCCTCTCTGTGCCTGGCTCCTGTGCCCTCGGTGCTGCAGGCAGAGCCCTCAGCCCTGCTGTGTGTGCAGAGGAGCTGCTCCTGGCAGAGCTGTCTCTCTGCAGCGCTGCCGCTGCCATGAGCTCCCTGTGTCCCAGGAGCCCAGCCCAGCTCAGCAGCACAGGAGCAGCCCTTGATGTCCCTTTCTCTGTCCCCTCTGGGCTCCTCCAGGTGTCTCTCAGGCTCCAGGGGCACATCCTTTGAGACAACCTCAAGTAATCAGTAATGTTAGTTGTGTCTGCTCTGCAGAGATACTTCTTGCCAGCATTGTATTCTTGCTAGTAAAAAATAAATTGGTATGAGAATATTCCAGGTGTGGTCTCCCCAGGGCAGAGCAGCGGGGCAGGAGAACCTCTCTGACCTACTGACCACCCCCTTCTAATCCACCCCAGGTACCATTGGCCTTCCTGGCCACAAGGGCCCAGTGCTGGCTCATGGTCATCCTGTTGTGCCCAGGCCCCCCTGGTCCCTTTCCCCTACACTGCTCTCCAACAGGTCCTTCCCCAACTTATACTGGAATCTGGGGTTCTTCTTGCCCAGATGTAAGACTCTACACTTGCCCTTGTTCTATTTCATTACATTTTCCCCGCCCAACTCTCCAGCCTGTCCAGGTCTCGGGATGGCAGCACAGCTTCCAGTGTCAGCCACTCCTCCCAGCTTGGTGTCTTCAGCAAACTTGCTGACAACCACTCTATTTCCTCATCCAAGTCACTGATGAATTTATTGAATAGTACTGGCCCCAGCACTGCCCCCTGAGGCACTGCACTAGATCCAGGCCTCAACTGAACTCTGCCGCATTGACCACGACTCTCTGGCTTCTTCCCTTCAGCCAGTTCACAGTCCACCTTACTACCCACTCATCCAGACCACACTCCCTCAGTTTAGCTGTGAGGATGCTGTGGGAGACTGTGTCAAAGGCTTTACTGAAGTCAAGGTAGACCATATCCACTGTTTTGTCATCATGTATCCACCTCATTATGTCTTCATAACAGTCAATGAGGTTGGTCAAGCACGACTTCCCCTTGGTGAAGCCATGTTGACTACTCCTAATGACCCTCTTATCCGTGATATGCCTTGAGATGGCACCAGGGAGAAGTCATTCTATCAGTTTCCCAGGAATGGAGGTGAGGCTGACCGGTCTAGAGTTCCCCGGGTCCTCCTTCTTGCCCTTTTTGAAGACTGCAGTGACATTCGCTTCCCTCCAGTCCTCAGGCACCTCTCCCATTTGCCACAACTTAGCAAAGACGATGGAGAGCGGCCCAGCAATGACATCAGCCAGCTCCCTCAGCACCCGCGGGTGCATCCCATCCGGACCCATGGATGTATGGATTTTCCTTCAAGCAGCCTTGCCCACGGGATTTCCCCCAGCAATTGCCTGAAAAGGCCAAAGTTTTCCCTGCTGAAATCCAGGTTGCAATTCTGCTTGCTATCCTGCTCCTGCCACACAAGATCCTGAACTCCAAAATCTCACGGTCACTACAGCCGAGGCAGCCCTCAACCTTTACCGCCTCAACCAGCCCCTCCTTGTTAGTGAGGATGAGGTTCAACAGCTCCTCTCCTGGTCGGCTCCTCCACCCTTTGCATCAGGAAGTTCCCATGGATGCACTTGCTGAACCTCCTTGACTGTGTCTGGCTGAGTCGTCCTTCCAGAAACATCAGGGGAGTTCAAACCCCCACGACAAGCAGGGCCTGTGACTGAGGCCGCTCTCAGCTCCTGGAGAGGCCTCGGCAACGTCCTCACCCTGAGTTGGTGGGTTGTGATGGACACCCACAGCAGTATCACCCTAATGCTCCCAGTGCTCCCAGTAACCCTCCCACTGACCCCTCCAGTGCTCCCAGTAACCCTCCCACTGACCCCTCCAGTGCTCCCAGTAACCCCCACTAACCCCTCCAGTGCTCCCAATAACACTCCCACTAACCCCTCCAGTGCTCCCAGTAACCCCTCCAGTGCTCCCAGTAATGCTCCCACTGACCCTTCCAGTGCTCCCAGTAACCCTCCCACTGACCCCTCCAGTGCTCCCAGTAACTTTCCCACTGACCCCTCCAGTGCTCCCAGTAATGCTCCCACTAAGCCCTCCAGTGCTCCCAGTAACCCACCAGTGCTCCCAGTAACCCCCACTAACCCCTCAAGTACTCCCAGTAACCCCCACTAACCACTCCAGTGCTCCCAATAAACCTCCCACTGATGCCTCCAGTGCTCGCAGTAATGCTCCCATTAACCCCTCTAGTGCTCCCAGTAACCCTCCAGTGCTCCCAGTAACACCCACTAACCCCTCCAGTGCTCCCAGAAACCCTCCCACTAACCCCTGCAGTGCTCCCAGTAACCACAGTATCACAGTATGTTTGGGATTGGAAGGGACCTCAAAAAATCATCTAGTCCAATCCCCCTGCTGGAGCAGGAACGCCCAGGTGAGGTCGCACAGGAACATGTCCAGGCGGGTTGGAATGTTTCCAGAGAAGGAGACTCCACAACCCCCCTGGGCAGCCTGTTCCAGTGCTCTGTCACCCTCACTGAGAAGAAGTTTCTTCTCAAATTTAAGCGGAACCTCTTGTGTTCCAGCTTGATACCACTACCCCTTGTCCTATCATTGTTTGCCACCGAGAAGAGCCTGGCTCCATCCTCATGGCACTCACCCTTTATATATATATAAACATTAATGAGGTCCCCCCTCAGTCTCCTCTTCTCCAAACTAAAGAGACCCAGCTCCCTCAGCCTTTCTTCATAAGGGAGGTGCTCCAATCCCTTAATCATCCTTGTTGCCCTACGCTGGACCCTCTCCAGCAGTTCCCTGTCCTGCTGGAACTGAGGGGCCACAACTGGACACAATATTCCAGATGGGGTCTCACCAGGGCGGAGTAGAGGGGAAGGAGGACCTCTCGATCTACTAGCCACCTGCCTTGTAATACACCCCAGGATGCCATTGGCCTTCCTGGCCACAAGGGCCCAGTGCTGGCTCATGGTCATCCTGTTGTCCACCAGGACCCCCAGGTCCCTTTCCCCTACACTGCTCTCTAACATGTAATTTCCCAACCTATACTGGAACCTGGGGTTGTTCCTGCCCAGATGCAGGACTCTACACTTGTCCTTGTTAAATTTTATCAGGTTATTTCCCGCCCAACTCTCCAGCCCGTCCAGGTCCCGCTGGATGGCAGCACAGCCTTCTGGCGTGTCAGCCACTCCTCCCAGCTTAGTGTCATCAGCAAACCTGCTGATAGTACACTCTATTCCCTCGTCTAAATCGTTAATGAATATATTGAATAATATTGGCCCCAGTACTGACCCCTGAGGCACTGCACTAGATACTGGCCTCCAACTAGACTCCGCACCATTGACTACCACTCTCTGGCTTCTCTCCTTAAGCCAGTTTGCAACCCACCTCACTACTCTATTGTCTAGACCGCACCTCCTGAACTTAGCTGTGAGGATGCTGTGGGAGACTGTGTCAAAGGCTTTTCTGAAGTCAAGGTAGACCACATCCACCGCTCTGCCATCATCCATCCACCTTGTTACATTCTCCTAAAAGGCTATAAGATTGGTCAAGCATGACTTGGTAAAGCCATGCTGACTGCCCCTAATAACCCTCTTATCCTTGATATGCCTTGAGATGGCACCGAGGATAAGCTGTTCCATTACTTTCCCAGGGACATCAGTCATCAGATGTCATCAGAAAAGCAAGGTTGGTCTCTTCTCTACCCAACAGCGTCAGGCATTGCATGGACAAGCAGCACATCACACAGGGATCTTCACTCAGTCTCTTGATGATACAATCAACAAAAAGACCAAATACTTTCACAATATGCCTGGATACATTTAGTTTTCAAGGACAGCATCCTCCAGGCACAGCAATGGTTCACATCAAAACACAAGTAAAACTCCAAAAGGAATGGAAGGTCATCAAGATAAGCTGTTGCTACTTCAGAAACAGCTAAAGGATAATCCTAAATACTGTGAGACTACTACTGAATTTAGTAGGACAAGGTGTAGGTAGACCTGAGATGTCTCCATGTCTTTGCATCAGTTGTCACCAGCAAAGCCTTCCAGGCCTTTGTGCTTTCTGCCAGGACTCTGGAGGACAACAACTGTGGTGGATGGGGATCAGTCCAGGGGTTTCATGAGCAAACTGCAGCCTTACCAGCCCTTGGGACCAGAGGGTTTGCATCCAAGAGTGCTGGGAGAGTGTTTTTCCCCAGTTGATGCTGGTCTGGTATGAACCCAGAAAGAAATGCACTCAGACTCTGAGGTATTGTTTAAAATGCTGTTCATTAGGTCTGGCTCTACAAGAGGGCTATCACAGAGGCTATCTGTGTCCCTCTAGATGGTGGAAACCCAGGTGGTGTAGCACTGAACAAGCTTCCAAACATCCACTGCCAGGAGGTGCCCCATGTCTTGTCAAAGCACTGTGACATTTTTGGATGATATGAGGTGAGGTGGGACAGCTTGCTGAGCTGTGGTGTTTCAGCTGAAGGATACAGGGTCTGCTGGAGAGAGTCTAGGACAGAGGGATCCCCCTGTGTGAAGGATCAGCTCAGATATATGGAGCTGCTCAATGACATGGGTTGATTTATCTTGTGTGAGTGAGGATGACAAAGAAGTTGGTGAGGATGACACTGTTTCGGCAGTGAGCACTTTGAAGATGTGATAGCAGAATTCCCCCATGGATACCGATGCAGAGTGTCTCCTGAGGAGGTGTGGACAGACAGGAAAAGCAGGTTCAACTCCAGCAGATCCCCACCACAGATGAGCTGTGTCCATCAGTCCCTGCCCCTCTCCCCAGACCAGAACAAGAGTCCTGCTCCAGCAACAGAGCAGCCTGACCCAAAGGAGTGTCTGCAGAAAGAGGTTTCTCTTCCTCCTGGATTCCTCCCTTCAGGCACAGAAATGCTCCCTTGCTCTTCTCCAGGGACATCCCTTTCCCCAGGTGAGGGTGTCCAGCCTGGCCTGGCCGGCTGGTCCTGGTTCCCTCCCTGTGCTCCCCACAGGGCCCTGAGCTGGCGATGCTGCTCTGCAGAGCGAGGGGCTGTGGTGCCCTGGGGCCATGGGCTGACTCCGCTCTGGCCACGCTGGTTGGGCTGGGAAACAGAGCCAGCTGGATGAGGATCACTGCTGCTGAGCCCTTGCCATCTTCCCAGCTGGCTCAGGAGCCCAGGACAAGGCTGGGCAGGACCATGGGGTGTCTCTCATGGCACCAAGGGCAGGGGAGGGCTGAACCAAGATGGTGTCCTGAAACATCCTCCAGTCTGACATCTTTTGGCATGCTGGCTCCTCACAGCCTGTCCTGGCATTGAAGGGCCCTTGTTACCCTGTGCCCTCCTCAGGTTCACCTCTTCCTCTGGGACACCTTGCATGATCACTCCTTTTACCAGGACTGTTTTGTTTAACGCAGCAGGCAGCTGAACATCACACACAGCCCTTCTCTTACTCCCTCCAGCCCAGTGGGATGGGAGAGGGAATCAGGCAAGAAAGAAACATCTTGGGTTAAAATGAAGACAGTTTAATGAGACAGAAAGGCAAAACAATAACAATAGCAACAATAGCAATAGCTACAATAGCTACAATAGCTACAACAGCTACAATAGCTACAACAGCTACACCAAATATAATATAATAATGATAATAAATAAAATAATTATAGTAATAGTAATTATAATAATAACGATGGCAGTAGTAATAGTAGTAATTGCAAAAATGGTAATAATAATAACAGGAGATATAAACCAAGTCACGCACAATGCAATTGCTCACAACCCATCGAGCGACACCCAGCCAGATCCCAAACAGCGGTCCCCCAGATAACTTTTCTCTAGTTTACACACCAAGCATGACATCATACGGTGTGGAACATCCCTTTGGCCACTTGGGCCAGCTGTCCTGCCTGTGCCCCTCCCAGCTTCTTGTGCATCTCCAGCCTCCTTGCTGAAAAGTCCTTGGTTTGGGATAAACATGGCTTAGCAACGACCAAAACATCCCTGTGCTAGCAACATTCTTCTCAGATTAAATCCAACACACCGCACTCTACCAGCTACTAGGAAGAAAATTAACTCTCTCCCAGCTGAAACCAGGACAGTGCCCCCCCTTATTCTGTACCATCTGTGTTGTGCCCGGGTCCCACACTCTCCAATACATTCCAGTTAATCAACAGCACTTTCCTATCTCTGGATATACACACAGATCTCATTCCTCAGTCTATAGGCCACACCTCTGAAATGTCCAATGAGTTCATGTGGTCCATGGCTTTGGGCTCCAGGGGTCATAAGAGTCTTTCAGGACAGGAGAGATGGTCTTTGCTGTTGGACTGTTGTGTCCTGTGTCCAGAGCTTGTAGCTGGTGTATCTGTCACAGCCAGGGACAGGGTGTGAGTCTGGGTGGGCAGCGAGTGGCACCTCAGGGAGATCCTCTGACAGTGCCTGGCAGCTCCACTCCTCTCCAGGATGCATCTGCCACTGCTGGTGGGACAGCGCCAGGCAGATAAGTCACAGACGTGGCCCTGTCTTTTTGGATGTGCGCGACCAAGAAGGGAGCTCTTCATCCAGGCCTTGGTACCTCACAAATCCCCCTGGGACCCTGAGCTAAACCCCAACCCTATAACCACTTCCACTGACACCACTCCCTAAGCCCTAACCCTAACACTTATCCATCCCTCACCCTAACCCTAATCCTAACCCCTGCACTTAAAACTTACCCTACACCTAGCATTCACCTAAAACTAACCATAACATTAACCCAACCACCACCCTAACCCTACCTCTTGCCCAAAATCTAACCTAAACCAAATCCTCCCTAACCCTAACTCTACCCTTACCCTAACTCTAACCACTGAAATCTTACCCTAATGCAATCTCTAACCCTAACCCATAACCCTAGCCTAACCCTAAAACTAACCCTAACCCATCATACTAACACCAGCCTTAAACCAAACACTACACTAAACCAAGCCCTAACCTGAAATCATAACCTGCAACTCTTACGACTGACTCTAACCCTAAACTAACCCTAATTCAAACCCTAACCCATTATCCTAACCCTAAAGCTATCCCGACCCCTAACCCCTAAACCTAACCCCTTACATTAATCCTAACGACTTAAACTAACACTACCCCAACCACTAACCAGAACTGCAACCCTTAATGCCAACCCAACCTCCATCTCCAATAGAAATCTAAAACCTAACTCTGACCATTCCACTATCACTACTGCCTAACGCTAACCCTAACCCTAATGCTAACCCCATCCCTAACTCTAACCTAAATCTAAAGCTAAAACGTAATCCTAACTCTAACCCAAAACATAAAACTAACCCCTAACACTAACTACAACCCTACATTCTAACCCTCTTCTAAACCTAACCTAACTCTAATACTTACCCATAAGCCTAACTCTAACCCTAACCCTAGTCCTACCCTTCAACCCTAATATTAAAACCTAACCCTAACTGCTTACACTAACACTATTCCCTATCTCTGAAACCTAATCCTTAGCCCTAACACTAACTATATCCTAACACTAATCTAATCCTGACTGTAAACCTCATCCAAACCCCTAACCATAAGTCTAACTGGAAACACCATCCCCTAACTCTAATCTAACCCTAACCCTAAATCTAATCTGAAACTTAACCCTAACTCAGACCCTAAATCCTAAAACTAACCCCTAACCTTAACCACTTCCACTGACACAACTCCCTGGCCCCTAAACCTAACCCGAACTGTAAATCTAAAACTAACCACTAACCCTAACTCCAACCAAACCCAAAATGTAAATCCAAACCCTAAACCTAAATCTAACCCTAGTACCTAAACCTACTCCTAACCACTTCCACTACTCCATATCCCCAACCGGTAACACTAACACAACACTTACCAAAAGCCTAATCCTTATCCTAAACCCTAACCCTGAATCTAATCTGAACCCCAAACCCCTGTCCCGAAACCTAACTCTACTCCCAATCCCAAACCCTAACTGCATCCCTAACCCATCATTCTAACCTTAACCCTATCCCCACCCCTAACCCTACCCCCTTACAGTAATCCTAACCACTTAGAATAACGCTACTCCCTAACCCCTAACCCTAAATAAACCCCTACCACCAACCCTAACACTAACCTAAAACTAATCTAACTGTAACCCCAAGACCTTACCCCAATTCTAACCCTAACCCTAACCCTAAACCTAACCCTAACTGTAAATCTAAAACTAACCACTAACCCTAACTCTAACCTGAACACTAACCAAACCCAAATGTAAATCCAAACCCTAACCCTAAATCTAACCCTAGTACCTAAACCTACTCCCAACCACTTTCACTACTCCGTATCCCCAACCCATAACACTAACCCCACACTATTCCCTAACCCCTAACCTTAATCCTTACCTCTAACACTAACCCTAATACTAACCTTTACCACTAATCACATCCCTAACCATAAACCCTAAACCTAATCCTAAACAAACCCTAATAATAACCCTAACACTACCTCTAACACCTATCCCTAAATCTAAACCTTTAATGTTAGTCCAATCACTTACTGTAATCCTAAACCAAAGGCTAAATCTAAGACCAAACTCTAACCCTAACTCTAAAACTAACTCAATGCCCTAACCCTGATTCTAACTCTAAACCTTAATCTAACCCAACCCCTAAATCTAACCCAAAAACTTAACTCTACCCGTAAGACAGCTCCAGTACCCCTAACACTAACCCTAATCCAACCATTACCCTAAACCAAATCCTAAAACTTAAGCCTAAATGTAAACTTAAATACTAATCCTAAACCTAATCCTAAAATTTAAGACAAAGCCCTAACTCTAACCCTAAAACTAACATCACATAAATAGAAATCCAAACCCTAACCTAACAATACGCCCAACCCATAATCTAACGCTAACATCAAACGCTAACTCTAACCTTTCTCCCTAACTGGTAACGCTACCCAATCACTGTCTCTAATCTAAACATAAAAGGAACTATAACCCTAAACCTAAGTCCTAACAACTTATCCTAGCCATAATCTTATCCTTCAATATAACCCTAATTCTTCTCCCTAATACCTAAGCCTAAAACCAACCCCCTAAAGCTGACTTTAAAGCTCAAACCTAAACCTTAACCCTAACCCTAACCCTAGCCAGTAACCATCATTCTAAACCTCACCCTTACTCTAGCAATAACCCCTAAACCCTGAAATTAACCTAACTCTAGCCTCACCGCTAAACCTAATCTCCTATGCTAATCTTAACCATTTACAATAACATTACTCCCTAACCATGAACCCAAACCCCTATCTCCAACAGAATTCTAAAACCTAACCCTAATCACCTTTTCTAACACTACTGCCTAACCCCTAAACTTTAAACTCATCTAACCCTTACCCTAATCTTAATTATAATTCCTACCCCTAACTCTAAGCCCAACCCCTAACTCTAACCCCAAACCCCAACCCTTACACCTAAGCTACTCCTAACTATGTCCACTAATGCTACTCCCTCAAGCCTAAGCCTAACCCTAAATTCTACCCAATTATCTTCACCCTAATGGAACGCTAATGCAAACCCCCAACCCTAACTCCAACTCTAAACTTTATGCTTAGCCTTCTTACTGTAATCACAAATCTAAGCCTCAACCTAAAACCAAACTCTACCCCAACCCAAACCCAAAAGCCCTAACCTTAATTCTAACCCTAATCCTAATCAAACCCTGACCCTAACCCTAACTCTAACCCTAACCCTGACTCTAAACATAAGCCTAACCCTAGCCCTGCCTCCTGAAATTAACCCCTAACCCTAACCACTTCCACTGACATGATTCTAATCTAACCCTAAAAGGAAGTATAACCCTAAACCTAAGTCCTAACCACTTATCCTAGACATAATCTTATCCTTCAATCTAACCCTAATTCTTCTCCCTAATACCTAAGCCTATCATCAACCCCCTAAAGCTAACTCTAACCCTAAACCTGACTCTAAACATAACCCTAACCCTAGCCCTACCTCCTAAAACTAACCCCTAACCACTTCCACTGACGCTACTCTTGAACTCTAACACTAATCAAATCCTACCCCTAATACTTGAACACCTAAGCCAAACCCCAATGCAAACACATACCCGAACCTCAAACCCTACCTCCCAGATTAATCCCTAGCTCCTAACTCTAGCACTAACCATAACTCCTCACCCTAAAGCCTAACTCTAACACATACCCCTAATCCTAAACCTCATCTAACTCAAACACAGTAATTCTAACCCTAACTCGGAACCCTTGCCCTGCCTTTAACCCTATTTCTAACCCTAAATGTAACCCTTCCCCCTAACCCTAGATCAAACCCCTAACCCCAGAATCTAACCCAACTCCCTAATTCCTAAGCCTAACCCTAACTGTAACTCCTAACACTTACCTTTACCCTAAATCTAACCCTAGATCTTAACCCTACCATGTAATCCTAACCTAAACCTCATATAACCCAAACACAAACTCCTAACCCTAACCCTTAATGCTATACTCTAACCTCTTGCCCAAAGTTTAATCCCAACTCTAAGACTAACTCTAACCCAAAACCTGACCCATAACCCTCACTCAAAACCCTAACCCCAAACACTAACCCTAACCATGCTCCATAAGCCTATCCCAAACTCTAACCCTAACTCTAGCCCCTAACCTAAAACCTTATCTAACACTAACCCTCAACCTTATCTAAAACCTAACCCTTATCTAAATGCTAAACCTAAACCAAATTCTAACCCTAACTCTCAATCTAACTCTAACTTAACCCTTAAATTAAGCCCTAATTTTTACCCTAACTCTAACCTTTACTGTAAATCCTAACCCTAAGACTAAACCTGAAACCTAATGCTAACTCTAGCCCTAACCAAAGCCCTAACACCAAACCCGAACAAAAACCCTAATTTAACCCTAAGCCTAACTATAACCATAACCCTAAGTCCTAACTGCTTACTATAACCCTGTCCTAACTCTACTTCTAACTCTAACCACAAAAACAAAGCCCTAACACGTATTCTAAACCTAACTCCTAAACCTTAACCCCAACCCTAGCCTGCAAGGCTCATTCTAAACCTCATGCTTACTTCAGCAATAACCCCTACACCTTAACACTGACCCAAATCCTATCCCTAAAACTAAAATTAATTCTTTTCCCTAAGGCTAAGTCTAACCCTACCTCTAATTAGAACTCGAGAACTAACAACTACCCCCAACCGCAAACCCTAATCCTAACTATAACCCTAACCCCTAAACCAACCTGTAATCAAAACCTAACCTGAAACCTTACCTAATGCTAACTCTAACTCTACACCCAAACCCCTAACCATTAACTAAGCCTCACCATACACCTTATCTCAACCTAACGCTACTCCTAATCCCTAACTGGTAACTCTAATCCTGACCCTGTGCTTTACCCAAAGCCCTATCCCTACATCTGACGAAACACTAGCCCCCTCTGACGCTAATATAAACCTAATCCTAACTCTAACCTGTAGCACTAATTCTCAGCCTAACATATCCTCTAACCCTAGCCTCTAATCCTAACATTGAAACCTAAGCTTAAACACTAATCCTAACTCTAAACCTAACTTAGACACGCTAACCAAGAAACAATAACCAATAAATGATAACCCTAAGGAAAACTCTGATCCTGGTCCTAACTGCTAACCCCAGCTCTACCCCAAATTCCAACCCTTACTCTAACCATCTCTCTAACACTAACTCTTAACCCTAACCACTATTCCAAGCACTACCAGACCCCTAATCCTAACCCCAAACCCAAAATCTAACCATTTCCCTTATCCACAAACCCTATCACTAACTACTATGCCAATTCCTCATCCCTAACCGTACCCTAATCCTAACCACTAACACTAACTCTAAACCTAAACCATAAACCTACCTCTAATCAAAACCAAACCTTAACTCTGTCCCTACCCCTAACCCTAACTACTTACCATAATACTCTTCACTAACCCCTAACACTCATCTAACCCTAACTCTAACCCTAGCACCTAACAGCAAACTCTAACTCTAATCCTAATCCTAACCCATAAACCTAACTTTAACCCTTTCACTAACTCAAACCCTAAACACTAAACCTAAACCCAAGCCTTCATTCTAACCCTTACCCACAATCTGTAACCCTAATGCTAAACCTAATTCTAACCCTGAGCAGCACTATTCTGTCTCCTCCATCTCCTCCTTTTCTTCCTCTTGAGGGGGCAGATGGGCTCTGTGTCCAGACAGGTCCTGGGGCCTGACACTTGCACCATGGGCCTGATCTTTCAGTGCTGACAGCTGGTGGCCTCCCTGCCACCGCTGGGACCCTTGCCTGCCACCTCCTTCCCCGCAGGGGACACTGAGCCCTCCTGTGAGATTCTTCTTCTTCTTCCCTGAGGGCTGGAGACTTGATCCTTGTCCTTCACAGCCAGAGCACAGGGGCTGCTGTCTGCTCCACGGTGCTGCTTACACTGACACTTTCTGGAGGAACCAGGGGTGACCTGGCTGGGCTCCTGCTCGCTGCTGCAGGGAGGAAGGTGGTGCGAAGGGTGGGCAGTGGAACAGCTGGTCACGGGGAGGCTGGGAGCCAAAGGGCTGAGCTGAGGATGAAGCTGAAGGTCAGCTTTTCATGATTTGGCCAACGGAGAGCAGATGAGGACAGCCTGCAGAACAGGAAAAGAGGCTGACGTGATCTGAAGGCCAGGTCAGGAGCAGGAGCCCCCCTCTTCCTCCACACTCCACAGTGCACAAGCACAGCACCCAACTGCTACCATCTTAGCCAATCCAAGAGAACAGGAGAGGTGGCTGCTGAAATCACTGCCCCGGGCCACCTGCCATGTCAGACAGTTGCCTCGTGGACTACTGGCCTTGCTGCCGTGCAGGAGCCTGGGAGCGACTGGCGCCACTTACCTCGACTTGCCAAAAGGCCAAGGAGTTGGGGTGGGTGGTGTCCATGGGGTAGGTGTGGTTGGCAAATTGTGAATGAGGTGGTGTGCAATGGTCACTTCTGCTCGCCTTCCAAAGGATGCTGCGCTGCAGTTATTGACATGGAAAAAAACAACAAACTTGGTGATCTAAAGAAAAGATTAGAAACGAAAAAAGGAAGGAAGGACATATAAACAACAGAAACGCCAGCGTACTGTCCTGAGCCCTGGTTGCACAGCGGCGCCCAGAGGGCCGGTCCCAGCCCCTGCCTGGGGAGGAGGAGACTCTGCAGCCTCCAGCTGGGGAGTCACCTGCTCCCACCGCCCCAGGGGACAAGACACTCAGAGAAGATTGGTGAGGCCACCCGGCTCCAGGGACTGGCACAGCCGCCCCTCTGTCCTGAGCAAGAAGACAGGAGGCGTCTCTCCAGCCTTAATCAGGGATGGGAACAACAGCGGGGACCTGGCCCTGTACCCCAAACCAGAGCAACTGCTGCAGCCCTGGGGCTGAGGGGCTCTCCCTGTCTGCCTCCAGCTTAGCAAGACACCCAGCATTCAGTCTACACTCTCCCCAACACAATCTCCAGCTCAGAAGACACAAGGCACCTATCAAAGACTCCAGGCAGAAGCTCAGACTCACTTTTTGGCAGAAAGCACCAGCTTCATGGCTGGTGGTGGTGACATGGTGATGTTCAGCTCCAGAGCAGCACTGGCCAACAGGGACGATTTCAATGTTGCCAGTTTGGAGTCTTTGGGTGCAGCCACCTTGGTGCTGGAGCCAGTAGGGAGGTCCATGCCACGGCCTGATTCCTGAGAGGTGCAGAAGCTGCTGGTTCCACCCTGGGCCTTCTGGGACGCTTTGGGCAGATCCCCGCTGTGCCGTGCACTGGGCTGGCAGCACCGCTGCTGCAGGAGTCCCTCTCCAGGGTCTCAGCATTCTCCCCACTGCCCCTGGGCTCCTGGCTGGGGATGGGCTCCAGCAGCAGCTTGGGTGAGGTGGGTGGCTGCTTGTTCTCCCAGGAGCTCTGCCAGGACAGCTCTGCTTTGGCCCCACTTGTGTTGCTGGTGTTGCAGGAGCTCTGAACTGTTCTGGGCACAGGAGGCAGCTGCAGGAGGGCGAGCAGATTTTTGGGCCTCCAGGCTGAATCACTGTGCCAAGGACACAGGGTGATACTGCAATCCCATCCCCTCCAAGCTCACACAGCAACTCTTAACTGAGCAGGATCCTTCCTGCAAGCCATCCTCCCTCACACCTGTCCACTGGGTGCAGTGCCTGCCTCCCTGCCAAGCTGCAGCCCACCTGCCCTCGCAGAGCAGGCAGAGGGGCAGCAGCTCCCTGCAGCTCTGGCCCAGAACAGCCTTCAGGACTCACCTGGCCTGTCACTGGTGAACACACGGGTCTGTTGGTCACAGCTTTTTTCACCTGATCAGAGATGCTGGCCCCAAGAGATAAAACAGAGCATGAGCACAGGGCCACAGACTGCACCAAAGCCCTGAGCCTGCCCCCAGCCAGGCACTGGCCAGCATGTCATGAGGGACGGCTGTACTGTCCCCAATCCCATGGGGCCTCAATGGAGGAGTCGTGGCTCATGCTCAGGCAACAGGCTCTGCTCTGCCAGACAGAGGCAGCACAACAACAGAAGCTGCTTCCCTCTTGCCTGCACCCTGCCTGACACTGGCAGTTAAGCAGCCTGGAGAGCAGTAACGGTGCAGCTGCAGGAACATCCCCTGTGAGAGCAGAGCTCCCCCCACCCACACCCTGCCCCACTACCTGATCTCCAGCACCAGGCCCAGGAAAGGGTCAGAGGTCACCCAGATGCTCTTGCACACTGAGAACTTCACTGCAAAAGCAAGAGCAGTAAGCACACCCTGGCACAACACCTGCACCCAACACCACCCCAGCACAGCACAGGCAGCTGCCGTGTTCCCCCTCTCCAGCTTTGGGCTCTGGGATGTCGGCACCAGGATTCACAGCGTGCAATTCCACTGTGTGCTGGGACAGCAAGTGCTGGTACATAACTGCCAACATGGGTTCCTCAGCTGGTGGCAAAGAGCTGGGGGCCCCCAGCCAACAGCCTTTTCCATCACTACAACACACGCCACAACCCACAGGAACCACAAGACTGGCCAGCTGCACCTCTGGGTAAGTTACACACACTCAGCAGTTTTCCCAAAAGATTTTTACTGCAAGGCTCTCAGGGAAACCGCTGCCCTGAGAGTCACAGGCCCAGGACCTGGCAGCCAGCGCTCACCATGGACCACAGGGATCTGCCAAGGACTTGGTGAACCAGCATGGTGGCCTGGGTCTGGTGATCCAACCTGGAGACAGCAGCACCAGAGCTCACACTGCCCCTCCGCAATGGCCACCCCTGTCACCCACCGCTGTGTCCTCAGGATCCAAACCCATCCCAGCGGCAGCTCCTCTCTCCCTTCCCGTCAGGAGCAGCTTGCCAACATTTATCCAGCACTTGCAGTGGCCACTAAGCAGGCCTGGAGCTGTCGGGAGAAAGGACTCCCTGGAGCTCACCCAGCTCTAAACTCAGCCCCAACCTGCCGCTGGCTCGGCAGCCGGCACTGCGAGCAGCGCAGAGATGGAGCAGTTGGCAAAGAGCTTTGCAAGGCAGAGCCCTCTGGGGCACAGCACTGAGGCGGACCCACTTCCCCTCTGCGTGACCCAGCGTCAGACAGGAACGTAGCAAGCTAAATTTCACAGGAACAGAAAATGAACATGGAAACGCTCATTTGTTCCAAGGCCGTACCTGTGGGATCACCCCGGGGCTCACGGACAGACTCAAGTCAAGAAGTCAAGTAGCCGCTGCCTACAGGGACGGCTGGAATCAAGGAGAAAGGAAAAGCGTTTCCATATCACGTTGTGATCTACCTTGTCTTCAGTGACCTGCAGTGCCTGGACGGGGGTCGGGCAACAGCACGGGACCCAGACGCATGCTGAAATTGCCAAAGCTGCAGAGGGGATGCAGAGCCCTTGGCTGGGACCTGGCAGCTTCCAAACTACTGTGACCAGGCCACATGCAACACCCCTCAAGGACCAGATGGACAAACATGGGGCCTCTCAGGGCCTTCTGACCAGGACACCTCTCACACACACAAAAGAAAACCCACACTAAGGTGGGAGCATGGAGCACCAGGGCAAAACATGATCAGCCATGTTTCTTCTAGCAAAGAGCCTGCTGGCTACTGCAAGGACAACTATTGCAGGAAAATGTTAACAAATAATAAACCAAATATTAGCAAATGCAAAAGGCCAGTGACCAATGAAGACTGAACACTTACCCTGGGATTGCCCCCAGGCTCAGGAACAGGATTACACCAAGAGGCTTGATCACCATGGACTGCAGGAACCAAACAGGGAGTCAAACACGGGTGAGGAGCTTCCATGGCATGTTGTGATCTCCTTCTTCCTCAGTCACCTGCAGTGATGGGAGGGGGTGAGGCAATGACACAGGACACATACAAAGGTGTACGTTCCCACAGCTAGAAATGGAACATGGGTGACCTTTTTGCTGAGACCTAGCAGGTTTGCAGGCAAATGAATATTCATTACTTGTCTGTGTAACACCACCAAGGCACAAAAAGCTTTTGAAAAGCCTCTGAGATGATCCTGGGTACAATCACACGTGAATAACCCATTAAAACGTGAGTGTTTATTCCCTCCAGCAGACAGACAGTGCCAACGTACCTCTGGGACAGCCCAAGGCTCATAACCAGGATCCAGCTGAGAAGCTCGATCAGCTCAGCCAATGCCATGGCCTGGAGTCAAGCACAGAGCAGAGAGGTTTCCAGGCTCACAGAGCAATACTCCTGCATTTTGGGTGAAAGAGGACATAAAGAAGAGAGAAAAACAAAACAAAACACAGCACAACATATTTAGGACAACAATGCCCATATATTGCAGAGAAATAGCCGTATTTGGGGAAAAGACTGGCAAAATGACAAAATATTCCAAATATTTGGGGGCTAAGTTGGCCAATACAGGCAAAAATATCTGAGTATTTGGGCAAAAAGTGGCCAAAAGAGGCAAAAACATCCACATTTGGGTGCAAAACTGTCAGCAAAGGTGAAAACATCCCATATTTGGGATCACAGCGCCTCCATTAGGGGAAAAAAAGCACCTGAATATATCTGGTAAAAAAAGCCAGAAATAATAAAGCCCCACTAGATTTGGATCAAAACTGGCCAAAAAGGTGTATAGCATCCCCAGATTTGGGGTGAAATTGGACCATAAAGTCAAAGTATGCCCAGATTTGGGTAAAAAATGGCCAAAAGTGGTCCAAACACCCCCAGATTTGGGTAGAAACTGGACTGCCAAGCCAAAGAACTCCCAGATCTAGGCAGAAACGACCCCAAAGTACACAAATGTGCCCAGTTTGAGCTCAAAACTGGCCCAAAGGGCCAAAGCAATCCCAGCTTGGATTTGAAACAGGCCCAAAGGCTCCAAGCGTGCCCTGGGATGGGGCCGTGTGGCACGAGGCTGGGGGGCAGCGAGGGCCCCACAGGGACTCAGTGCTGGTTTCTGCCCCTGGGCCACCACTCCCAGCCCCTGCTTGCCCAGAACTTGCCCCTGAAGCAGCCGCAGCCCCTCTCCCCTCCCTGCGGGGCGTCTGCCCCCTGCCCACACCCTGGTGCTGCCTGGCTCGCCCTGCCCAGCCCAGCCCGGCTGCTCTCCCGGCCCCAGCCCCAGCCCTGGCCCCACTGCTGCCCTGCTGAGCTGCTCGGGGCTGGGTGCTGCCCCTGCCCGCCCACCTGCTCCCTGCGCTCGGCTGGAGCAGCCTGGGCGTCCCGGGCTGGCAGGGACACCAGGAGGAGGAGGAGGGTGAGGACCATGGCCCCCACGCTCGCACCATGATGCTGCTGCTGCTGCCAAGACACAGCACAGCACGGCACCGTGGGGCTGTGACCTCATAGTCACATTGGAATCACCACATCTGCACACTACTGCATGGCCTTGTTCTGCACGAGCAGGGAAGGAACAGAAGTGGAGAAGGGTGCACCTATTTGGGAGGCAGCGCTGCCTATGGGAGTGCACAGGCTCTCACTTCTTGCTTCCCAGAAATCAGTCAATCAATCAATCAATCAATACCAAAAGCTCCATATTAAGACTAAATTAGAAAAAAAAAGCCAACTTCAAGGGTCTTTCCTTGTAACTATTTTTGTCAGGCAGCTCTCTAGGAAGAAACCAGCTTTACCTGCTGGTTTTACCACAGCTTCAATGCCTTTAAAGCCACCACTTCTTACCTCTGCTGCTCCAACACAGCCTCACAGCCCAGCAAAATCATAGTGCAGGCAGAAACCTTCACCATACAAAGAGGGAGAGTCAGGAATACGTTACTCTCAAGAGTAGACACTGTAAACCACTCTTGCTCTCGCTTACCAAATTCAGACAGTGTAAGAAAACAACAGGGAAGCGAGATTCTTATTTTATGGACCCCATTATATGGACCATTCGACATCAAGTCCAACCAGAGTCTGAACCTCCAAATAAGAAATACCATCTTAAAATTTCTAGGAAAATGAAGGGCTTTGAAGTGGCAACACCATAAAATGTTCATAAAAGCACTGCCATGCAAGTCCCCAGCCCTGATCACAGACCACCTGCCCTGGTACCTAAGGCAGTGATGTTCTCAGCTGATTCGCAGCTACTGATGTCTGGAAAACAGCACAAAGTCTCATGTTTTTTAGTGACAAACGTGTAGTTTAGAACTGAAAGAGGGAAGAAAACCATCTACGGTCAGTCTGGTTTCATTCGAGGCCATCAGGACAAGTTGAGTTCACATTCACCAGGAGTCACAGCAGGTCCCACCCGTCCCTGCAGACCCCAACAGCGCTCCTGTGCAGGGTCCCGAGGAGCAGTAAGCACAGAACAAGAAACCTCCCTTCCAAAGAAGCCCCCAGCTGGCTCTTGAACCAAGCTGCACAGAGCAGCTGCTGAGAACAACCTCTGCCACAACTGCACCCGGCTCTGCCGTCTGCACAAGGAGACCAGCTCCTGAATGATCCCCAGCCCTACAGACATTGATCTTCCCCAGGGCAGGGATGAGGAAACACCAGAGTGCACGGACACCTGGTCATTCAGTTGAAGCTGCTGGGGAGAAGGACAGAGGACTAGAGAGAGACAAATGAGACAAGAGAGAAGACAGAGGAGCCCAGAGAGAAAGAAACACACAGGGAAAAGGATGGAGAGATGGAGAGATCAAGGCAAAAAGGGACAAGGAGTCGTGATTAGAGAAGGAGGAAGAAACAGCAGGGCTGAGGAGCAGGACAGAGGGATGGGGAGTGGGGAGGAGGAGAAGCAGCAAGGGGGTAGAGAAAGACAGGGAGGGGGATGTACAGATGGAGAGACAAAAAGAAAGGCAGGGAACAGAACAAAGGGACTGAGAAACAAAGCAAAGTTCAGATCAAAATGAAGAGACTGGAAAGGGAAAACATGCAGCAATGAGCTGGAGGAAGAGGAAAAGAGGGCTGAGGAGCAGGAAAGAGGAAGAGAAGACAAAGAAAAGGCAGAGCCAGCTGGACAGGGGAGATATAGTGAAAGGGGATGGGGCCGGGAACAGGCAAGGAAGACAGAAAGACAAACAGGACAGAAAGACATCAAGAAGGAAAAGGGGCAGTAATCTGGACAGAGATGGAGAAAGAAGCAGCAGGGAAAGGGAAGACAGGCAGAAAGACAGAAAGAAAGAAAGAAAAGAAAGAATAGAAAGAAAGAAAGAGAAAGAAAGAAAGAAAGAAAGCAAGCAAGAAAGAAAGAAAGAAAGAAAGAAAGAAAGAGAAAGAAAGAAAGAGAGAAAGAGAGAGAGAGAGAAAGAGAGAGAGAAAGAGAGAGAGAAAGAGAAAGAGAAAGAGAGAAAGAAAGAAAGAAAGAGAGAGAGAAAGCAAGCAAGCAAGCAAGCAAGTGGCCGCCGGCTCCGGGCCGGGAGGGGGGGCGGGGCCCGGTGGCGGGCGCGGACGGGATTGGCTACTGCGCGGGATGGGCGGGGCCACGCTGCAGAAGCGCGCGGGCCGAGGAGCGCGTGCCGCCGGTGCGGCGGCGGGAGCAGCGCGCGAGGAGCGGCGGGCGGGCGGTGAGCGAGGGGCGGGCGGACAGCGGGGAGACTGGACGGGGCCGCCCCGGTCCCGGCTGAGGGGGGAGGCTGGAGGGGGAGGGACGGGCTGGGTTCGGCAGGAGGAAGGCGAGGGGCAGCCAGCCGCAAGAGCGCGGCCCCGGGCCGGGCCGAGAAAGGGGCGAGGGGGAAACACGCGGGCGGCTGTGAGGGAAGGGAGCCCCGGGCTGAGCGCTGCGCGGGGCTCGGGCGGGGCCGTGGGGCGGAGGGGGGAGCCCGTGGTGCCGCAGGGCAGAGGGAGGAAAGCGAGCGGGAGGGGGCAGCGCCGGGTCGGGAGCGGCGCAGGCGGGGCCGGGGCCGCCGTGGGGGCGCCAGGGGGCGCGAGGGGCGGGGGCGGCGCTGCCGCGGGGAGGGGCCGGGAACGGGGGGAGCGGCGGGAGCGGCGGAGGAGCCTGAGGGCGGGACGGCGCGGAAGGAGCTTGGGCGGGAAAGGCTGAGGGAGCTCAGGGAGGGGGTGACATCGGGGAGGCTTTGGCGGGAAAGGCTGAGGTACCTCAGGGAGGACATGGCTCCTCAGGGAGGAGATTCCTTCCTCTGAGGAAGGAATGGAAACAAACAAACACACACACACACACAAAACCAAACAAACAAAACTTGTAATGGTGCTTTTTTGTTTTCCAAAACTAATTTGATTTTCAGATATTATATACCCTTGCAAATGATTTCTGCAGCGTTTCTGCTCTGTGGATCCCAGCAGCCTGAATCACCACGTGTGCCATCATCTTTCCTGCAACACGAAGATCCGTAACATGGCAGCTCAAAAAGTCCCATGGCAACACTATTCAAATGCCAATACAATTCCTTTCTTTGCTCTGAACTCACTGCGGTAGCAGATCCTACACCACTGATTTACCACGGTACATTTTGAACCTTCATAGAGATTACTGAGCACTGCAAGGACACTCGTGTATGTACTTACTCTAATGAACAAATAGTAGAGAAAATGCTTTCACTCACTGTTACTAGGTGGCAGGAAAAGTCCATTTGTATTTCGAGGTTTGCTGTGATGGAAGGCACAACTGATCAGGCTGAACTGGCATGCCTCTGCGAACTCCCCCACTCGAAGCCACAGGACGAGTCCCAAGTTTGCCCGTCTGCAGCTCAGAACCTGTGCTCGTCCCGTCTCCTTCCGCACGGGCTGTTGGAAATCACGTTCCTGACCCCATGAACGTCCCCATTCTCCATCCGGCTCCTCTGCTGAGGGGGCGTTTGTGCCCGGGCAGGCGGCAGCCGTGTCACCCCAGCAGAGCCCACAGGGTGTCCCCGCCCTGCTCAGCCCTGGGGACCCCAGTGTGACGTCAGAGCCGCCACTGTGAGGTCAGAGTTGGCCAGCGTGGCCTTCCCGCCCGGGGAAGGAGCCCCAGCTGCCATTTGGCTGTTGCCCTGGGCAGGCAGCTCCTGCTGCGGGTGCTGTTGGGCTGCGCAAGCTGTTGGTGCCTGGACAGGCCAAGTGCTGCGCTGAGCGGGGAGCCCGCCCTTGCCAGCCATGGCCAGGAGAAAGGCACCCCAGAGAAGATGCCGAGAGGCCTCCAAAGGCTCCTTGGAGGCCAAGGCCGACCAAGAGCCGGCAGGGGAGGCAGCGGGGCCGAGCCGCTGCCAGACGAGTGGGTAAGAATTGGCCGCTCCTGCCCGGGGCGGCGGGTTGGGGTGGGAGCTGGGATGTTGCCGGACACGACCCGTGGGGCGGGGAGCAGCGTGGGGAAGATGACAGAGGCTTCTGGAGAGAGAAACGGAGCTGGGGAAGGGGCTGCCTCTGTCCCTGCAGCTGGGACGTCCTGTGCGAGGCTTCCCGAGGCCGAGCTCTGGCCAGGGCCTCGGCTCACACAGCGTGGGGCTGGTGGGCAAGCGGCATCTCCCTTTGTCCTCCCGCAGGAGCGCCGGCACGAGGCTGGAGCTGGTGACGCGATTCTGGAAGTCAAGTCCTGGCTCAGCCACTCCAAGATTTGCAAAGTGGCGCAATGAGACCACAAAAATTGCATGTAAGCTCAGCCACTGCTGCTCGCTGTGACGTGCTTGGCGGTGAACTCCTGGAGAGGAGACCTCAAGACACAGGCCTGACTTGTCTCTGGGTTTTTTTTGCCCAGGGATGGTCTTCAGCCTCACTTGCCGTGGGGCAGGTGCCCTGGTCTCCCTGTGGACACGTCTGCTGAGCATGTCCGTCTTTGCCATGTACGTAGTGCAGGTTTCTGCTGTGGACGGGGGGAAGGGGATGTCCAGGGCCAGTGCAAGCAAAGGGGAGAACAGGGCCTGTTTCCCAGCCCAGACATGAGGAAGGAATTGTTGGCCCTGAGGGTGGTGAGAGCCTGACCCAGGTACCCAGACAGGTGGTGGATGAACCATCCCTGGAGACACCCCAGGCCAGGCTGGACGGGGCTCTGAGCAACCCGATCAGGGTGAAGAAGTTCCTGCTCATGGCAGGAGGTTGCACTCGATGAGCTTTGAAGGTCCCTTCCAACCCAAACTATTCTGTGATTCTATGTGAGAACAATCCTGGTTTCTCAGCCAAAGAGAGAGCAAGGTCCACACCACAAGGCTGCTGACAAGAGTCTTCATTTGCTCTTTATGGATTGTTTTCCTTCTCTTTCAGAAGGTGCTCCTGCAGCTCTTCCTCTGCGGAAGACCTGCCAGTAGTGTTGAGCAGTGTGGACAGAAATCAGGTTCCTCCAGCTTTTCAGCCTAAGAATGCAAATCCAGCTGTTGAAGGGGTTTGCTCAACACTTGTTTCCCTGACAGCCCTTGGACTCTCTTTTTCAGGCACAAGATGGCCCCCAAAAAGAACTGGTTTGTGATGGACAGGCAGAGGATGCAGTTCTTGAGGGACATGAGGTTCTTCCGAGCCATCCTCCTGTTGCTCCTGGTGGCTCTTGGCATTTACTGCACAACCTCGATGCCAGGGTGGACGACACGGGCGAAGGGGTGGATGGAGGTGGGTGACTCCTGCAAGGGAGCACTGCTAACAGTAGCTGGAGAAATCAGGGGCTCTTCTGCTTCCGTGCAGGGCGACACAAAGAAAGAGCAGCTTGTGCCGTGTCTCCTGGGGAAGCCTCCCCCGGGGAGCCCCGGCAGCTCTGGTGGTGGAGACTCTAACGGGGAATTGTTCCCTTTCAGGAGCAGATATGTGGGTCTGCGATCGAACGGAAGATCCAGAGGTAAGAGATGTTTCCTGAGCTGCAACTGGGTCTGTGCAGAAGCCTCAGCCAACACCTCGTGCTACCTGCACCCATTTTCCTAAAGCCAGGGCTCCCGTCCTTCCCTCTGGCCTTTGCCTTGCTCAGCCGGGTGAGGAGGGAAGCGCTGGCAAAGCCGGGCGAGCACCCGTGTCTGTGCTCCGTGCTGAGCTCCGACGCTCCCCAGAGGGGACGGACATCTCTCTGACGAGATCTGCTTTCCTGGTCCTTCAGCAATTACCAGGCTTTGCTGGTGGCACAAAATCAAAATATGCGGCGTCTGCTGCAGGAGGTGGCTCAGCTGAGGGTGCAGCTCATCAGTGCGAGGAAGGTGAGCGTGCATTTGGGGAAGGAGGTTTGGCTGGGCGGAACCCCCAAGAAAGCCTCCTTGGGGTTGTTGGTGGGCTTGGACTGCTGACCGTGCTGTTCCTCAACCAGGCAGCGTCCGAGGCGGCTTCGCAAGTCTCCGTGGAGATGTCTGACTGGGCCCTGCAGAGCGCTGGTACGGACACAGGCAGCCCAGCCGTGCTCCCGGCGCTGCTCTCCAAACTGGTGATGAGAACAGGACTGAAAAACGAGGAGCTGGCAGCGGCCTCACGGGTCGCGTCTGAGCACCGAGTTCTCCGCTTGCGGTCATCTGCCCCCCCTTCCTTCCAGGTGCCGCCATCGACACGCGGAGAACTTCCCAGACCTACAGCTGCCAAGGGAATTGGATCTGCAGTGTTATACAGCTGTTTCATGCTGCCAACCCTCCTGAGGCTGTTCTGAAGGTAGGGCAGCAGGAATCCTCAGTGCTGGTTTCCTTCCTTCCTGGGAAGTTGGGGTCCGATCTCAGGGACATTTCTGAGCTGCAGCAGACCCCACAGACACCCCGGTGCCTGCGCTGCAAGCTCCGGGAGCAGTTGTGTTGGCCCCAGCGCTCTCTCACGCTTCATTTCTCTGCTGTTCTGGTTGCAGCCAGATGTTTCCCCAGGGAACTGCTGGCCTTTCCAAGGGCATCAGGGCCAGGTGGTCATCCGGTTGCCAGCACGAATCCACCTGAGCGCCGTCACCGTGCAGCACATCTCCGAGGAAGCCTCTCCCTCTGGGTCCGTCATTAGCGCCCCCAGAGACGTTGCTGTCTTTGTAAGTGTCTGCTGGGCGCTTCTGCCCTGGGGCCAAGCCGTGACAGCGACTTTGCATCCTTGGAGGTTTGTGTCCCGCTCTCTCCCGAGCCCGGCCATGCCCTGGCGTGATACTTCAAGGGCTCGAGAGGTTTCCTTGCTCTCAAGACTTAGTCTGGCCAGGGCACCTTAGGGTTCTTCACCAAAACTCCAGGCGGAGACTGAGCTCCAGCCCAACCAGTACCAGACGAGCGCTGGGGTCCCAGGAGAGGCTGGGAACAGGATGGGGCTGATCCAGCGCATACGTCCCCGCGGTGCTGGGATGAGTCTGAGCTGTTCTCCTTGTGCTTTGCCCCCGAGGGACTGGATGCGGACGGACAAGAGGAAACTCTGCTTGGGACGTTCATGTACAACGTGGCGAAAGAGCCCATCCAGACGTTCCCGCTGAAGGTACGGTCCACACGCGGGGGAAAGATGCCAGGGAGCAAAGCAGGTTTGCCCGCACGTCCGCAGCAGGAAGAGCGTGAACGCTTTCTTACTGGGCACAGGGGCCCGCAGCACTTCTGGGAGCTGGTTCCTGCGCAGGAGCCGGGCTGGCAGGGGCAGATCCACTGACTGCACTCTGGCTCTTGACGCCTCCGTTTCCTTTTGCCTCTTTTCTTCACAGGCACTTCCCAGAGCCTTTTCATATGTCAAATTTCTTGTCAAGAGCAACTGGGGAAACCCGAAGTATACCTGCATTTATCGAGTGCGGGTTCACGGGAAGATGGCGAAACCAGAAAGCCTCAGCTGAAACCAGAACAGAAGCTAAGGCAAAAAATAAAAAATGCCGTGTTGGTTCAGATCGGTGTAGAAGATTTGCAAACCCGATTCCTCAGCCCATGAACGTTCCTGTTCTTGATCTGGCTCGTCTGTGTCAGAGGTTGGTTTGTGTCGGGTTAATTAGTGCCGACGTGGAATTTTGAAGCGTTTTGCCCCTTGCTATTCTGCCCTCCCCTCGGCACTGGCATTCCAGCGCTGGGGAGGGTTGGCAGTCTGTGTTCCTGGCAGCTCTAACAGCATGTAGGATGGGCAGGGGGTCGGGGCAGCTCGTTGACGGGCAAGAGCGTTTCCTGGGGGTTGCTGGAGGATTCCGAGGGGCTCCTGAGAGACGGGGCTGGTGAATGGGCGTCCCAGGATGCTGTTGGGGTTCTCCTGCCTTTTCATGCCATTTGTGCCGTGCTCAGGTGCCACACTATCCAGTGCATCCTCAGTAACTGCCCCTCCTCCTTCTGTACTTCCATGTATGCACCGCTATAATCCCCTTCATCTATTGGCCAGGGTTTGCCCTTTGTAAATTATTTGTTACATGAATTAACAAATGAATTTATTAAGAAATGAATTTAACTCAAGCTAGCAATCACATCCATGGTAGCCGCTCTCTCACTCCCCACCTCCAAATAGGGGAGAGAATCAAAAGGGAAGGGATGATCTTGTGGATTGACATAAATACAGTTAGAGAAATAACCTCAAGACCACGGGAAAGTTACCTGAAGAACAACTGTAGCCAGTTATTAGTAGCATCCCTCAGTGACCAGCACTTGGGCCAACATCTTTATTCTCTTCTCCATGATGTGACGCAGTGCACTTTCAGTTCCTTTGTGGAAGATGCAACGTTGGGCAGAGGCCCTGAAAACACTCACCTGGTTCAGCCGGCCTTGAACAGGAGAGTGAGACAAGGTGATATTCAGGGCTCTCTTCAAACCTGAGTTATTCTGTGATTCAATGAATCTTCACCTTGGAGAGGGTTTTGAAAATGGAACATGTGGAGGAAGAAGGAAAAAAAACCCAAAAAAGAGGCAGAGGAAGAGAACTAAAAAGTGCCAACATAAATACAGCAGTTCCTGTGAAGAATGGTTCTCCACTCCAATCATTTGCAGGAAATAGATTTCATCAAATTCATAAAACAAACATACTTTTACCTGGTCAGGTCCTGGGCCATACGGAGGGTGTTGTACGAGGTCAGTTGTGTCTCAGAAACTCTTAATCCAGTAAGATGCATATGGCTGTGAAGGGGACTGTGAGGTCAGTTCTGTCTCTGGAGGTGACAGCCGAGCAGCAGGGACATGGCTGGGAAAGAACCTCTGCCCAAGTGCCCAGGGACATGGTCGTGTCTGTCAGAGCAGCTGAAAGGCCAGCAGCACTCGTGGGATGTAGAAGATCATGCCGAGGTTACTTCTCTCTGGTCAAGTGGAAGACCAGAAAAAGCCTAACAGGTTGGGTTCCCTGTTAGAAGGGCAATTTCTGAGGTGGGTGAACTTTCCTTGGTAGTCGCAAAAAGCAGGAGAGAGAAGAAAAAGCCACCAAATGCAGATTGGAAGGTGGAGACTGGGTATCAGGAGGAAAAAATGTCACTGGATTGGCAGTGCTGTGGTGTAAGATGTCACCAGGAGGGAGTCTGGATGAGCCCATGGTTTGTGTTCCAAAGAACAGCCGGTGAGGGTGCAGACACAGCAGTGAAGGTGCAGAAATGCTGGGGTGAGAGCAGGTGGGGAAGCGAGATGGGTGTCTGCAGCCTGCAGGGAAAGAGGGGCAGGGGTAGGACCATAAAGAACAGCCTGAGGTGGAGATGGCAAAGGGTGCTGTAAGGCTGGAAGGGACCCGCAGAACCCAGGTCTCTGTCCCCTTGGCCAGGGCAGTTGTCTCTGTCACTGAGGCCCAGGAGAAGACATGTTGTCCTCATGGCACTGGGGTCTCGTTGCCTCCTTGCAGCCCCATGGGCAAGCTGGAAGTTGCTGGAGCAGTGTTGTCCTTCCCTGGGCCTTGCACCCCCACATCCCACGGTCCCAGGAAGAGCCCTGAGCCGTGTGTGAGGAACAGGATCCCCCTTCCCATTGCCTGGAGCTCAGGGCTTCTCCTTTCTGCTTCAGAAAGCAAACCAAGGGGTTTCTGAGCATCAGAGCCACCTGCACAGAGCCACCTCTCATAACAGCCTCCAATTATCTGCTCTAACGAGCCCCTGGGGAGGCTTTGTCAGTAACAGTCCTCAGTGGGGCCCATTAATGCTTCAAGGAACTCTGAGGTTTTGGTTTTGACTTTGGGTGCTCGAGGCCTTTTTCCAGTCTCTTCTCAGTACCTGTGATTCATGGACGCAGCCTCAAACACACAAATGGGCCTCTTAAAATGGCAAAAAGCCTGACAAGCCATGTCTCTTTCATCATTTTCCTCAAGTCCTGAACACTTGTACAGCGAATTAGAGAGGTTTCAGGAGGTAAGGTAAAGAAGACATTTTCAAGGAGCCCTTTGAAGAAGCGATAGAAGAATTCTCCCATGGACACTGATGCAGTGTCTCCTAAGGAGGTGTGAACAGGTTGGAAAAGCAGTCCCTTGAGGCCAGACATGGGATGGAAAACCTTGCTCCTCACCTGTCCAGCCTCCCTGTTTTGCTCATTTGGCCTCTGAGGTTTACATCACTTTTCTTTACATCAGGCTTCTCCACTCAAGTTTACACCTGATTGTCAGAGCTTCGTTGCAGGAATTCCTACCTACTTTCCTTAAAGAACTCAACGTAAACAGGCACAGAGGGTTTTTGGTTTTACTTCGGTGGTTTGACCCCCAGGTGTTCCACATCCAGTGGACCATCCCCTAGAGCCACCAGGGCACAGCGGTGGCCCCAGCCCCCCCGGTGCTGCCGACCTCCATCCCCAGCTACCGGCATGTCCAGGGGCAATGGGCACCGATCAGCGTTCCCAGCACGGCCACCGCCACAGGGGCATCTGGGGGCAGGAACATCCCCCGGAGCAGCCCCTCTGCTGCCCTCCTCAATGAAGCCCCTGAGAACCCCACCGATGGCTTCGACGTATCTGAGGAGGTGCTCCTGCTAGAGGCCTGTTGGCTGTTTGGTGTCACTCCAGCTACAGTGCGGGTCACCGAGGATGGTCCCAGAAGCAGCCCCACACCTGGGAACATGGGTGGCAGCAGTGCAGAGGGAAATGCAGTGGCCACCCCCCTGGCGACAGCCCTGGGCAGCGACGCTCCATCCGGCCCCTCTGCTGCCGAACCAGCCTCTGCAGACCTGGCAGCTGAACTGGCCATCCCGGAGGATGAGCTGCTCCAAGAGGCCCTGCAGCTACTCGGCTGCTCCCTGGGGGCGGTGGAGTCCAGCCAGGATGGTCCAGGCAGCAGCCCTGTGCCTGGGGACCTGGGTGACAGCGGCACAGAGGGCAATGCGGTGGCCCCATCACCTCTGGAGCTGCCAATGGCCGTCGATGGGCAGCAGGCAGCGCTGGACATCCCGGGCACTTCAGCCACCGTGGGGGCATCTCCGGGCAGCAACAGCCCCCCGGTTAGATGTGAGCTAGGTAGTGACTCTATAAGCAAATCCTATAGGAATAGTTCTGAAATAGATTTTTCTGGTCCTTTGGGCATTTCCTTAACATTATGCAATTCTTCTAATAAACTTCCCAGATTTCCATTTAAAATTATTAGAGATTAAATAGCTTCTTTTTTGTACTGAAAGGATATTTGCAGAATATCCAACTCGGTGCAAGTGACGTGTATCAAACTTGCCTTCCAGCTGTAAAAAGCCAAACTGTCCTCTGACCAAAACGACAAAGCGGCCGGTGTGGTGCGAGAGGAGCTGAAAGAGACTCTCATGAGAAAGAAGTTCTCAGCAACCAGCTCTGTGGCCTTCAGAAACAGGTAAAGGCACTAAATTTGCTTTAATAACTAATCCCAAGCAGTGTGGTGTTTGGATGGATTGACATTTCCGTCCCTTTGCATTCCCTGAATTTTGCGGACAGAAATCTTGACGTCCGTTTGGGAGGGAGATGGATTTTTGAACATTTTTATTGTACCCACATAGATGCCAACTGTGTTTTTCACAGGCCAGTGCAGCGGAAGATCGCGTTCGCGAGCTGGAGGAAACGATGGCTGGCGAGCGGGAGAAGATCAGGAAGATGCTGGATGCAAAGGAGAGGGAGATGACAGACATGAGGGACCAGATGCAGCAGCAACCGACCGAGTACCTGCTCCAACTGCTCGACGTTACGTTAGCACTCAGTGCTTACGGAAAACTCCTGAAAGGAGAAGAGAGGGACAGTAGAAGCTGCTGCTCAGCCTTCCAATGGGCACTTCGCCCTGCGTGGGGGACTCAGAACCTGGCAGATTTGCCAGAGCTCGATGCTCCTCTCTGGGAGCTCACAGCACTGCAGACACACTCCTTCTTCCTTGTTTCAGTGAAGAAGTTGACTTTCCTGCCAACCTCGTGCAGTAGTGTTGGCGGAAAAAGGACAAGAGCGATGAGTCTTGAAGTCGATCGTGCAGCGTCCAAAAGGCTCGTGCGCCTTCTGGCCTGTTTCTGAGCCCCTGGTGTGGGCAGAGGTGCGTGCTCTGCCGGGGAGGAGCCCCTGCCCCGCGGCTGGTGCCTGGGGAGGCCCCGCAGCCGCAGCTGCGGGAGGTGCCGGGCGGCGCCAGCCCCATTGTTGCGCGGCCCCGCACGGCCCCGTGTCACAAAGGGCGTCCCGGGGCCGGGTGCTTATAAGGGGCGTCCCCGGCAGCTCCTGCTGTGCTCTCGCACTGAGCTGGCGGCTGTGCTGGCGAGCGTGAGCACGGGCTGAGCTCGACGGCGGAGCCACTCAGCTCCTTGCTGTATTCATTCAATACTCTTCTTCTGGAAATTACGTCCTTTTTTTCTCCCTCCCTTTCCTGACAATTCCAGTTTGTGGAAAAGGTAATGCTTCGTTTCCTTTGAGACATGGGATGGTGTAGATAGAGAGAGGGTAGAAGTGTGGGTTGGCCTGTACCTTCCTCGCTTTCCACTGGGCTCTCCCGTTGGGGTTTGGGTAGATGCAGGCTGTCAGCGTAATTCCTGTTTCCTAGTTATCTTTTCTCTAGCACATCCAAAGAGGGCCAAGTCTAGGCACACCACTTGAGGGCTTTCTTTATCCACACAAGGAGATCTCCTTTAAAATCTGATTTCCTTGCAGGCACCAGTGTGAGAATGGCTCTGCCAGAAAGGGACCTGTATCCTCCGCAGAAGAGTTGCGCGGCCTGGCAGCAAACACGCAGTGTGGGAGGAGGCCTCTACAACCTGGGCGACACCTGCTACCTCAATTCCATCCTGCAGTGTTTGACGTACACCCCTCCGCTGGCCAACTACTTGCTGTCTCGCCAGCACAGCCAGTCCTGTGAGTCCTTGCTACGTGTTCTTTTACACCTCTTGGGCAGCTCTAAATGATGAAGAAACCACAGCAACTCTGGGAAAACAGCTCTGAGGATGAGAAGTAGAGGATGGAGAAGGGAGAGCGGACGTTGTACCTGTAACCTGTGGGGTGGTTTGGTGTTTTTCTTCCTTGAAGATTTTCCATAGCCGTGTATATTTTAATTGGGCTGCTTCCTTCTTTCCCTCCCCTCTTAGGTGAGAAGAAAGGCTTCTGCATGATGTGTACAATGGAAGTGCACGTGGAGGAGGTCCTGTCTTGCTCAGGCAGTGCCGTCGCACCTGTGGCTGTTGTCAGCGAGCTGCCACGTGAGTCATTTCAGATGGTTTCATTTGGAGGTATTTTTCATTGCCGAAGAACCCCGTGTGTAACTGTTTTTTCCGGGTTCAGGTTAAGGAGGAGAGCTTTTAGAAGGGTCAGCTTTCTTTCCTTTTTTGGGGAGACTAATGTGAAAACCTTCTTCTTTCTCAGGAATAGGAGATTTCCAGTTTGGCGCTCAGGAAGACGCGCATGAATTCTTCGGCTGTGCCGTGGATGCCATGCAGACAGCTTGTTTGAGCAGCAGCAGCAAGTAAGCATGAGCACATGACCATGGAAATGTTCTCTGGCCCTTTTGACTCCTTCCTGTAAATTGTCAGTGAAACCCGCTCTCCTAACAAGGAAAACTCTTGCAAGAGCGAGCTCTCTGCCTTCCACCTTCTGAGCCACGATTACCGTTTCTTTCCAGCTGGGACGCATCTCAAGGTGGCACAGTCATTGATCAGGTCTTTGGAGGACTTCTAAGATCCAGAGGTAATTTTTAAAAATATCCCTGTCCTTAGAACGGTCTGTGGCTCTTTCTCCCTTTGTGGAAAACTGCTTTTTGCAGGCAGCAGCATGTCCAGGCTGCACTGGTCAATTACATGGGCAGAGTTAGTGTCCGTCCCAACCTGAGAACCTTTTCTCTTTGCCTTCCAGTAACATGCTGGAGCTGCAAAGCTGTTTCAGACACCTACGAGGCATTCCGTGATATTCCTTTGGATATCAAGGTAAGATGTTTGGAAATGGTGGTGCAAAATGTTTTGAGGTCCCTGCAGGGGTCTCGTTTATCTCCAGTAAACTCCGTTGACTTCAAACTGCGGGTTGTTACCACGCAAGATGGTGGTGGATGGGAAGGGAAGTGGACTTGTGTGCTCCCTCCATAGAAGCCCTGTAAATGGTCTCCCTGCGCTGGGTGCCAGCTGGGCAAAGAGCAAGGATGCTGTCGACAGCCATGATGACGCTGTCCTACCGCCCTGCTTTGGACTCCTCAGTACGCACGTGATGCTGGACGGGTGGCTTTTGTGGCTTTTGCTGGTTTTGACCAGGCAGAGCACAGGACACTCTGGTGCTGCCCAGGAGTAGCTGTTTATCGGGTTAACGCTGGCACCACATGGGGAGCTATTTCTTGGGATTTTGAGTTTCCAGGAGCTCAGTGCTCTCCTTTCTTTCTCATCCAGACAGCCACATCTGTCACCGGAGCTCTGGAGGACTTTGTCAGACCCGAGCATCTGGGTGGCGAAAACAGCTATAAGTGTAGCAAGTAAGATCTTTACTAATGACATCTTCATAGTAGATACTGGGTTATGGATTTGCATGTTTGGAAGCAGTAGTTAGGTTTGGACATCACTGAGAGACCCAGTCGTGACACAGCTTGGGTTTTTTTCTGTTTGTTTGGTTTTCTTCCCTGTACAACTAAACCTCCTGAATCATCCATGACTTGGAATAAAATGCATTTGTTTCTAAGATGGGTACATTTTTTTTCCCTTCTGCCTGAACTGGGCAAAACAAGCCTTAGCTCAACCCTAGATGGATGGGGGGTGGAGTGTGGGCAAGACAGGTTGCAACCGTTGGGTCTGTGTTTTCAAGGTGTGAACAGCGGGTCAGTGCGTCCAAGAGGCTTACAATCCATCAGTCCTCCAACGTCCTGACCGTGTGCTTGAAGAGATTCGATCCTTTCTTTGGCAGAAAGATTAGCAAGGTATGTAAACAAGTGCACGGCCACGTTGTCTGCTTGGAAGGAGTCCTTTCCCGAAGGAGAATGCTTGTTCTGGAAGTTGTTCGTGTCTGCACACGATGGCTATGGAGTGCAGCCGTCTGAGAAAAAGAATTGCAACAGCTCTGCCTTGCTCTTGCCCTTGTGGCCAGAGGAAAGTTCCAGGGTGAAGATGAGCACCTGGGTGCTCATGAAGAGTTGGGTTGGCCGAGAACAGTTTTCTGCCACTTTGGTGATGACATGGCGACACCTGTTTCTGATGAACTGAGAAGATCCTTTGACAGGTTTTTCTCAGGCTGCTTCCCAAAGACTCTCAGGATAACTTGGGAATCCTCTTGGTGTCTCCTTAGGTCGTGCGGTACCCAGAATATTTGGACCTTGGCAAATACACATCTGAAGCGGCTGGAGGACCACTCCTCTATTCCTTGTATGCCGTCCTGGTCCATGAAGGTCACAGCTGTCAGCAAGGACACTATTACTGCTTTGTAAAGGTAAAAGTGTGATTTGCATTTGTCTGTTGTGCCCTTCAGTGATGTACTGCCTGTGTTTTTGTTTTCAAAAGCCTGCCGTTCATCTGAAGATAGAATTGCTTTGCTTTGCAGGCCAGCGATGGACGGTGGTACAAGATGGACGATGAGTCTGTGGTTCTGTGTGACATCCAGACGGTTCTTGGCCAGCGCGCATATTTACTCTTCTATGTCAGGTAAGAACAAGTGTGAAAGGGTGTTCAGAATACGCTCCCTCTCCTGTTTCTGATCTTGTTGTTGCTGTTCTTCTCCGGTGGGCTTTGCTTTCTGTCCTAAGAGAGAAAGACCGTCCAGCTGAGTTCTGTCTGCTCTGCAGATGGCCCCGTCGTTTCTTCTTCTTCCTTGTTTGGCACTCATTTGTTGTGATTGTGTAAATTGCTATCTGTCTGCTCTCTGGGCCTGGCTAGCTGTGAAGAGAGGTGAAATGGGGGTTCAAGAGGGTAGAAAGATGAATTCCTGCTCTGGAAGGGGCAGATAGGACTGGCAGAGCACAATCTAATTTCCAGCTTCCAGTCCGGGTTCAGTCTTCTGTGTGTCATATCAAGTGCTGCCAGAAGATGTCAGGATGAGAGTGAAGCCACGTGGAGGCTGCGAGAACAACCCTAGACTAAGATCCCTGTTGTTTCTCCAGGCACCACGATTTGACCCCTGGAGCGGGCACTGAACGCCAAGAGACACAGAGCACTGGGTTGGCAAAGTCGGTTCCAGAGCTGAAGAGTCCATTTTCGGGAGGCTTCGTGGCACCGAGAAAGCCGGAAGGTGAAGCAAGTATGCAGAGGATCCAGCGGAACGGAAGCCCACGGGACTCCGCAGCGCCTCGCCCTCAGCGCTGCGGCAGGAAGAGAAGGCACTCTGCCACTGAGGAGGGGGAGAAGCTGGACGGGAGCCACCCGGACTGTCCGCCTCCCAAGCGCAGGCGCACCGGCCCTGTGGAAACGCAGAAGCGCGCTCCCCGTCAGCTGCGGCGTGGCAGTGGGATCCTGCGCCGCTCTTCCCACAGGGCCAGAAACAGCTCAGGGTATGGCAGAAGCTCCATTTGGGAACGGCTGTACAGCTCGAGCGGCCACCGAGCAGACTGGCACCCCAGGTCGCGAGGGGAGCAGCAGCCTGGGAAATACTCGCTCGAAAAACAAGGTGCGCTCCCCCCAGTGCCCATTGACCCAGAGGCTGCGAACGAAAAACCGCCGTGCAGAAAGAGAAAACAGACCTGTGCAGAGGAGGGTGACGGTGCGCCCGAAAGAAAGCGGCGAAGGATAGAAGTGAGACTTCTGGCGATCCAGCCTTTAAAGGGAAATGCCAGAACGGGAAGAAGATCAAGAAATCCAAAGTGAGCACTGGAGAGGAGACTGCAAAGGAGGCTGCGTTTGCAGCCTCACCTGGCAATGCTGCCAACCTCTCTGCCAGGTGTTCCAGGTGCACGGCTTATGGACAGAAGCGTTCAGTACTCGTGACTGAAATTACCATCGAAACTGGCCACTGACCATCAGAGGCCACAGACAAACATTCTCAAGAGGATGCTGACCGCTGAACTTGACATGTGTGTTTGCAACAATAAAATTGCTGTCATAGCCAAACCCAGTCCTAAGTGGCGCCACCTGATTTCCCTAGAGAGTTTGACGACTCAGGAACCAATGGAGGAGCTTGGTTTGGGTTTTCTTTGGTTGTTTATTTCTTTACATTTTTTAAATTTCAGCCTTCATCGATGCAAGCAGCCTTGTGAGATAGAAGGGCAGAAGCTTTCTACAGCTGCTGAGCATAATAAATTAGCACGTAGAGTTCTCAGTGAAAATATGCCAAAGCACAGAGCATCTCCAGGGCTGCTCGATTAGAGACTCAGGTGCTTGTGTTCTCCTGGCAAACATGGACATTAGTGCTGGGGAAAAAAAGACAACAGTGATGAGTCTTGAGGATGAACTTTGATCTTGAGTGTCTCTTCCAACCAAAATGATTCTGTGACTCTGTTCTACAGTTCTCTTGTTGGCTGCTTGAGCTTTTTCACCCCCTGCTGTAATCAGGTCACACCAGGGTTGGACACGAGGAGCTGTGAAACCTGCGTTGCGGTGCTGGACGATTGTTGGTGGTGAGTACAGAGCTTGGGTCGCCAGAGCTGTCCCTTCATCCTCCTTCAGCAGCACTCAAGCAGTTTGGAGGAAGCCAGTCCTCAAGAACTCGCTGGGAAAGGCCAAGCCAGGAAAAAGGAAAGGTTGATTACAGGAAAGTATGAAATATATATGCAGGGAGCACTAAGTCAGAAAAGGCTTCCCACGGATGCGCGAGCGAGACGCCCTGGAGCTGTGCAGCACTGTGCGAGGAGGACACCCCATCCAATGCACCCAATTCCCGGCTAAACCTGAATAGCAGTAAACATCAAATGCTCAGGCCTGTACAAGGATTGTTGTGGTCCCATTTCGTCTTTAGTCACTAAAAGGTGTCGGGCGGATGCTGCAGCACTGGGGGGAGATGCAGGGTCTGGTCTGATTGAAGCGGTTTTGGCCGGGGATCCGGTGTGTGCAGGGAGGTGGATTCACTGTGAAACGGCGGCTGGTTTGGGGGGTGAGACCAGAATCCACAGAGTGGGAGATGAGGCTGCAAGAAGCATCTTGTAATGATGCTTCCAGACTGATTGTGGAGGATGGGAGTAGGACACAGGGACGTGACCAGCGACTGGTCCTTCCTGCTGGGAGCCCTCGGGGGGGGGAAGGTGTAGCCTCAGCCTCTCCCTCTGCATTCTTTTTCGCTCTCCCTCTGCATTGTGCCCGGTTGTGCAGGGGTGGCTGGACCAGCCTGAGCCTCTTTCTTCAGATGCCAAAACTCAGGGCCCAAACAAAGGGGATATTTCCCCCGGGGGGCTCAGCAGCACCTCCTGACCCTGAGCAAGAGGTGGTGGGTGAACCATCCCTGGAGACATCCCAGGCCAGGCTGGACGGGGCTCTGAGCAACCTGAGCTGGTGAAGATGTCCCTGCTCATGGCAGGGGGTCACTGGGGAGCTGGGAAGGTCTCAACCCAAACCATTCTATGATTTTCCGCTTCACAGCAGCAGTTCACGGCCGTGCCAGGTGCCGGTAGCTGTCTCTGCCCCTCCACCTGCTCTGGGTCACCGCAGGCCAGCCCGGCTGCTCTGGGGCTCAGCTGGGGCTGTTTAAGCCCTGACAGGTCTCACCTGGAGCCTGGTGGGTCCATAAGCACCCACCTGGGCTCTTTGTGGGCAGCTCCCCTTATAAACCAGCAGCCTGAGTGTCCTGAGGGCTTTTTCTTTCTTCCTTCCTTCCTTCCTTTCTTTCCCCCTTTCAGGGCAGAGCTGGTGTCCCTGCTGCACTCATGGCAGAGACTGGGCGGTGCTGACATCCCAAAGGCCACCAGCGCACGCCTGTGTCCCCGCTGCTGTGCCAGGAGCTTCTGCAACGTGAGCAATGCCTTGGGGGCTGATCTGTTGGACCGCAGCTGCTCCATCCCCGACCCACAGCTGGTCTGGAGGATCGTGTCCCAGGTGGAGTTCTACCTTTCCGATGAGAACCTGGCCAAGGACGCTTTCCTGCTGAAACACATCCAGAAGAACAAGATTGGCTTTGTCAGAATCAAACGGCTGACATCCTTCAAGAAGGCAGGTGGCTCCCGGTGCTGGCCAGCGGGGCTGCGAAGTGGTCTTCATGTGGATGGTGTCCGTGTGTCTGGGTGTCCTCTGGCTGCTTCTGCTGGGGTGTATGGGGAGGTCCAGGTTGCCATTTCCAGAGCCCATTGGGAACGTTCTCCTGCAAACCCCAAAGATGCTGATGTGGCATGGCGACGTTGCTTTGCTGTGGTTTCAGGTTGATGGGGTCGCAGCCTGCCTGGACAGCAGGCTTAGGGTGATCCCTGCCTGAGACACACATGGAGACGTGGTGACCCCTATCTCTTCCACAGGTGAAATTCCTGACGCGTGACTGGAAGCTCACGCTCTACACCCTGCGGTTCTCGGAGCTGCTGGAAGCGAACGAGGAGGGCACCAAAGTGCGGCGGCGTGTCCCCATCCCCGAGTCCCGGCTCAGCATCCCCCCCAGCAAACTGCTGCTGGCCTGGGAGCTGCTGCCCCGCGAGCAGGATGCGCTGTCGCTGCTGCAGAAGAACTTCCTGGAGATCATCACGAGGATGTTAAGCCCCTTTGGCGCCATCGCCTCCATCCACATCCTGCGCCCGGGCCGCAAGCTGCCCTCGGATGCGTGCAAATACGCGTCGCGCTTCCCCGAGCTGCTGAGCCGGTGCTGCTCGCTGGTGGAGTACGAGAGCCTGGGGAGCGCCCGCAGAGCCCTGGTGGAGCTCGGCCACCCGGGCGGCCAGAGCATCAGGGTGGACCCGCTCAGCAGGAAGGGCTCCAAGAAGAAACCGGAGGTGGTGGAGGAGCTGGTGGATCATCCGGGTTTGAAAGCGCAGGCAACAGCCGCGACGTTCCCCTACGACCTCGGGGGCTCCCGGCTAGGCAGCGCTCAGGAGCTGAACGGTGCATCGGCGTTGCCATCACTCCTCCTGAACAAGGAGCCCTCGGAACCCACCTGGTCCAGCAGCGATTTCAGTCCCAGCAACTGGAGCGACACCTTCACCGGATCACTCCTCTCCAGCGACCACTTCCTTCCCTTTGACGCCAACGTGGGCACCGGCAGCTGCTCCAGCCCTGAGAGCCCCCGCGGTGCCTGAGGCAGCGGGACACCCACCTGGGCCCCCTGGGCCGGCAGCTCCTCTCGCGATCCCAAACCCTGATCTGGGATCTCCCCAGCAACAACCGGTGTGTCTGACCTCCTCGGGCTCTGCGACGGGGTCCTGCGCCTGCCCCACAGCCACAATGGCACCAGCGGCTTCTCCAGCAGCATCGGGAGGGGAAAGCTCGTCCTGCAGTGCTGAGGCTTCTCTACATTTGGGTTTGGGGATTCTTTTTTTCTCCTTTTCTCTGCGCCCCCCCAGAGCTGTGGTGGGTGCTGCAGCTGCTCCAGGGACCTGAGTTTTGGGCCAGGATGAAGCTCGGGGTGCTGAGCGGCAGCGGGGGCTGCACTGTCACCAGCGTCCGGGATGGGGACTCAATGGACCTGCTGCCGCCTGGACCCGCGGAGCTGGGGTCGCCGGGTGCTCCATGGCCCCCAGGTTGTGGAGCTGGGGTGGGAAATGAGCAATAAAGGGAGATGAGATTTCCAGGCAACTTCTGGCCAGTGTAGTGATTGTTTGGTTGGTTGCAGGACCAGGGAGTGGATAAACAGCTGCCCAAGGTACAGCCAGATTAGGGCAGGAGGGTCCCTGCCCTGCAGTGCCTCCCTTGCCATTCTGGGGGTGATTTGGGGTTATCTTGCTGCAGCAGGGAGGCGAAGCCTGGTCTGTGGTTCCCAGTGCCCCTTCACCCCACACAGGCATAGAGCAGATCCAGAAAAACAGCATTTAATGGAAAACAAAAAAGAAAAAAGGTCCCATGAAAGCCACTCCAGCCCCCCTCCCCCCTAATGCAGCATCCCGTCCTCCCAAACCACTCCAGCCCCCTCCCTAATGCAGCATCGCGTCCTCCCAAACCCCTCCAACCCCCTCCCTAATGCAGCATCCCGTCCTCCCAAACCCCTCCAGCCCCCCTTCCCAATGCAGCATCGCGTCCTCCCAAACTCCTCCAACCCCCACCCCCCGGCGAACCCCATCCCCCACTCAGGGTCTAATTGCCCCCTGCCACCCCTGCCCTGCGCTTGCTGGGGGGCTCAGGCTCGGGGCTGTGCCCCCGTTCGTGGCTCCGTTTGCGCCCCCCCTGCTCTGCTGGGGCAGCCTGGGACTGTGGTAGCTCCATCGCTGCCCTGCGCTTGCTGGGGGGCTCGGGGCTGTGCCCCTGTTCGTGCCTGCGTTTGCGCCCCTGCTCTTCAGGCTTGGGGACGCTTCTGAGATGTTTCTTGCCCTGGGCATCTTGTAGATTGGTCTTCTTGGGGACCACAAGGTGGCTTGTGGGGTCCCCAGCGGCTTTGTTGTTGGGGGCAGCCGAGCAGCTGGGGCGGACATGGCTGCCTGGAGGTGTCCCTGCAGCGGTGGCCTTGCTGGAGATGCTCAGTCGTGCGAATTTTTCCTCCAGGCTCTGGTAGCCAGATGGGATGGGAGTTGGCAGCACTGGAGTGGCTGCGGCCACCACTGTGCCCTGGTGGTTATAGGGCACGGTCCATTGAATGCGGAACACCCTGGGGTCGAAGCAGCACCCACATGGTGCCGTCAGAAGCCCTGTGAGGGGGAGAGGGAGTTGTCATGGGCTGGTCCCCATCACCAATGTCCCCTGGGTCTGCTGGTGGCTGGGACATCCCCATGGGGTGAGCCTCTGTGCAGGGAACGGGGCTGCAAAGTGGGAGGAGACTCGGTTCTGGGAGGGGAAACGGGAGAGATGGCCCCGGGTGCTGGGGAGATGCTCAGAAACCGGGATTTTCTGGGCACATATGACCCAGGGCAGGGCCGCTTGGCCGCGCTGGCTGAACCCCTGTGCCGGGGACAGGGGTGGTGGGTGCTGGGAGTGCCTGGGGTCGGCAAAGGGACCGAAGGTGCCGGGGTGTCGGAGCAGACGGGGTGCCAGGGGTGCCGTACCTGCTGGTGGGGCCTGGGGGGGCGCCCAGGCTGCAGGGAAGGGCTGCTGCTGCACGGTCGGTGGGCGCAGCGGGGCTGAGCCTGCAAGAGAGACGGGAGCAATGGCCGGCGCTCACCTCCCCACTTGCCCCCATGAGCATCCCGGGCTGAAGGGGTCGGGGTGGGTTCCTACCTGGAGGAAAGAAGTTTTGGGGGAGCACGAATGGCTGTAGCAGCCGCAGGACCGGGCGGACCCAGGAGCCGTTCGCTGGGAACATCATGGTCGCTCTGACCGTTGGTAACTAAGGACTCTTTGGGGTGTCCCAGGAAGGAATGTTGGGGCTCCCAGTGTTCCGCCCCAGCCCAAGAGCCTCCCCAGCTCCTCCTGGGCAGGGAAAGGGTTTAGGGGGTTGGGCGGGTGGTGGGTACAAATGCTTTTTGCTTTAAATGTTATTTTTCAGGGGGAAAAGGAACAAGTCGATGCAGCCGAGCTGTGTGTAGGGACCAAGCTGCCCCTTGTGCCACACAGTGAACACGTTTGTGATCATTGCCTGTGTTTCTGTGCGCTGGAGTGATGCAGAGACAGGAAAAAGGGACGCGAGGGGGTGTCACACAGCACGTGTTCCCCAGACCTCACTCCAGCAGTCCCCTGATCAGCAAAGCCGAGCAGCCCTGGATCCCCCTCGGAGCGGCTGAGCTTTGCCAGGCAGGTGACACTTGGGAAGAGACGAAACCCACCACTGTGTGCTCCCCAAAAAACGGGCTGGATGCTGCACATCTGCCCCCAGGTTGAGGTTGGATCTGGGGAACAGTTTCTTCACAGTATCACAGTATGTTTGGGATTGGAAGGGGCCTCAAAAGATCATCCAGTCCAATCCCCCTGCTGGAGCAGGAATGCCCAGGTGAGGTCGCACAGGAACATGTCCAGGAGGGTTTTGAATGTCTCCAGAGAAGGAGACTCCACAACCCCCCTGGGCAGCCTGTTCCAGTGCTCTGTCACCCTTGCTGAGAAGAAGTTTTTTCTCAAATTTAAGTGGAACCTCTTGTGTTCCAGCTTGATCCCATTACCCCTTGTCCTATCATTGTTTGCCACCGAGAAGAGCCTGGCTCCATCCTCATGGCACTCACCCTTTATATATATATAAACATTAATAAGGTCCCCCCTCAGTCTCCTCTTCTCCAAACTAAAGAGACCCAGCTCCCTCAGCCTTTCTTCATAAGGGAGATGCTCCACTCCCTTAATCATCTTTGTTGCCCTACACTGGACCCTCTCCAGCAGTTCCCTGTCCTTCTGGAACTGAGGGGCCACAACTGGACACAATATTCCAGATGGGGGTCACACCAGGGTGGAGTAGAGGGGAAGGAGGACCTCTCTCGATCTACTAACCACCCCCCTTCTAATACACCCCAGGATGCCATTGGCTTCCTGGCCACAAGGGCCCAGTGCTGGCTCATGGTCATCCTGCTGTCCCCAGGACCCCCAGGTCCCTTTCCCCTACACTGCTCTCTAATATGTAATTTCCCAACCTATACTGGAACCTGGGGTTGGTGGGTGGGTTATACATTAGACAGGAGCTTTAGGGTTTTTGTACTTAGTTGTAGTTGTTTTTTCTGTACATAGATTTGTTTCTTTGTGTGTTTGTTTGTTTTGGTAAATAGATTGATTTATGTTTTTTAAGCCCTGTGCTCTCTGTCATTTTCTTGTATCTGCAGAGCTGTGGTTTCCACTCGCTCTGGGTTCCTGGGGCTGGAGGTGGCTGGGGGTGGTGGCACAGCCACCCCGGGGACAGGGGGTCCCTGTGCACTGAGGGCTCCCACTTGCAGAGACATGGCACTGGGCACCAGTGGGGTTGGTTCATGGGCTGCTGGAGAGCGGTGTCCCCAACAGCAAAGCTGTCACCAGCAACGAGTGAGCCATGAGAGCCTTGGGAACGGCTTGTGCCGGGATCAGGGAGAAGGTTTTGCAGCTGTAGGTGCTGCTGTTTAAGGCTCTGAACCTACACATGCGCAGGGCTTGGGAGCTGTTCCCCACCAGGCTGGGGTCAGGACCGGGGTTGCTCCCAGCTTGCAGAAGCATCCGGGCTGGAGCCAGTGGGAGCTGTTCCTCTCCTCTGGATGCATGCAAGGACATTCAAGTCCTTCTCAAATGGTGGGGCCCAGCCCGACACACAGTGCTCCAGGTGAGGCTGCACCAAGCCTGGACCCAGTGGGACAACCCCTTCTCTTGGCTGGCTGGTCGGGCTGTGTTTGACGTCCCCAAGACGCCGTTTGCCCTGTCCGAGCCCGGGCACACTGCTGGCTCCTGAGCCGCTGCCCCCCCAGCACCCCAGATCCCTTTCTGCAGGGCTGCTCTCCAGCTGCTCCTCTCCCCGTTTACACTTGTGCAGCTGTTGCCCCCTCACAGGGGCAGAACCCGCATTTGGGCTTGTTACACATCAACCCATTCGTCATCGCCCAGTGCTCCAGTCTGTCCAGATGCCTCTGCAGGGCTTCTCGTCTCTTGAGAAGCTCAACACGGAATCACAGACTGGTTGGGGTTGGGAAGGACCTCTGGAGATCACCTAGTCCAACCCACCTGCTAGACCGGGTTCACCAGAGCAGATGGCACAGAATGGCATCTACGTGTGTTCTGAGTGTTTCCAGAGGAGGAGACTCTCCATCCTCTCTAGGCAGCCTGTTCCAGGGCTCTGGCACCCTCACAGTAAAGAAGTTTCTCCTCATGTCGAGACAGATCCTCCTGTGTGTCATTCTGTGCCCGTTGCCCCTCACCGTGTCATTGGGCACCACTGAAAAGAGTCGGGCCCATCCTCTTCACAGCCACCCTGGGGATATTTAGCAGCATAAACACGATCTCCTGTCAGCTTGTCTTCTCCAGGCCGAACAGACCCAGTTCTCTCTCTTACCTCTTCAGAAAGAAGCTCCAGAGCCCTCATCATCTCTGTGTCTCTCCACTGGACTCTCTCCAGTAATTCCTTCTCCTTTGTAAGCTGCTGTCGAGGGTTTAGATTGCAGAGTGAGAATAAAACCCTGGCAGATGTATTGTTAACCTCCTCTCCTCCCTCCACTTAGCCCTTTTGCCCCTCCCTCTCTCCCCTTCCCACTCAGGACAGGCCATCGGGAGGGAAAGAAGGACAGAGAGAGAAGAGAGTTGGAAAAATTAAAGATGTTTTATTAATGGTGCTGATAAGAATAGAGAAAATAATACAAAATATACAAAATCAATCTGATAAGTCCCAGTAACTGCAGAGCCCGCACCCGAAATCCTGGACTGGACTCTGCAGCAATCCGGAGGTGGATTCAGTCTGTCACAGGCCTCAGTTTGCAGGGACAACTCGCAACGTCCTCTTCTAATGTCGCCATAAGGAAAAGGGACGAGATCCTCTTGATCTCCCACTTTTATATGAAGTATCACGTGAATGGAATGTTATACACAGTTGGTCAGTTTCTGGGTCGCCAGTTTCCTGTTGCCCCTCTCATGAGATGTTCATCCATGCTTATCACTAACCTCGCATTGCATTGCTATTTTCACCAAAACATGGATCTGGTTTTCCAGGAAAATGCAGCTGATATGAAGCTTGAGCTGACAGGCAAATTCACTAAAAGAGAAACTTGATTTTTAACAGAACCAGGACATTCCACCCCTTATAATATGCCATTCACAGAATACTTAAACCTTATCAATACAATCTATCAATACAATCTAATTAATCACTACTAATATATATATACACATATGTACATATATACACAGGAGTAATTAATTTAATCAGTGGACCATCCTTTGAAAAGTTCATTAAGTTCATGTCGTCACGACAGTCTCTCAGGGGAGGAAAAATGGTGCATCTAGTGCATCTCATGACCACTGTTTGTGGGTTAAAAGACTCTTATCAGTTTCAGAGAAGTTGTCAGGCGCCACTCGAAGAAGCGAGCGCTGGTTTCATCATCACCGTCTTCGTCTGAAAGACACTTATGAAACACTGTTTGTGCAGCAATTCACATCATGCAATTAAGTATTGAATATTTTCACCTAAAATCAAATCCCCTTGAGGTAAACACCGGACTTCTCCATCCTTATGCATCACCCAGCATGTGCTGCCAGGTCCTGGGCAAAAACAATCCCAGGAGTGGGCTTGCCTTTGCCTGAGGCAGGAGGAACCCAGACTGCCTTTCCTAACATGTTTTTCATGTGTACTACAGGGACTGTATCTCCTTCTACAATACGTAGCATTTCTGATTGGGCAGGCCCGGCTCGATTGGTTGATCCCCTGGTGTTGACCAACCAAGTGGCTTTTGCTAAATGTGAATCCCAGTTTTTAAAGGTTCCACATCCAATGCCTTTAGTGTAGTTTTTAGCAAACCATTGTACCTTTCAATTTTCCCAGAGGCTGGTGCATGATATGGAATATGATATACCCACTCATTACCATGTTCTTTGGCCCAGTTGTCTATAAGACTGTTTTTGAAATGAGTACCATTGTCTGATTCAATTCTTTCTGGCGTACCATGTCGCCAAAGGACTTGCTTTTCAAGGCCCAAGATAGTATTTTGGGCTGTAGCATGAAGTACGGCATATGTTTCCAACCATCCAGTGGTTGCTTCCACCATTGTAAGTACATAACGCTTACCTTGACGTGTTTGTGGAAGTGTAATATAATCAATCTGCCAAGCCTCCCCATGCCTATACTTTAACCATGGCCCCCCATACCATACAGGCTTTAACCGTTTCGCTTGTTTGATTTCGGTGCAAGTTTCACATTCAGGAATAACCTGTGAAATAGTGTCCATAGTTAAGTCCACCCCTCGATCATGAGCCCATTTATACGTTGCATCTCTACCTTGATGCCCTGAAGCATCATGGACCCACCAGGCTAGGAAAAGTTCACCTTTATGTTGCCAGTCCAAGTCCACCTCAGCTACTTGAATCTTAGCAGCTTGATCCGCTTGTTGGTTGTTTAGATGTTCCTCGGTGGCTCGACTTTTAGGCACATGAGCATCTACATGGCGAACTTTCACAGGCAGGCTCTCTAGCCGAGCAGCAATGTCTTGCCACAGGGTGGCAGCCCAAATGGGTTTACCTCTGCGCTGCCAGTTGCTTTTCTTCCATTGCTATAGCCACCCCCACAAGGCATTTGCTACCATCCATGGGTCAGTATAGAGATAAAGTATTGGCCACTTCTCTCGTTCAGCAATGTCCAAAGCCAGCTGGATGGCTTTCACTTCTGCAAATTGACTGTATTCACCTTGTCCTTCAGTGGCTTCTGTAACTTGTCGTGTGGGACTCCACACAGCAGCTTTCCACCTTCGATGTTTTCCTACAAGACGACAGGATCCATCTGTGAACAGTGCATACTGCTTATCAGTCTCTGAAAGAGTATTATACGGTGGTGCTTCTTCAGCACGTGTTACTTCTTCCTCATCTGGAGACATCCCAGTGCCTTTACTTTCTGGCCAGTCTGTAATCTCTTCTAAGATCCCTGGGCGATTGGGATTTCCAATTCGAGCTCGTTGCGTGATCAATGCAATCCATTTACTCCACGTAACATCGGTTGCATCATGTGTAGAGGGAACCGTCCCTTTGAACATCCAGCTCAGCACCGGCAGTCGAGGTGCCAGGAGGAGCTGTGCTTCAGTACCGATCACTTCTGAAGCAGCTCGGACTCCTGCATATGTGGCCAGTATCTCTTTTTCAGTTGGAGTATAGGTGGCCTCAGATCCTTTGTATCCTCGACTCCAAAAACCTAAGGGTTGACCTCGGGTTTCTCCTGATGCTTTCTGCCAGAGGCCGGGACATTGAGAATTTTTTCCTAATACCCCATCTTAACCTCCCCTGGCGCAATGTGAGGCCTCTTGTCTCTTGATACTTGGGGAGAAGTTCTTTACCCGCCAAAGAGTACACCCAAGCAGGCCATGAGCTGCAGCTTCTCCAGGAGATGCTGTGGGATGCGGTGTCAAAGGCTTTACTGAAGTCTAATTACACAACATCCACGGCCTTTCCCTCATCTACTAGGTGGGTCACCTCGTTGTAGAAGGACATCAGGTTGGTGAAGCAGGACCTGCCTTTCACAAACCATGTTGAGTGGGCCTGATCACATGGTTTTCTTGTATGTGCTGTGTGATATCACTCGGGATGTTCTGCTCCATGACATTCCCTGGCACCGAGACCACACTGACAGGTCTGTAGTTCCCCGGATCTTCCTTCCAGCTCTTCTTGTGGATGGGCGTCACATTAGCCAACTGCCTGTGAACTGGGGCCTCCCCAGGTAACCAGGATTGCTGATAGATAGTGCAAAGTGGCTTAGTGATCACCTTGGCCAGCTCCCTCAGCACCCTTGGGTATATCCCATCTGGCCCCATAGACTTGTGGGTGTGCAAGTGGTGTAACAGGTGGTTAACCATTTCCCCTTGGATTACTGGGGCTTCATTCTGCACCCTAAGCCTGCTTCCTGTCTCAGGGGCTGGGTACCTGGAGCACAACCGCTCTGACTCTTAAAGACTGAGGCAAAGAAGGCATTTAGTACTTCAGCCTTTCCCTCGTCTTCTGTCGCTGTGTTTCCCCCGTACCGATCCGGGGATGGAGATTCCGTTTAGCCCTCCTTTTGTTGCTCATATATTTATAGGAACATTTCTTGTTGCCTTTCGCAGTGGTGCCCAGGCTCAGCTCTAGTTGGTCTCTGGCCTTTCTAATTTTCTCCCTGCATAACTTTGCGGCATTCTTGTATTCCTCTTGAGCAGCCTGCCCCTCCTTGCAAAGCTTATCAATTCTCCCTTTATTCCCAAGTTCCAGCTGCAGCTCTCTATTCAGCTAGGCCAGAAATTCTTCCCCGCCATCTCGTCTTTAGGCAGACAGGGACAGCGTGCTTCTGTGCCTCTAAGATTTCCTTCTTGAAGAGAGACCAGTTTTCCTGGGCTGCTTTGTCCTTCAGGACTGCTTCCCAAGGGACTCTGGCAAGCAGGCTCCTGAACAGGTCCAAGTTTACCCCTTGGAAGTCCAAGGTGGCAGTTCTGCTGAGCATCCTGCTAACTTCTCCAGGAACGGAAAACTCCGTCATTTCATGGTCACTATGCCCAAGGCAACCTCCCTGTTGCCCACGAGTCCTTCTGTATTTCTTTTGATGGTATCCATGCAGGTCCTGGTCACGTAAGAGCTCACTTGTTGCTGGTGGCAGCTTTCCTGTTGGGGGCACCGCTTTCCAGCAGCCCATGAACCAACCCCACTGGTGCCCAGTGCCGTGAGCACTGCAAGTGGGACCAGTCTGTGCACAGGGACCCCCTGTCCCCAGGGCGGCCGTGCCAGCACCCCCAGCCACCTCCAGCCCCAGGAACCCAGAGTGAGCGGAAACCACAACTTGGCAAATACCAGAAAAAGACAGAGAGTGCAGGTCTGAAAAAACATGAATAAATATATTTACAGGAAAAAACAGAAAAGTAAACCTATTTAGAGAAAGAAACCCGAACTACAACAAACGAAATACAATCAACATACTACTTAATACATACAACATAAACATACACTACACTATCAATAAACACACACTACAAATCAATACACTACGTAAATACACACAACAAACTACTAACTCCCTCTTCTGTCTATCCCACCCCACCAAGCCCATCATCAACATATCATCTACTCATCCACTTCCATTTCCTCTAACATGTCACTGTCCACTTCCATTTCTTCCTCTGCATCCTCATCCACTTCCATGTCTTCATCCATCTGCACTTGATCCACCTCCATGTCTTCTTCAATGTTTTCATCCACCTCCATCTCCTCTACCTGCTCAGCCCCCATGCAGCAACTGGCTCTCCAGCCCCCAGCACAGTGTGGTGTAGCCTAAGGCAAAAGCCAAGCAGAAAAGTGCATTGGTCCTGCCCTGGGCAGCTCAGCAGAGCTGTGGGACAGGGGTCTCAGCACCCCCGACCCCTCTTGCTGCCCAGGGAGAGCTGTGGGGTGATGGGTCCCCTGGGCACTTCGCCAGCAGGAGCTGCCTGGACTTGGGGCAGCTCGTGGGCCACCAGCACCCACGGGCCAGCACCTGCATCCGGAGTATCCCGTGCTTTGTGCGCTTCGGCATCTTGGGGAGCTCGGTGTTCTTGCAGGTCTGTGGGAGCAGAGAGGGCAGGGGTGAGCAGCCATGTCCCTGCCCCATGGGGTGTCACAGGCACAGACCCCAGCCCCACACCTGCCTTGGTGCCCAGAAGCTCCTTACCTTGCACAGGTGTTTTCTTGGCTGTGTGCTGCTCCCCGGGCAGGGCTGGGCTGCCCTGGCTCCAGCCTGGAAAGGGGCAGAGGAGGCACGGGCTCAGGCTCCAGGCAGCACCAGCTGCTCCTGCTGAGCATCCCTCTGACACGAGCCCGGGGTGCCCTGGGCTCCCATGGGGACGTGTCCCACAGGCAGGGATGCTTGATTTCAGCAGGGGACGAGCAGCCCAGAAGGGCTTCTCCCAGCCCGTGGCCTTGCAGGGGTGGCTGGAGAGGATGAGCTGAGCTCCTGGTCCCCAAGCTCCCCAGAATGGGGTCCCCACCCCACGCCATCCCCGCAGTGCCTGCTCCCGCCTGCCCGGGCAGTGGAGGTGCCCAAAGCCATGGAGCGGGACTGTACCTCCAGCAACACAAGTCTCCTCTTGCTCCGGAGCTTCACAACAAAAGACGGGTTGAGCAGAAAAAAGGGACTGAGGTGCTGGGTGTAGGCGAGAAGGGTTGGGTTATGCAGTCGAAGCACTGGGAATGGGAGAGAAGGGCTGGACTGGGAGCAGGGTAAGCGGGAAGAAAGCAAGAGGAGCAGACAAGGTGGGCAGTGCTGAGAGATGGAGAGGGTCGCTGTGGTGTGCTTGTTGCCAGGCACCAGCGCTGCAGATGGAACACGAGCCGTGACATCACACCTGGGTTGCATGGGCACTCTGGTTTGGCTGAGCAGCAGGGATGGGGATGACCCGCTCTCAGTGGTGGTTATGGAGCTACTAACCTGCCTTTTCACCAGTTTCATCATCCCAACCAGTTCTACTTCCATGCAGCCTTGAGCGGTTCTTCCCAACCGTCCCGTCATGCCCGGCAGCCATCCTCACCCCTCACAAATGTTGTTCTCCTGTTGGTTCCTGCAGTAGCTGAAGTTCACCTCCCTGTCCATGGCCATCCCTTTGCAGGCTCTGGTCTCGCTTTGCCCCTGTACAGCACAGCTGCTCTTCCACATGGGCACCAATGGCACCGCAAGTCCCAGCCTGGGTACTGTCAAGGAAGACCAGAAAGCCTTGGGGTACAAGTGAATAAATCTGATGCCCAGGTCATCTTTTCCTCCCTTCTACCAATTAAAGGAAAGGGCGCAGACAGAAAGAGATGTATAATGCACATCAACTCCATGCTTTGTGGCTGGTGGCGTCCTAAGGGTTTTGGCTGCTATGACAATGGGACATTGATGACTATAAGCAGCTAGGGAGGGATGGGATCCACCTGTCTAGAAGAGGCGAGGGAATGTTTGGCAGCAGGCTGGCCAACTTGGTGAGGTGGGCTTTCAGCTGAAGGGCTCAGGGACAGTGTCCAAAGTGGCAAAACCCATGCCAACACATCCAACTGGGGAAAATAAGCCAGGCCAACCAGAGAAGCGACAAATGCTCCTGAGCAGCCTCCCAAGATGAGGACCAGAAGGCCAACCAGCTCCAGGGTGTGTATGGCTGTGGTGGATCCTTCTGCAGACCTCACGGGAAACCTGCACACTCGATTCCTTCTCTGAAATGTCTGTGCACCAACGCACCCAGCATGGGGAACAAACAGGAACAACGAGAGATCCGTGTATGGTCACACAGCCACGATCTCTTTGCCATTCTAGAGACACGGTGGCGCAGCTCACACAACTGGAAGGGTCTGTACTTTTTTGGAAAGACAGACCAGCAAGGGCAGTGGGGGAGTTGTGCTTTATGTGAGAGAGCAACTCGAATGTATCAAGCTCTGCCTGAGGGGATGAAAAATGAGTCCAGAGCTTATGGGTAAAAATGAAGGGCCAGACTAACACGGGGTGACGTGTTGTGGGTGTTTCCTACAGGCCCTGAGCAGAAAGAGACGCCGATGAGTCTTCTCCCAAGTTGGTGGACAACAGGTTGACCATGAGGCAGCAATGTGCCCTTGTGGCCAAGAGTCTCCTGGGGAGCATTAGGAAGAGCGTGACCAGCAGGTCGAGGCAGATTATCTTCCCTCTCTGATCTACCCTGGTGAGGCCGCACCTGGGGTTGTGTGTCCAGCTCTGGACTCTCCAGCTTACAAAGGAGAAGGAATTACTGGAGAGAGTCCAGTGGAGAGACACAGAGATGATGAGGGCTCTGGAGCTTCTTTCTGAAGAGGCAAGACTGAGAGAATTGGGTCTGTTTGGCCTGGAGAAGAGAAGCTGACAGGGGATCGTGTTTATGCTGCTAAACATCCCCAGGGTGGGTGTGAAGAGGATGGGCCAAACTCTTTTCAGTGGTGCCCAATGACAGGGTGAGGGGCAACGGGCACAGAATGACACACAGGAGGATCTGTCTTGACATGAGGAGAAACTTCTTTACTGCGAGGGTGCCAGAGCCCTGGAACAGGCTGCCTAGAGAGGATGGAGAGTCTCCTCCTCTGGAAACACTCAGAACACACGTAGATGCCATTCTGTGCCATCTGCTCTGGTGAACCCGGTCTAGCAGGTGGGTTGGACTAGATGTTCTCCAGAGGTCCTTCCCAACCCCAACCAGTCTGTGATTCCGTGTTGAGCTTCTCAAGAGACGAGAGGCCCTGCAGAGGCATCTGGACAGACTGGAGCATTGGGTGATGATGAATGGGTTGATGTGTAAAAAGCCAAATGCGGGTTCTGCCCCTGGGAGGGGGCAACAGCTGCACAAATCTAAACGAGGAGAGGAGCAGCTGGAGAGCAGCCCTGCAGAAAGGGACCTGGGGTGCTGGGGGGGCAGCGGCTCAGGAGCCAACAGTGTGCCTGGGCTCGGAAAGGGCAAACGGCGTCTTGGGGACGTCAAACACAGCCCGACCAGCCAGCCAAGAGAAGGGATTGTCCCACTGGGTCCAGGCTTGGTGCAGCCTCACCTGGAGCACTGTGTGTCGGGCTGGGCCCCACCATTTGAGAAGGACTTGAATGTCCTTGCATGCGTCCAGAGGAGAGGAACAGCTCCCACTGGCTCCAGCCCGGATGCTTCTGCAAGCTGGGAGCAACCCCGGTCCTGACCCCAGCCTGGTGGGGAACAGCTCCAAAGCCCTGCGCATGGGTAGGTTCAGAGCCTTAAACAGCAGCACCTACAGCTGCAAAACCTTCTCCCTGATCCCGGCACAAGCCGTTCCCAAGGCTCTCATGGTTCACTCGTTGCTGGTGACAGCTTTGCTGTTGGGGACACCGCTCTCCAGCAACTCATGAACCAACCCCACTGGTGCCCAGTGCCATGTCTCTGCAAGTGGGACCCCTCAGTGCACAGGGACCCCCTGTCCCCGGGGTGGCCGTGCCAGCACCCCCAGCCACCTCCAGCCCCAGGAACCCAGAGCGAGTGGAAACCACAGCTCTGCAGATACAAGAAAATGACAGAGAGCACAGGGCTGAAAAAACATAAATCAATATATTTACCAAAACAAACAAACACACAAAGAAAAAAAACTATGTACAGGAAAAACAACTAGATACAACAAAGCACAAAAGTCCCTCTCTAATGCACAACCCACCCACAAAGCCCAACAACATCATTGCACTGGCTGCAGGCAGTGGCTGGGGGAACACAGGGGACCTGGAGGGGACGTGAGGATCACAGGGGGCACATGGCCCGCACTTTTCCCCCCTGCACCACAATTTACCCCCAATCCCCTCTGGTTTTAGAATCCCGAATAATTTAGGTAGGAAAAGACCCAACCGTTCCCCTGACACCCGAAACCAAAACACCCGTCGCTGATTTATCACGAATCCCTTTGGGCCTCGAGTGTTTTATTCCACCCGAGCGACCCCCGGATGAAACACCGGCACGCTCAAGTTCTCGTGTTTGTAGCAAATTCCCCGTTTTGCCCCATTTTTGTTTCTCAAACTGGGATGAACATCCCTGGCTCTTCTCAAATGCAAAATAACAGGTGTTTCGCTGCCCTCTGGGCTGAACTTCGCTGCTGCTTAATGGGGATAAACCTGGCATTTTTATTAGTGTGAATTTCCTTAATCGGGATCTTCCCTATGATCTTAATGGGGATCACAGTATCACAGTATGTTTGGGATTGGAAGTGACCTCAAAAGCTCATCCAGTCCAATCCCCCTGCTGGAGCAGGAACACCTAAGTGAGGTCTCACAGGAACATGTCCAGGAGGGTTTTGAATGTCTGCAGAGAAGGAGACTCCACAACCCCCTTGGGCAGCCTGATCCAGTGCTCTGTCACCCTTACTGAGAAGAAGTTTTTTCTCAAGTTTAAGTGGAACCTCTTGTGTTCCAGCTTGATCCCATCACCCCTTGTCCTATCATTGTTTGCCACCAAGAAGAGCCTGGCTCCATCCTCGTGGCACTCACCCTTTATATATTTATAAGCATTAATAAGTTCACCCCTCAGTCTCCTCTTCTCCAAACTAAAGAGACCCAGCTCCCTCAGCCTTTTTTCATAAGGGAGATGCTCCACTCCCTTAATCATCTTTGTTGCCCTACGCTGGACCCTCTCCAGCAGTTCCCTGTCCTTCTGGAACTGAGGGGCCCAGAACTGGACACAATATTCCAGATGTGGTCTCACCAGGGCGGAGTAGAGGGGAAGGAGGACCTCTCTCGATCTACTAGCCACCCCCCTTGTAATACACCCCAGGATGCCATTGGCTTCCTGGCCACAAGGGCACAGTGCTGGCTCATGGTCATCCTGCTGTCCCCAGGACCCCCAGGTCCCTTTCCCCTACACTGCTCTCTAACATGTAATTTCCCAACCTATACTGGCACCTGGGGTTGTTCCTGCCCAGATGCAGGACTTCCCTTGTTAAATTTCATCAGGTTATTCCCTGCCCAACTCTCCAGCCTGTCCAGGTCCTGCTGGATGGCAGCACAGCCTTCTGGTGTGTCAGCCACACCTCCCAGCTTGGTGTCATCAGCAAACTTGCTGATAGTACACTCCATTCCCTCGTCTAAATCGTTAATTAATATATTGAATAATATTGGCCCCAGTACTGACCCCTGAGGCACTGCACTAGATACTGGCCTCCAACTAGACTCCACACTGTTGAATACCGCTCTCTGGCTTCTCTCCTTAAGCCAGTTCGCAACCCACCTCACTACTCTATTGTCTAAACCACACCTCCTCAACTTAGCTGTGAGGATGCTGTGGGAAACTGTGTCAAAGGCTTTACTGAAGTCAAGGTAGACCACATCCACCGCTCTGCCATCATCCATCCACCTTGTTACCTTCTCATAAAAGGCTATGAGGTTGGTCAAGCACGACTTACCCTTGGTAAAGCCATGCTGACTGCCCCTAATAACCCTCTTATCCTTGATATGCCTTGAGATGGCACCAAGGAGAAGCTGTTCCATTACTTCCCCAGGGACAGAGGTGAGGCTGACCGGTCTATAATTACCCGGGTCCTCCTTCTTGCCCTTCTTTAACGATTTGGACGAGGGAATTGAGTGACTGTCAGCAAGTTTGCTGATGACACTAAGCTGGGAGGAGTGGTGACACTGGAAGCTGTGCTGCCATCCAGAGACCTGGACAGGCTGGAGAGTTGGGCGGGGAATAACCTGATGAAATTTAACAAGGGCAAGTGTAGAGTCCTGCATCTGGGCAGGAACAACCCCAGGTTCCAGTATAGGTTGGGAAATTACATATTAGAGAGCAGTGTAGGGGAAAGGGACCTGGGGGTCTTGGTGGACAACAGGATGACCATGAGCCAGCACTGTGCCCTTGTGGCCACGAAGGCCAATGGCATTCTGGGGTGGTCAGTAGATCGAGAGTGGTTCTCCTTTCCCTCTACTCCGCCCTGGTGAGACCACATCTGGAATATTGTGTCCAGATCTGGGCCCCTCAGTTCCAGAAGGACAGGGAACTGATGGAGAAGGTCCAGCATAGGGCAACAAAGATGCTGGAGGGAGTGGAGCACCTCCCTTATGAAGAAAGGCTGAGGGAGCTGGGTCTCTTTAGTTTGGAGAAGAGGAGACTGAGGGGTGACCTTATTAATGTTTATAAATATATAAAGAGTGAGTGCCACAAGGACGGAGCCAGGCTCTTCTCGGTGTCAAACAATGGTAGGACAAGGGGTAATGGGATCAAGCTGGAACACAAGAGGTTCCTCTTAAATTTGAGAAGAAACTTCTTCTCAGTAAGGGTGACAGAGCACTGAACAGGCTGCCCAGGGGGGTTGTGGAGTCTCCTTCTCTGCAGACATTCAAAACCCTCCTGGACATGTTCCTGTGTGACCTCACCTAGGTGTTCCTGCTCCAGCAGGGGGATTGGACTGGATGATCTTTTGAGGTCCCTTCCAATCCCTAACATTCTGTGATTCTGTGATTCTGTGACTATGGGCATTCCAGTAGCTTCTCTGCTCCCCCACAGTGGCTGTGCCTGCCCCTGAAGCCTCCAAGTGTCCCCCACACTGGCCGCAGGTGCCCAGCGGCTCCCTGGCACCTCAGCACTCCCTTCTCCTAACGGCCCTGGCCAGGGGCTCTGGGGCCAAACGAAAGAAGCTGTAGCAGAAAGAGGGAGATGTGGCCACTCCTTCCATGATGGAGGAGGGAGAGGGAGAGAGGGGAGTTTGATCCTGCCACAGAAGGGTCACCCTAACTTTTCCCTGGCTGAATGTTTATAATAAATGTACTGCATTTTTAGAAAAATAGTGCAGCTTTAGTTTCTACCAGGAGGGTGCGTTTTTGTGCCATTGACATTTCACACATATTATACCAATTTATTTCTTGCCTGTTCAGTTGCTTTCTACGCATGTCTTGTTCTGTTGATAGGGAACCATACAGAATTTGTATTTAGTTTTGATATTGTTCGGTCAGCTGCTAATCCAAATTAACTAATCTTTCATTTTCCAGTGCTCCCCTGTTTCATCCTTTGGCAGGTGATGTTCTTGTCACCAGGTAGAACATCCTTCCCACACGTAATTTGGATGGTTTCTAGTTGATCCACGGTGCTTCATGTGTTCTAACGTCTGCCTTCTCCACCATGTGGTGATGGATCTGTCTCTGTGTTTGTGTGGCAGGTGTCACATCAGCAGCATTGTCCTAGCCAGGTCACTGCATCTCTTTCTGTTCTCTCTCTGCTGTCACCATGACTGTACCAGCGCTCTGATGTGCTTTCTGACCTCATGGACCCTCTGGTCCTGCCTCCCTCCTGCTGGTCAATCCTGTTGCTGCAAGAGAAGTGATGACCAGTCAGTGTCCCTTCTGTGGCACCTGGACCTTCCAGAGCTGGACGGCTGGTGGGAACTGTCACCATCAGCCAAGGCTCTGTGTGAAGTCTTCTCCTGGCACAGGAACAGCTCTGGCTGTGCCTGGTGAGCACCACGCTGCACCACGGAGAACAGCAACACTGGTATAGTGGGTCTCTATGGGGCTCTATGGGTCCCTATGGTCTCTATGGGTCCCTACGGGTCTCTATGGGTCTGTATGGGTCTCTATGGGGCTCTATGGGTCTCTGTGGGGCTCTATGGGTCCCTATGGTCTCCATGGGGCCTTATGGGTCCCTATGGTCTCTATGGGTCTCTGTGGGTCCCTGTGGGAAAGCTGACGGGGGGACCTGTCGACCCCAGCAGCCCTGGGCCCCACCAGGGCCCAGTTCAGCAGCCCTGGGCCCGAGGCTCAGCCCAGGGGCAGCCCCACAACCAGGGTCAGAGCGGTTCCTGCTGCTGCCCCGAGGGTCACCAGCCCCAGGCAGCCCTGAGCCAGAGTGCAGGTGTCTGAGCTGGGCTGAGCTGGAAGGGGCTGCAAAACAGCTCATCGGAGGAGGCGATGGAAGAAGGTGCCGTGTGTGTGGCACCGGGGGTGAACCGACACCCCCAGTTTGGTATCTGGACCCGTGCTGGGCTTGCACATGGACTAAGCCCCAGCTCAGAGCACAAATTGCTGTTCCCAGCCCTGGGTGCCAAGCGCTGGTCCTGCTCTCTCCTCCCTGGTGCGACCCGAGCGCACGACTGCCCTGCCTGCTCCTGCCTTGGGGCTTGGGGAGCTCGGGTCAAAAGGAAAGACAGACTGGTGTGGTTATGGGATCTCTTAAGTGTCCTGGGATTGCTTTGCTCTGTAACGTTCCCGGGCTATTAACTCAATATGTGCCCAGAGAGGCAAATAAGTCCATGAACCCACTTTCCTGTTAAGGTTTCCTTCTCACAAAAACCCACACTTCCATTTTCTCATCGGCAACAGACTGAAAGATGGAAGCTGAAGCAGCACGTGCCTCTTGTGAAAACAGGTAACAACAGATGGTTCCACTCAGTCGATCCTTAGTTACTTCTTGCATAGGAAAACTGTCCATTAATTTAATCTCTGGTGTCCGGGCAGGGCCTTGCTGATGTTCCTGTGTCACAGCAAGAGTGTGGATGTCAGGCTTTCTGCAGATTTGTGACTGAGTTTTCCTGTTTCTTTTAATTAGGACAATCTTGCTGTGGACTCCTGAAGTCTCCCATAAGCTGGTGGTTTAGAGAAGGACGGGGAGCTCCAGTGAGCTCAGAGAGGACCAGGCAGCATCACAGGCAAAGCAGACGGGAACTCGGCTGGGTGAACATTAATGGAATTTATTGACAGATGCAACTGCTGTGTCTCCCCCGTCTTTGGGCGGATCACCGTGCACCCTGAACCGATACAGGCAGGTGTAGTCCGGGTGGCCCCAGTTGCTCAGCACTTGCAGCCTGATGTAATTCACGACCCCAGGGAGCTCGTTCTGCAACGACAAGAAGAAATGAGTCGCCTTTTCCTCTCTGGCCTGTGAGCACTGACAGAAGTGCCGCAGCAACAGCCTCAATCAGCAACTTCCTTCCTGCTGCCCCACGGGGGCTTTGACCTGTGGTGGTCCAGATGTTCTTATCCTGCTCTACCCCATTGGGCCACGAGAACAGCAAAGGAAGAAGCAGCTACCAGATGCCTCAGCAAATACACTGGAAAGTTCTCGCCTGCTTTGGGGCACAGGTTTCCACCGTCAGAAGACCCAGTGCTGGGGTCAGTATAATGTCTTGTTGCCTTCTCTAGAAAGCCATGGAAACAGAATGGCCTCCCTGTCACTACTCACTGCCAGCACCAACAGAGCCCTCAGGAAGCCCAGTATTACTGGTCTCTAACTGGCAGACCAGCAGTCGTGCATCCTACAGGATGCGGCCGCTTGTGTGCACTTGGGGTCCAATCAAGCTGATTCCATCTTCAACTGTGGCGCTTCTAAGCACTGAAGTTTAACTCCAAAATGAAAGAGAAGAGCGGCAGTGCAGGCATCTGCCGCCAGGGAGATAAAGCAGAAGAAAGGCAGCGTGGCACTCGCTCAAGGACAGGGCTGCCTGTACCCTTTGGCAGGGAAGCCTCTGCCCATCCAGCCGTGTTTCTCCTCCTCTCCTGCAGTTCCCCTCCCTCTGTGTCCCCATACCTTCAGCTGGAAGGTCTGACTGGGATTCAGGGCTGCCAGGAAAGTGAACTGTCCCAGGAACGTTCCCTGCTCCTCGTGTTCTTCCTTGAAGCCCTACAGAAAAACAGGGGTAGAAAAAACAAGAGCGTCTGGTGCATCATGGAAGACTGACCTTCAGTCGGTTAAGTACGGGGTTATTTCAGCTACATAGTCCAAGGACGATGACCACAAGGAAAAGACTTAAGCTGCAGCTGGGCAGCACGCTACACTTGTCTACTCAACAAGTCCAAGCTGGAAGTCCGAAAAGGAGCAGACACTCCCAGTGAGAGGGAGGTAACCTCAGGATCACAAATGCCACTGGGATTGGAAGCCAAGAAGGTTTAGGACCATGTACTGTCCAGCTCCTTTTCCTTGTGGCTCCTGGAGTAGCATCTTGCCTGAGCAGCTTTTTGTTCTTGAGTGGTACATTGAATAAAAGAGGAATAAAATGGGAAGGGAAAGACTCCAAGGACCCTGTTTCTTCTGAGAGTCAGGAGGAAGCTTCAGGCCACTGGACTCTTTGACCCGTCTTCATTCCCTGCTTAGAAATGCTGTGCAACCCCCAGCCCCCAACTCCAGAGAAGTCACTTACGTAGACAGCAAAGTCCTTTGGAGCTCCGGAGATACTTTCTCTGTGGAACGCTGTCCCTGAGACATGGTCCATGGTGACTGCTCTTGGAATGACTGGCACAGAGAGCTTGATGAACACGTGACCCTGACTTCCTGGGAAGGGCCAGCAGTTTCCAGGAAAATTTTCTGGCTGAAAGGAGAAGAAGAAACTACATTGACGTGGAGAAGGTTGCCCTGGCTCTCATTCCTGCCATGAGCATCAGAGGATTAATAATCATTTGGCCAATCAGTTCTGCTCTGAACCACAGCCAGTGCCTTCAGTCGGACTCTGTGGGTACCGAACAGAGCAGCAGCTGTGAGAATTCACGTATCACAAAACAATTCCGCAGAGAAGCCCTTCGATGGCTGGGAGCTGGGTGTGCTAGTTGTAGAATCTCAGTGGCCTCTCCCAGTCCAGAGCCCTCACCAAAAACAAGCCAGAGTTGGTGTGGCTCAAAAGCCCCTGCCCAGAGCAGGGGGCAGCTCTGGGCCCACCTGGATGAACCTTTCCTGTCAGGGGAAGCACTCGCTCCCTCTCATCCGCTCCCACCTCCTTCCACTGGCACCAGCCAGCTCTTCAGATTGTGCAGGCAGCTCAGGAGCAGGGCCAGGACAGCTTGAGAGCCCAACATGGGACCCTCCAGCAGTGCAGACTCTCAGCACCTGCTGTTGCTCAGTAAGAACACATCCCAGAGCTCTGCAGGCTCCTCTGCCATTCTCCTCCCGTGCCATGCTGACAGTTTGCACAGCGAGTGGGCAGACACAGACTGCAGGAGCAGCCTGGCCTGGCAGAAGCTCCCGCGTAGAACCTGGGGCACTCTGGGAGAGGAAATACTCAGCACGGAGATACAGAAGGAAAGCAGGTCCATGCAAGAAGGAGGCAGGAGAAGAAGCTTTGAGGATCAAAGATACGGGGAAAGGCAACTCTGAGCAGCAGGTGTGGTTCATTATCCTGACCTATGTTTTACTGCTTCTTGGTGCTCCTACCTCCAGAATAAGCTCAGGGGACCTCATGTAATCCATCAATGGCAGGGAATAGAAGAAGAGTTTGGCTTTGGCGTTCCGGAGGGATGGAGAAGTCCTGGAATGAATGACAGCAGCCCCTGGAAATTAAAACATGAGCAGAATCATCAGGCACTGTCAGGAGGGATATTGCACTGTTGACTTGGAAAAGGTTTCTCAGTTATCATCTATGTCCCACAGTTGTTTCCCCTCTTTCTTACTGGCACAGCCTCTCTGGAACACACAGCAAGGTGTCACTAAAATGTCGTATGGGGCCGTGGAAAAAGACAAGAACGTGAACAAGGCTTTCTGAGCTTCCCATGGGGTCTGGCCTGTTACACACTCTGTCAGTGGGTGCACTTTTAGGGCACAAATTGACTTCTCGTCCCTTCTCTCCCACCCCAGGGCAAGTTACAACACCCATCTTGTCAATCTGGACAGGAAGAGCTTTAGAACTGGTTTGTATGTACAATGTCACGGCACCTGCTGATTTCAGGGCGTAATCCGGCATCGGGACCTGGATTTCCACCAGATTCTCCAGGGCTTGATTGATGATCTCCTGAACAGCCTGGGAAGGAACACAAAGGACAGTGTCTGTTAGAAGGAAAAGGAACGAGGCAAGCAGCTCCCCTGCAAGGCCAGCCAAGGTGAACAGGGACAAGGCCCATCTCAGATGCAAGGAACACCCAAATTGCCTGGAAGGTCTTTCTCTCCACTCCTCCTTTGCGGAGGACTCGAGATCTGAATGCAGAGGAAGGTACAACTCAGACAGCTGTCATTCCCGTCACACTCTCTTTTCCCCATAGGGACGTGTGGAGCAACAGGAAAAGGAAGTGTGGCCATGGCAGCACTTGTTCCAGCAGCACCAGCCTGTTGGCTGTGACAGGGAATGGAGTAGGATACGTGCCAGAGGGAGGATAAAACCCCTGAGCAGATCCTTCTGCCTTGTGCCCTTACCCGTCCGGTAAAGCCTGGGAGCTTTGCCTGCTTCACGCCTTCCTGTAGAGCCTGCTCCGCAACATCCTTTGTGCTCCAGCGCAGATGGTAAAGCTGTTCCTGGAGCTTATGGAGCTGGTCTGGCAGGGACAGGGTTTTGCTCAGGTCTTGTAACTGTGCTGCGGTGCTCCAGAGGCTTTCTTTGCCAAGTTGGCCGAAGTGGTAAATACCTGTGGGACACACACCAGAGCTTAAAACTTGGTCTAAGGCTGGGTTATGCCCCAGGGTGCCTGCTCCCCTTTCTGTGTCTCTCTCAAGTGCCCTAGTTGTCTCTCATTGTCTTTGACAGTGGCCATCACGGCATAAGGGCTTCACAAGAGATGGACGTTCCCTGCCCTGGACTGTGCATCCTTGTCCTGCAGAAGACTCGCAGCCCCTGGGGCAGGAGAGCTCAGCCACGGCCTCTCCCTGGCTGAAGAGAACTGGCTCAGCCCTCCTGGGGAAGGCAACTCAGCCCTTCCTCACCCACACCCGTCCCGCTGGAGCAGGGACTGGCACAGCTCTGTGGGGACTTTCTGCTCTTGGCTGAGCTCCTCTGCTCACAGCGGGGGAAGCGGAACAGGGCAGGATGGAGCCCCGAGTACCTCCTAAAGCACCGTCCTCAGGTCGGAGATCTGCAGAGACTCACCGAAAGAGAAGATACCAAGGAGCAGCACCAGGGTTGTTGCCTTGAGAACCTTCATCGTCCTGCAAAGCAGATAAAGAAAAGGCTGGTGAAGCTGGCGGTTCCCGTGCAGATCAGCAGCAGACTGGAGAGCAGCAGCATGGACTCAGCCCTTGAGCCTGGCGTTCCTGCCGTGTGCATTGGCTTGGTCCTGCACCAGCTCCAGTCACTGCTGGAGGTGTCACCAGCTGCACCAGTGGGGGATTTGTCACGGCAAAGATTGTTTCCTTAGGGACAAAAGCCTCAAGATTGACTCCAGACTAAGAGCAGGAGTTGCAACAAGAGCTGTTGCCACAATTCACGTCTGTGGGGCTGGAGAGGGATTCTTTGGAAATGGAAGGGACACAACAAACGCCTGTTTCTCCCGCCCAGCATGTGACCGGCACTTGTGCTGCTCCTGTTCTCCACCCTCTCAAGAGAAGGTTCAGCCTGTGCCCCTACAGTCCAACAGCTGCCAGGGGGGTGTGTGTCTCCCCTCTCACAGCGTTTCTTTAGCAGCTGGGTTATCTCTGGCCCTTCTCTTGGCAGAACGGCAGACAAATGCAGACTGGAAAGAGGGAGGGAGGGCTAAATGTCAATGCGTGCTGGCAAGCAACGGGCAACCAAGGAAGCGCCAAAGAAACTCTGGTGTCTGGGCCCTGCTGCCCTGAGCCTGATCTGCCAAGACACAGCACACACCGCTCTGCAAGGGCGAAATTCCTCCTGCCTGTTCCAGAAGGCTCTCAACAGGCTCACAGCGACACTCATCTGGAATAAACAATCCCTTTTGTTCTCCTAGAGAACTCCTTGCACCCCTCTGAGGACTCTGAGCCCCTTTCCTGAGGCAGAGCCCTGGTGAGGAGCTGACCAGGTTTCCCAAGGAAACCTCCTCTGTCAGGAACACAAGTCAGACCCACGGCCAACAGAGGACACGCTGGTGTCCTTCTGGTCCCCGTGGAGAGGAAAACCAAGCAGGCTCAGGGACAGAACCCACCCTGCAGAGCACAATACAGGACGGAGCTGAGCTCTCACAATTACTGCGGCAGGCTGTGTCTGGGCCACCCCTGGGACTCTCTCTGTCCCATCCAAAATGGACCTGTCCCTCATTCTGCAGAGATCAAAGGCTTTCTGGGCCCAGCCCTTGCATTCATGAAGAGACTGAAAGGTGGCTGCTGCCTTCCAGCAGCTCCAGACCCAGCTCTCAGGCTGCCCTCGTGTTCCTCTCCTGCCCACCCTCCACTCACCCCAGCTGAGGAGGTGGAAAACACACCTGGGGAAAAGGGAGGAGGAGTTTTCAAACATACCCGTTCAGACGTTCAACCTTCTCTGTGTGTCCCTTGGTACCTGCTGAGGTGCAGGTAACAAGCATCTTCCTTGCTCAGGAATGAGCCAAAAACTCTGCGATCTCGGTTCCCTCAAGATCGAGAGTGGCCAAGGCGCAGGGAGACCCCTGGTCTTATCCCCTGCTGTGCCGACCTCAGCGCTGATGCTGCTTTGTGACACAACGGCAGTGGGTGATGTCACAATGGAAGAGGCTGCGCCACGTTTGGAGGCAAAGTCCAACCTGGCAGGAGTGGGTCTTGCAGTCCTGTCTTCAGACAGGGAATAAATCCTTCACTATAGAAAGATGAGAAAGGTACAGAAATATGTTACTCTCAGAAAACAGACTCTGTCAACCACTTCTCCTCTTGCTGACCAAAAATCAGATGGTGTTAGAAAACAACCACAAAAAAGTGAGATTCTTAGTCTTATTTTCTGGACCACATTAAGTTAGCAGGACTTATTGAGAGGGCTTTAAACTAGATTTGACGGGGGATTGGGATGAAAGCAGATGTGGCAGAGGCAGAGCCAAGGTCGCCATAAGGAAAAGGGACGAGATCCTCTTGATCTCCCACTTTTATATGAAGTATTCACGCGAATGGGATGTTATACACAGTTGGTCAGTTTCTGGGTCACCAGTTTCCCGTTGCCCCTCTCACGAGATGTTCATCCATGCTTATCACTAACCTCGCATTGCATTGCTATTTTCACCAAAACATGTATCTGGTTTTCCAGGAAAATGCAGCTGATATGAAGCTTGAGCTGACAGGCAAATTCACTAAAATAGAAACTTGATTTTTAACAGAACCAGGACATTCCACCCCTTATAATATGCCATTCACAGAATACTTAAACCTTATCAATACAATCTATCAATACAATATAATTAATCACTACTAATATATATATACACATATGTACAAATGTACATATATACACAGGAGTAATTAATCTTAATGAGTGGACCATCCTTTGAAAAGTTCATTAAGTTCATTTCGTCACAACAGTCTCCCAGGGCAGGAAAAATGGTGCATCTAGTGCATCTCATGACCACTGTTTGTGGGTTAAAAGACTCTTATCAATTTCGGATAAGTTGTCAGGCGCCACTCGAAGAAGCGAGCGCTGGTTTCATCATTACTGTCTTGATCTGAAAGACACTTATGAAACACGGTTTGTGCAGCAATTCACATCATGCAATTCAGTATTGAATATTTTCACCTAAAATCAAACCCCCTTGAGGTAAACACTGAACTTCTCCATCCTTATGCATCACCCAGCATGTGCTGCCAGGTCCTGGGCAAAAACAATCCCAGGAATGGGCTTGCCTTTGCCTGAGGCAGGAGTAACCCAGACTGCCTTTCCTAACATGTTTTTTGTGTGTACTACAGGGACTTTATCTCCTTCTACAGTCCGCAGAATTTCTGATTGGGCAGGCCCGGCTCGATTGGTTGATCCCCTGGTGTTGACCAACCAAGTGGCTTTTGCTAAATGTGAATCCCAGTTTTTAAAGGTTCCACCACCAAGTGCCTTTAGTGTAGTTTTTAACAAACCATTGTAACTTTCAGTTTTCCCAGAGGCTGGTGCATGATATGGAATATGATTTACCCACTCAGTACCGTGTTCTTTGGCCCAATTGTCTATAAGACTGTTTTTGAAATGAGTACCATTGTCTGATTCAATTCTTTCTGGCGTACCGTGTCGCCAAAGGACTTGCTTTTCAAGGCCCAAGATAGTATTTCGGGCTGTAGCATGAGGTACGGCATATGTTTCCAGCCATCCAGTGGTTGCTTCCACCATTGTAAGTACATAACGCTTACCTTGACGTGTTTGTGGAAGTGTAATATAATCAATCTGCCAAGCTTCTCCGTACTTATACTTTAACCATCGCCCCCCATACCATACAGGCTTTAACCGTTTCGCTTGTTTGATTTCGGCGCAAGTCTCACATTCAGGAATAACTTGTGAAATAGTGTCCATAGTTAAATCCACCCCTCGATCGCGAGCCCATTTCTGTGTTGCATCTCTACCTTGATGCCCTGAAGCATCATGGGCCCACCGAGCTAGGAAAAGTTCACCTTTATGTTGCCAGTCCAAGTCCACCTCAGCTACTTTAATCTTAGCAGCTTGATCTGCTTGTTGGTTGTTTAGATGTTCCTCGGTGGCTCGACTTTTAGGCACATGAGCATCTACATGCCGAACTTTCACAGGCAGGCTCTCTAGCCGAGCAGCAATGTCTTGCCACAGGGTGGCAGCCCAAATGGGTTTACCCCTGCGCTGCCAGTTGCTTTTCTTCCATTGCTGTAGCCACCCCCACAAGGCATTTGCTACCATCCATGAGTTAGTATAGAGATAAGGTATTGGCCACTTCTCTCGTTCAGCAATGTCCAAAGCCAGCTGGATGGCTTTCACTTCTGCAAATTGACTAGATTCACCTTGTGCTTCAGTGGCTTCTGTAACTTGTCGTGTGGGACTCCACACAGCAGCTTTCCACTTTCGATGTTTTCCTACAAGACGACAGGATCCATCTGTGAACAGTGCATACTGCTTATCAGTCTCTGAAAGGGTATTATACGGTGGTGCTTCTTCAGCACGTTTTACTTCCTCCTCATCTGGAGACATCCCAAAGTCTTTGCTTTCTGGCCAGTCTGTAATCACTTCTAAGATTCCTGGGCGATTGGGATTTCCAATTCGAGCTCGTTGCGTGATCAATGCAATCCATTTACTCCACGTAACTTCAGTTGCATGATGTGTAGAGGGAACCGTCCCTTTGAACATCCAGCTCAGCACCGGCAGTCGAGGTGCCAGGAGGAGCTGTGATTCAGTACCGATCACTTCTGAAGCTGCTCGGACTCCTTCACATGCTGCTAGTATCTCTTTTTCAGTTGGAGTATAGTTGGCCTCAGATCCTTTGTATCCTCGACTCCAAAAACCTAAGGGTCGACCTCGGGTTTCTCCTGATGCTTTCTGCCAGAGGCTCCAGGTAAGTCCATTATCTCCAGCTGCAGTGGAGAGCACATTTTTAACATTTAGTCCAGTCAGAACTGGTCCAAGGGCCACCGCATGAGTTATCTCACGCTTAATTTGTTCAAAGGCTTGTC